>NC_033798.1:80250106-80269346 GCF_001876935.1 Asparagus officinalis | reverse complement strand
CAGGCCGCTTCGAGCGCTTTGAAATACGTGGCGCTTGATAAGTTCAGCTGGGATCAGGATTATGACAAGATTAAGGTGCGCGCTTTTAATCTATGACTCTCTCAAAGTCAAATTGGAATTGTTTAGTGATGGTTTAGGCATTTTGACTGATGTGGGCATTTCCATAGTTACTCATTTTAAATTGTTTATTGTAAGTGGAATATGTGGGAATTTTTATGAGATTTAGGTTCGATGGCATTTAAGAAGCCTCAACGTCAGAAATATTTGGTAATTGAGTTTTGTTTCTATTCGAAATGCATAGCGGTATTTTGTAGGCCAGTTTAAGGGATGATATTGATTGTTGCTCTATTTATTGTTTGTTATTTTGATATCAGCCTTTCCAATGTAAATAATGCTCTCAGCATTCGATCTCTTCTTATGTCCAACCACCTCCTCATCCTTAGAACGATGGTAAACCCCTAAGTTTGTCCAGATATTTTGTATTTCAGTGGTGTTACTTGTTCATGGATCACTGGTTTGTCAAGTGTATGAATATCCATCCAAAATCGATTTTAGAAAGTGTACATGAGGATGTATCCTTTTTGTGTGTGTGGAGCAAGGTGTGAGAAATTCTCATTGTAATAGTTTTTTTTACCACTATTTGTTTGGATGCTATTTCATAGTAAAAGCTGACCCCGAGCTTGCAGGACATTAGGAATAGGTCGTAATTATAAGATAGTTAATAGGTATTGTTTCTAGTTATTGATTATGGGTTATTCTCGGTCCCAATGTTTCTGTTCATGCTATCAGACCAGCTACTGATCATAGCGGTGGTAAGTCCTCTGGTGGTGTGTTTTTTTTGCTCCTCGGACTACATTGTGTTTTTTAACCACTTTGAGTTCTTTTATGCTTCTTCTTACCCTTCTTATCTGTTGGAAATATCACTTCCCATTCGATTTTCATACATTTGGCATGCTACAAAAGGTCATCATGAAAGACATTCTGGCACGAAACTCTCTTACATTCTGGCATCAAATGCTTAAAATTTTACCTTTGTCCATGTCCAAGGATAGTGTCCTATTGTCTGATATACCTTTGTCCATGTAACACCAAGGATATTTATGTAGCATGCGTTTGGCATGCTACAAATGGTTATCATGAAAGACATTCCTGGCACGAAACTCTGTTACATGCTGGTATTTCCTTTTCGTTATATGAGCCATGTTCGATTGTCAGATTTCCAATTGACATATTGTGTCCTATTGTCTGATATATCAACATTTTGTAAATAAATGTTTAGATAAGGACTGGTTTTGCAGTTTACTAATAGGTCTTTTAACCAAGAAGTTTTGTGGTATTTTTTCCGTATAGCTCCATTTTGTGGATGTGTAACATAAGAAGGTAAAGTCACATAAGATGGTATAAGTCAAACTTTTGTTTTTGTCTGGGAAGGTAGATTGGAATACAACTTAGTCCTGTGTTTTAAAAATAACATTACATGCGAACAGGAGAAGCATGCAGTTTTTTTATTTGTTATTTTGATTTGAATAGTGTTTTAACTTTAACCTAATGTTGTTGATTAAACATTCTGAAGTTCTTTCCGTACAAGCGTTTCATTAGGCATTGTGCATTACCTGCTAATACCTAAAATATCTGTTTATTTCCTAATCTTGACTAAGGGGGTGTTTGTTTCACCCTTTTTATGGAATATGAATAGGAATTGAATCTGACAGGGGCAAAATCGTAAATAAAAGATTCTTTATGAATCCTATTCATAAGTTTGGTTCACAATAAATTTATAGATTTCGAAATCTATAAAGTTTAAAGAGTATGGTGATTTTATAGAAACCCAAATCCTAATGATTTGGGAGGATTTGGGGCAAAAAGCTGACACACCCGTACTATTCTCCCTCTTTTTTTTTTTGGATTTCATTTCTTCACAAACCCTATATTATTATGAGACCAAATTCTATTCTCATTCCAAACCAAACTAAAAAATAGGAATTGGAGGGTTTCTATAAAGTTGGAATTTATTTTTTTCATGTTATGAAACAAACATAGAAAAGAAAAAAAAGGATTCCATGAATCCATAAACTTGTCTTAAATTTTTTTATGGATTTGATAGGAATCCATAATCCATAAAAAAAAATCGGATTCATAATCCTATTCTTGTCCACTATTGAACCAAACACCCCCTAAATGTACTATATTTTTCAAGTTTGCGGGCATACTGCTAATGATAAGTTTGATTTTGTGGTTTATCTTTTTTGGCAATCAGATATATGTGTTCCTTGAAGGTGTGGAGGAAGAGAAGGTGGAGACTATTTTTAAGCCTATGTCTGTGGATGTCAAGTTTCATGACGTCCAGGGGAAGAATTATCGATGTGTCATACCAAAGTTGAACAAGGAGATTGTTCCTGAGAAATGCAAGGTGCTTGTGAAGCCTTCAAAAGTCATTGTCACACTTTTCAAAGCTTCAAAAGGGAATTGGTTGGACTTGCACTTCAAAGAAGACAAGGTAAGGTTTTCAAAGCTTCTGTATTTCTTACAACTAATCTTATAAGTAGCGTGACTCAAGGAACAACTATAAGCTTACTAACTGTGCACTTCGGAAATAAAAGCACCTCAACATTCATGAAGTGGAGGGATATAATTTTTCCGGCCCCTAATGGCCTTTCATGCATATCAATATGGGGAATGGAAAGCAACAACTGTTATATAGTCTCTGGATTTATCTTCATCTTTCTCAGGCAAAGTTCTTTTTTAGTGTAATGGCTCTTTGTCACTGTTAAAGGTGCTGCATAGACGCATCAACAAGACCAGGAAAACTTTCTATATCTTCATATTTATTACTTAATTTTTTTGAGATATTTTCACCAACCAGTACTAACTTGCTGTGGCCTTTGTATGCTTTGTTTGTTATTGTCAATTAGATCTGAACTAAGAAATTTTATCCCATATATAAAGTGTTGGAGGGTGGTAAACTTTGGTGACTTAGTTTAAGAGTTATGCTTCAAATGTGACATCATTACTTGTTCATAGCGTTTTACCTTTATGTATTAATAGATGCTCCTAGGTTAGTGTTATGTATTGTTTGTGTCACCAGTTTCAAAGGGCTTGTTATTCCATTTTCAATGGTTCTCAGATTTGCTTCTCTCATCTCTTTGTGCATATTGTCACTTAAAAAGGATCCTGGTTGAGCTACACAAATTAACATCTGTGTCATATACGCATACTCATTTTATTGCCAAAATATGTTTTTTCACATATACCTATCTGTATCTAACACAAATGACGTATGAAATTTGATTCCGATCCTTTTTCCTGTGTCTTCTAGCAACAGTTTGTGTTCTTCTCTATTATGTGGATGTTTAAATTTTGTTCCCATATTTTATTAGATATATGATCATTGAGTGTTCAACTTTGCCCCGGTGAGTTAGTTTCGTTAGTTTCTGTGGCATTATCTGTATGCTTTGTAGTGGTGCTTGAAGGAACTCTTTTAATTCAGTATTGTAAGTTATTGAATATGTGATTCCGCAATCGAAATTAGGTAAATAAAAGAAATAAAAGAAGGGATACATAAGCCTCTATATAACTGAAAAGAGTTGCATGGATTTCTTAGTCGCAAAATGCATTGATGCACAGATATTCATGGCAGAACATGCAAACCTAAGTTTCAGCTGTCAATCTTCATGATTACTCTTTTAACACATTTGGTGATAGTAGCATCTAAAAAACTTTGGCCTACTCTGACTGTCATTTTCAGAATGAGCTATGCCGATTGTCATTTTCAGTATGAGATTTTGGTGTGAAGGCTGTTTATTGTTTTTAACTTTGGTTAAGGGGTTAACCTGATGGCTGACCCTTGACGTTGTTTTACTTTTCAGCTGAAACCGAGCACAGGCAAAGATAAAGACCCAATGGCTGGAATAATGGATTTGATGAAGGTGAGTATGATTTTCTGGATCACTGACCACTTTTTTCTTTGGAGTGAAATGTTTGGTTGCATGATCTGATGAATTCGGAATGGTTATCTATCAGAATATGTATGAAGAAGGTGATGAGGATATGAAACGGACAATCGCCAAAGCATGGACGGATGCAAGGTCTGGGAAAACAGCTGATTCACTCAAAGACTATGGCATTTAATGGCCACTGCAGGTTCAAACATAGGCTTAGCTCTCATACTTGCTTTGGTTTCTTGAGTGAAAATATCTCCATGTTCTCTGGATTAAGCTTGTGAATTGTTTAGAGAATATTGATCTATATCAGTTGTTTTTTTCTTGTGTTTTTGGGTGGATGTTTTATCATAATATAACCTAGGGTTAGCTCTCATACTTGCTTTGGTTTCTTGAGTGAAAATATCTCCATGGTCTCTGGATTAAGCTTGTGAATTGTTTAGAGAATATTGATCTATATCAGTTGTTTTTTTTCTTGTGTTTTTGGTGGATGTTTTATCGTAATATAACCTTTTCAATTAATTGATGTGTTAATATCATTGAACTTGGGTGTTGGGTAAGTTTCGGATGTGTGTACTGTATAAGACGCACTGTTGTTTAGGTTATGTTGAAATTAGTATATAGGTGTACCAGAAGTATAGAATTTATTAATTATTATTTCTGTTAATTTGAATCTAGATCCTCGTCTAGTCCTCACCTTGATGATGGATGCTACTCTAATGTTCACAGTCGAATTCTTAAAGCTTCTTTAGGTTCGGAAAAATGAAATATGAGGAAATAATGGTGGGTAATCACTATTTATCTTAAGCCAAAACTACCGTTCTTTACTCTTCTGAAGGAGCATTATCTTTCATATTCTCACAACATAGAGAGGAATACTTCTAACATGGTTCTTCATGCGTAGGGGTTAGAATAGTAAGGGGCTTTTTTTTCATAGAAGTCACCCTAAAGTAGAGTAATTTTACATCAACCACCTTTGTATTTCAGAGTAATTTTATGGGAACCACATTTGAAAAGGTGTACTAGATTAAAACAAATGGTAATAGAGAAGCTTCTGGAGGTCCAGATAGACAGAATTTACACATTAATTTCACCGTAGCCTGTGTTCGGGATTATACTGTCACATACGTTTCCATTAATCCCCATTAGTGAAATGATTACCGACTAATCTAAAGTAGCCAATTCAGACTCCGATTCCAATCATAAAACGCAGCAGCTGTACCCTCGTCTTCACCTTTGTCTTTTGGACCAAGCAAAAGCGACCCTACACTATTTTCTTCGAGGGTCGGTTGGACCATCTTTCACCCTCGCCCAAACGCATCTCGACACGTGTACACGCTTAATGGCTACTCCAAGCGTGAAGTAGCAGGCAAGATTTTGTTTTCACATTATTTTTCTATAAATACCCTCTAGACGTACATCAAACACAAGTTAGTTCAATGGAGATTTCGATGAGGGCCCCTTTGCTGCTGGTGTTGTTCTTCGTGGTGTCGGCCCTGGCCAGCGCACAGGAGCCCAGCCTGGCTCCTTCTCCGCCTATGGTGAGCGGGTCGTCGTGCATCCTTCCCAGCGGTTTTGCGCTTGTTTTAGCCTCTGCGGCGTCTTTCTTTGCTCTTTTTGCTCGTTGAGGTTTTTCTTTTCTCGAGTGATATTTGCTATTCTTGGTTACTGCTTTGTATGATGAGGTCATATATGATGATTATGTGATGTGTATGCTGTTGATTTGGGGTGGGTGGTTGTGTGAGGGCGAGTTATTCTTTTGACAGTTTGTGTGTTGAGAGGTGCGCATCGGTTGCATCCGTGGGTTATAGTTTAGTTATGTGAATAAATGACCCTCTTTTCGTAAGGTTCGTGTTTCTGAATTGTGATGTAATTAAAACCAGTAATTTGAAGATTATTTGCGTAACTATTCGGACTCTTGGATTACCCATACGATGGCAACATACTTCAAGGTACAATTGCTTAAGGTGGGCGATTCTCATAATTAAACTTAACCGCCAATTACAGACGAACATTATGTCGCGCGCCGATGCGGAAGCCTTGCACGAACTCACAACGAACCTGTGATCACGAGTCGAAGAAAGCCAAACTCTTGCACAAATCAAACCAATAACGCCAAATCAATCCAAACACAGAGATATACGTGGTTCGGCAATTTGCCTACGTCCACGGGGAGAGGATGGGGAGATTTCACTAATTCAAGGAGAGTACAAAGGGTTACAATCACACAAGAACTCTCAAACTAACCCTCAACCAAAGATCTCACCTTGCCCACAATATCTCCCTCTCACAATGCTCAAAAGATTCCTTAATCTCTGATGTTGAACCCTCTCAAATCGTTTCCCTATTTATACCAAAACAAAACCCCAATTAGACTGCAAATAGGAAACCTGCGTATGCAAAAAACCCGCTATAAGTCGACTTAACAGAGGGCGTAAGTCGACTTAGCAGAGGGAAAAACAGCAACAGGAGAGGACTTCGTAAGTCGACTTATCAGACATTATAAGTCGACTTGGCAGAGGCAAAAACCACAACTCCGCTGCAGATCGTAAGTCGACTCATGCACACTGGCAAGTCGACTTACCATAAGTCGACTTAGCCTTGTGCATGAGTCGACTTATGCCAGTTTTTCTGGTTTTTCTGATTTTTCCACAATTCTCCACCTCGGCGAATTTTGCCAAAAATGAGCCGACACCAAACCAAGAGCATCAATGTGTCGTCTCTCCAAATACGGCTGCACCACCCTCGCATGAAAAACCTGATTCTTCGCCAAATATATAGCACTCATGCTATCACAATGAATAGTGACGGATCGCTGCGATATACCAAGTTCTTCCAGAAGTCCTCGAAGCCAAATAGCCTCCTTCACAGCCTCCGTAACCGCCATATACTCTGCCTCCGTCGTAGACAAAGCCACCGTAGACTGTAAGGTGCATCTCCAACACACCGGCGCACGGGTCAAAGTGAACACATACCCCGTCGTAGACCGGCGCTTATCCAAATCCCCGGCATAATACGAATCAACATAGCCAATGCATAGCTGCCCACCTGTAGTGTCCCGCTCATAAACCAAACCAACATTGAGCGTACCTCTAATGTACCTCAAAATCCATCTCACGGCGTCCCAATGACCCACTCCTGGATCGTGCATGTATCTCGACACCATGCTCACCGCCTGTGACAAATCCGGCCTCGTACATACCATCGCGTACATCAAGCTCCCAACTGCGCTCGCATATGGAGTCTTCGTCATCAACTCACGGTCTTCAACTGACTTCGGTGAAAGGCCAGCTGAAAGCTTCAAATGGGCTCCCAACGGTACACAAACTGGCTTCGTATCCATGCTAACATGGAATCGCTGTAGAACCTTCTTCAAATAAGCCACCTGTGTCAAACAAATCCTGCCCTTCTTCTTATCTCTGCCGATCTCCATCCCTAAAATGCGCTTCGCCTCGCCCAAGTCCTTCATCTCAAACTCATTCGAAAGCTGAACTTTCAACTCATCTATAGCTGACCTGGAACTAGAAGCAACCAACATGTCATCGACATAAAGCAACAAATAAATATACGCACCTCCTCTCAACTTGCGAAAATACACGCAAGGATCAAACTGGCTCCGAATGTACGAATGACCAAGCATAAAACCATCAAATCGCCTATACCACTGTCGAGGAGACTGCTTCAAACCGTATAGCGATTTATTTAGCCTGCAAACCAACTTATCTTTCCCTGCAGCTCGGAATCTCAATGGCTGAGTCATATATATTTCTTCATCAAGATCACCATGAAGAAATGCTGTCTTCACATCCAACTGATCTAACTCCAAACCATACTGTGCCACCAAGGCTAGCAAAATCCGAATCGACGAATGCTTCACCACCGGAGAGAAAACCTCATTGTAGTCAATACCTTCCTCCTGTGCATAGCCCTTCGCAACCAACCTAGCCTTGAACCTCACTGGAGTGCCCTCAATGCCCTCCTTCTTCGTGTAGACCCACTTGCACCCAATCGCTTTCCGCCCCTTTGGAAGCTCAACAAGCTCCCATGTATCATTCTTGTGAAGAGACTCCATCTCCTCCTGCATAGCCTCCTGCCACGAATCAGCCTCCGAACTCTGCTCGGCCTCTCTGAATGTAGTAGGCACCATCTCATCGATACTCTCCACCGGAAGTGCATATGCAACTGTGTCGGCATACCGTGCTGGCACCCGTATGTCTCTCCTCTGTCTCCGTGCCGCAATAGAATCCTGAACCTGAGCCGTCGGTCCCTGATCCTGCTCATGAGTACCCGTATCCTCCGCATCACCGTCGTGCTCGGCTGGCGTCACCTCAGTAGGCACTCTAATGGATACTGCACTATCTGGACTGTGGAGCTGCATCAATCTCCACCACCTGCGAAATCTCCTCTGTCGGGTCGCTCTCCACCTGATGAGAGCTGGGAAGCTTCAAGATAGAAGCCTCATCAAATGTGACGTCCCTACTCAGCACAATCTTCTTATCAACTGGATCCCAAAGCTTGTATCCCTTGACACCACGCTTGAATCCTACAAATATGGCCTTCCTAGCTCGAGGTTCCAACTTATCAGTTCTAACATGATAATATGCAGGGCAACCAAATACCTTAAGCTGGTCATAGTCATGTGCTGTCTCTCCCGACCACATCTCCATAGGGGTCTTCCCCTCAATCGCAGATGAAGGCAGCCTGTTAATGAGGTGGCTCGCATAAGAAAGTGCCTCAGCCCAAAAGATCTTCTCCAAACCACTATGCGCCAATAAACATCGAATCTTCTCCAGCAAAGACCGATTCAATCTCTCCGCCACCCCATTCTGCTGCGGTGTATGACTAACTGTGAAGTGCCTCTCTATGCCCTCGTCTCGACATAGCTGCAGAAAGGGGTCTGAGGTATACTCGCCGCCGTTGTCGGATCGCAACGTCTTGATCTTTCTCCCAGTCTGCAGTTCCAATCTCTTCTTCCACTCCACAAACAAATCTAGGACTTCACTCTTATGCTTCATGGTGTACACCCAACATCGCCTAGAATAGTCATCAACGAACGTGACGAACCAATGTCGACCACCAAGTGATGCCGTCTTAGTGGGACCCCAAACATCTGTGTGCACGTAGTCCAAGATGCCCCTCGTCCTATGAATGGCCGTCCCGAACTTCACCTTCGTCTTCTTGCCAAGTACACAGTGCTCACAGAATTCTACTTTACCACTCTTGGCTCCCTTCAAAAGCCCCTGCTTGCACAATGCCTGCAGTGACTTTTCACCTGTATGCCCTAGCCTGTAGTGCCAAAGTCTGCTCATGTCCGCCTCTGAAATCGCCGAAGCAACCTGGCCAATCTCGGTGCTCCCCTTCAGATAATATAAATTATGATTTCGGACTCCCTTCATCACCACCAAAGATCCCTTAGTAACCTTTGCTACAGCATCCTCAAAGGTCACCCTGAATCCCTTCGCCTCCAAAGCCCCCACTGAGATAAGATTCTTCTTAAGTTGAGGAACGAATCTCACCTCCTTCAGCTCACGGACTACTCCATCGTGCATCCGAATCCTCACAGTACCTATCCCACGAACGCCACAGGATTGATCATTTCCCATGACCACAACACCCCCATCGAGTCTCTCAAATGATGAGAACCAATCTCGCCTAGGAGTCACATGATAAGTAGCGCCAGAATCAAGCATCCACTCCGATGCATCCAAATGGTTCACCTCCGGAGTAATCAAAAGAGAAAAGCTCGAATCATCGGAATCATCGCCTTTCGCAACATTCACCTCATTGGCCTTCGGGCCCTTATTCTTGCTATTCTCCTTTTCTTTGACTTTCGGGCAATCTCTTTTCCAATGTCCCTGCTCCTTGCAGAATGCACATTGATTCTTTCCAAGCTGGTGACGACCTCTTGACTTTGACCTCCCTCTGTTTCCACCTTTCTGATATGAGCTTCTACCTCTCGCCGACAAGGCCTCTCCTGAAGTACTAGCGCGGGAAGTCTCCTTATCCTTCCTCCTCAAATCATAGTTCGTCAATGCGTTAGTCACTTCACTATAAGTGATAGAAGATCTCCCGTTCAGCAACGTAAGCACGAAGGTATCATACTCCTCATCCGGTAAGGAGCCCAAAAGAATAATAGCCTTGTACTCATCTGTGATCTTCTCATCCACGTTCGCCAAGTCCGACAACAACTTAGTGTAGTTGTTCACATGAGCCGCAAGCGAGGTACCTCTGGACATCTGGAATCTGAATAACCTTCGCAGCAAGTGCAACCGGTTCTCAACACTCTTCGTAAGGTACTTATTGTTGAGAATTTCCCACATCTTCATCGCAGACGTCACCCCAATCACATCGTATTTCAGCTCCTGTTCCAAACAGGACCTGATCACCCCGCAAGCATTTCGATTCATCTTTTCCCATATCGCCTCTTCATATTTAGGTGGCCTCACATCGACCATGATGGTCTCCTCCAGATTTTGAGCATTGAGCGCATCCTGTACGTCGCTCATCCACAAACCAAAATTGATCTTGCCGTCATATTTCACAACACTAATCTTAGTGTTCTGAAAACCCACTTGAACTGTGCCTGTCATCTTGCTGCTTTCACCAATTACTTCACCCATAATCACAACTTCCAAATTGTAGAGAAAGATCCAAACTTTGAAAGAATAAGAAATTACCCAACTGAACCCTAGATTGGATTCCAAATAGAACTCCTAACCACACGAGGAAAGCGAGATCTTCAACGGCAACTTCAAACCCTAACTCCACCAAAGCCTAGAACTCCAAGAACCAAGCTTCAAACTGAATCTTCCTCCACCTAATCCAAAACCCTAGATCTGAATCTGAGCTCTGATACCACTTGTCGCGCGCCTTTGCGGAAGCCTTGCACGAACTCACAACGAACCTGTGATCACGAGTAGAAGAAAGACAAACTCTTGCACAAATCCAACCAATAAAGCCAAATCAATCCAAACACAGAGATATACGTGGTTCGGCAATTTGCCTACGTCCACGGGGAGAGGATGGGGAGATTTCACTAAATCAAGGAGAGTACAAAGGGTTACAATCACACAAATTCTCTCAAACTAACCCTCAACCAAAGATCTCACCTTGCTCACAATATCTCCCTCTCACAATGCTCAAAAGATTCCTCAATCTCTGATAAAAAACCCTCACAAATCGTTTCCCTATTTATATCAAAACAAAACCCCAATCAGACTGCAAATAGGAAACCTGCGTATGCAAAAAACCCGCTATAAGTCGACTTATCAGTGTGCACAAGTCGACTTGACAGAGAGAAAATCAACAACTGGAGAACACTTCATAAGTCGACTTAACAGACTGTTAAGTCGACTTGCCATAAGTCGACTTAACAGTCATGCTAAGTCGACTTGACAGAGGCTAAAATCACAATTCGGCTGCAGATCGTAAGTCGACTCGTGCACAGTGCATGAGTCGACTTATGCCAGTTTTTCTGGTTTTTCTGATTCTTTTCCTGATTTCTCCACAATTCTCCACCTCGGCGAATTTTGCCAAAAATGAGCCGACACCAAACCAAGAGCATCAATGTGTCGTCTCTCCAAATACGGCTGCACCACCATGGTTGCCTACGTACCCCCTCTCCCAAGGGATCAAGCCGCCCGTAGTTCATCCAAATGGCCGCCAACGGCCTCAACAATCACAAATATTCAACAAGTTTCTGCAATGATCAAACTTGTTGCTTGGAACCACCTTCGTGAGCATATCCGCCGGATTATCCTTCGTATGGACCTTCACAATCTCCACATCGCCATCTTCAAGAACATCTCGAACGAAGTGATAACGAACGTCAATGTGCTTCGTCCTCGCATGAAAAACCTGATTCTTCGCCAAATATATAGCACTCATGCTATCACAATGAATAGTGACGGATCGCTGCGATATACCAAGTTCTTCCAGAAGTCCTCGAAGCCAAATAGCCTCCTTCACAGCCTCCGTAACTGCCATATACTCTGCCTCCGTCGTAGACAAAGCCACCGTCGACTGTAAGGTGCATCTCCAACACACCGGCGCACGGGTCAAGGTGAACACATACCCCGTTGTAGATCGGCGCTTATCCAAATCCCCGGCATAATCCGAATCAACATAGCCAATGCATAACTGCCCACCTGTAGTGTCCCGCTCATAAACCAAACCAACATTGAGCGTACCTAGAATGTACCTCAAAATCCATCTCACGGCATCCCAATGACCCACTCCTGGATCGTGCATGTATCTCGACACCATGCTCACTGCCTGTGACAAATCCGGCCTCGTACATACCATCGCGTACATCAAGCTCCCAACTGCGCTCGCATATGGAGTCTTCGACATCAACTCACGGTCTTCAACTGACTTCGGTGAAAGGTCAGCTGAAAGCTTCAAATGGGCTCCCAACGGTACACTAACTGGCTTCGTATCCATGCTAACATGGAATCGCTGTAGAACCTTCTTCAAATAAGCCACCTGTGTCAAACAAATTCTGCCCTTCTTCTTGTCTCTGCCGATCTCCATCCCTAAAATGCGCTTCGCCTCGCCCAAGTCCTTCATCTCAAACTCATTCGAAAGCTGAATCTTCAACTCATCTATAGCTGACCTGGAACTTGAAGCAACCAACATGTCATCGACATAAAGCAATAAATAAATGTACGCACCTCCTCTCAACTTGCGAAAATACACGCAAGGATCAAACTGGCTCCGAGTGTACGAATGACCAAGCATAAAACCATCAAATCGCCTATACCACTGTCGAGGAGACTGCTTCAAACCGTATAGCGATTTCTTTAGCCTGCAAACCAACTTATCTTTCCCTGCAGCTCGGAATCCCAATGGCTGAGTCATATATATTTCTTCATCAAGATCACCATGAAGAAATGCTGTCTTCACATCCAACTGATCTAACTCCAATCCATACTGTGCCACCAAAGCTAGCAAAATCCGAATCGACGAATGCTTCACCACCGGAGAGAAAACCTCATTGTAATCAATACCTTCCTCCTGTGCATAGCCCTTCGCAACCAACCTAGCCTTGAACCTCACTGGAGTGCCCTCAATGCCCTCCTTCTTCGTGTACACCCACTTGCACCCAATCGCCTTCCGCCCCTTTGGAAGCTCTACAAGCTTCCATGTATCGTTCTTGTGAAGAGACTCCATCTCCTCCTGCATAGCCACCTGCCACGAATCAGCCTCCGAACTCTGCTCGGCCTCTCTGAATGTAGTAGGCACCATCTCATCGATACTCTCCACCGGAAGTGCATATGCAACTGTGTCGGCATACCGTGCTGGCACCCGTATGTCTCTCCTCTGTCTCCGTGCCGCAATAGAATCCTGAACCTGAGCCGTCGGTCCCTGATCCTGCTCATGAGTACCCGTATCCTCCGCATCACCGTCGTGCTCGCCTGGCGTCACCTCAGTCGGCACTCTCATGGATACTGCACTATCTGGACTCTGTGGAGCTGCATCAATCTCCACCACCTGCGAAATCTCCTCTGTCGGGTTGCTCTCCACCTGATGAGAGCTGGGAAGCTTCAAGATAGAAGCCTCATCGAATGTGACGTCCCTACTCAGCACAATCTTCTTATCAACTGGATCCCAAAGCTTGTATCCCTTGACACCACGCTTGAATCCTACAAATATGGCCTTCCTAGCTCGAGGTTCCAACTTATCAGTTCTAACATGATAATATGCAGGGCAACCAAATACCTTAAGCTGGTCATAGTCATGTGCTGTCTCTCCCGACCACATCTCCATAGGGGTCTTCCCCTCAATCGCAGATGAAGGCAGCCTGTTAATGAGGTGGCTCGCATAAGAAAGTGCCTCAGCCCAAAAGATCTTCTCCAAACCACTATGCGCCAATAAACATCGAATCTTCTCCAGCAAAGACCGATTCAATCTCTCCGCCACCCCATTCTGCTGCGGTGTATGACTAACTGTGAAGTGCCTCTCTATGCCCTCGTCTCGACATAGCTGCAGAAAGGGGTCTGAGGTATACTCGCCGCCGTTGTCGGATCGCAACGTCTTGATCTTTCTCCCAGTCTGCAGTTCCAATCTCTTCTTCCACTCCACAAACAAATCTAGGACTTCACTCTTATGCTTCATGGTGTACACCCAACATCGCCTAGAATAGTCATCAACGAACGTGACGAACCAATGTCGACCACCAAGTGATGCCGTCTTAGTGGGACCCCAAACATCTGTGTGCACGTAGTCCAAGATGCCCCTCGTCCTATGAATGGCCGTCCCGAACTTCACCTTCGTCTTCTTGCCAAGTACACAGTGCTCACAGAATTCTACTTTACCACTCTTGGCTCCCTTCAAAAGCCCCTGCTTGCACAATGCCTGCAGTGACTTTTCACCTGTATGCCCTAGCCTGTAGTGCCAAAGTCTGCTCATGTCCGCCTCTGAAATCGCCGAAGCAACCTGGCCAATCTCGGTGCTCCCCTTCAGATAATATAAATTATGATTTCGGACTCCCTTCATCACCACCAAAGATCCCTTAGTAACCTTTGCTACAGCATCCTCAAAGGTCACCCTGAATCCCTTCGCCTCCAAAGCCTTCGGCCTCGATTGCCTCCATCATTTGGGGACGAAACCGTCTTTGTTGTTGTTTGACAGGTTTGACATCCGACTTAATATTGAGGCGATGCACAGCTACATTTGGATCGAGCCCTGGCATGTCTTCATAATTCCAGGCAAACACATCGATGTATTCCCTAATAAGAGAGATTAACTCCTCTTTCTCTTCAGGGGGGAGGCTGTCGCTAATGAATATAGGCTTCGGATTATCTTCGCTACCCATATTCACCTGGAGTACTTGATCTTCGGTAGGAGGTTCTCTTTGTTCAAACCTATCACCATACTGCATGTTTAGGTGATGAACCCAAGGATCTTCCCATGTCGGCATCTGGTCGTCCTCCTCTATTGTGGTAGGATCGACCGTAACCATGTTCGACATCAACTTTTTGAACATCTCACCGATACTAGTGTCGGAATCCCAAGCCGAAGAATCAGAAGAGCATCTGTTTCTAGCTTTGTTAGCAATCCGATCGATGATTTGCCAGCAGCACTCATCGTCGGATGAGGAGACATAACCCAAACCTCTTTTGTGGCGATAATAATCATCAGGTTTTCCCTTCGGTACATAGGCCATTCGAGGTGGAACTCGCGGACCTCGACCAAAGCAAAGACCTTCTCCAAGTGTGAAGTCATACCCATACTTTTCCATTAGATCGTGCGCTTTTGCGTCATACCTGAATAAGTGAGGAGCAGGTTTATCATCATCATCTTCCTCTTCTAAAAAGTGATCGGGTATTGGAGCTTCTTTTCCTTTGCCGTAGACGACTTCTTTTCCACCCCCTGTTCCCGCGGGGATGACAAGCGTTGCTTCGTAAGGATCTTGTACCTGCTTTTTCATCATGCAAAATGATTGAAGAGGCATATACAAATCAGGGTTATCATAAAGCTTTTTAGTGACATTATCAAGACACATCGAGTACTCTAAATCATCGTTTATTGATAGTTCTTCGGCAAGTTGCCAATTACAACTACTTTCCGATGATTTATCATCGTCAAGATTGATTACAATGGGTACAATGTCATTAAGTACAAAACCACCATCATAATCAAACCCAGCTTCGGTGTCAGCTTCATCCCCGCTGTCCGTTCCTTGGGCCGATGGTTCAGTATCGGATTCGGCGCCGTATAGAAGGGAATCAGTGAAATAGTTCTCTAATCCCTTAAACGGTTGCTTATCCGCGACCACCGTCTTGACTTCATTATTTGAGTCCACGTACTTGAGGCATTGATGCAGAGTTGACGGGACTATAAGGTTACCGTGGATCCAAGGTCGACCCAACAGTAAGTTATAGGACGTTTCTGCATCAATTACATAGCAAGTAACTTCTGATTTTAAATCCCTGATCTGGCATTTGATTCGGATCTTCCCCAAGGGTCTGGACCCGCTGGTGTTGAATCCGTAAATCGTAGTGCCGGTGGAGGCTAGTTTGCTAGTCGAGATTCCGAGATGACGCATCAGTCGGAATGGCATGATGCTAACAGCAGAACCCGGATCAACTTGGATCCGGTTGACCATGCTGGAGCCAATGTGCCCTGTGAAATACAAAGGCCGATCATGCTTTGAGTTTTTCGTCTGCATGTCTTCTTTGGTAAAAGAGATGCATGGAAAATGATGCGCCGCGAGATTGCAGTGTTGAGCTGACGGCTCTGGTCCTTCAGGAGATGGCTTGATTCGAGTTAGAAAAGCTTCAGAGTCACTCAAGGCCTCTTGTAATGCTTTCCTTGTATCCTTGGAAAGACGCAACAGCTCGTATAGGGTTATCCTAGCCGGGATATTGGCCAACTACGCCATGATGTCAAAATGGGGCGGAGAGCTTGCATTTCCCGGTTTGTCTCTCCCAATCGGATGATTGAATCGAGACTGCCTCGGGTTTTGGGCCTCTTGGCGTAAAGGTTCTTTCCCCTTCTCCTTCTGCTGGACTATTCCCCGGTTTGTCTCTTCCAATCGGATGATTGAATCGAGACTGCCTCGGGTTTTGGGCTTCTTGACGTAAAGGTTCTTTCCCTTTCTCCTTTTGCTGGACTTTCTCCATAGTCACAGGCGTTGGGGGAGCTGCTGCAATTCCCAGTTCTGCCAATGTCTTGGAAGGAGCGGTTTTGGTGCCTAATTGCTCGGAAGCATCCGGGTACTTGTAGTGATACTCATTCCCACTTCGGGTTGCAAAGGCCTCCTGTTCATCTTCAGAAAGCGGGAAGGCGGGAATTTCTTCGTCATCTTCTCCTGGAATAGCAGAAGCTCCATAACAAGACTTACCTTTTCCTTTTGACTTTTTCTTGGAAGAGGTTCCAGTCCATTGTTCATCTCCAACCAAATCTGGATGAACCCAAAGAATCTCACCATTCGGGGCTGTGTGCGGCACAAGTCCTTTCTGGCGCTGCTTGTGAGGATCATCGTTCACCGTCTTCACTGCTGCATTTATTACTGGCTCATGCTGGAACCAGTTCAAGGGAATAGAACCGAAACTAATTGATACTGCATTTGCTCCCACTTTCTTCTCCTTCGGCTGCTTCATGGTGATGACCCCGACATCGATTAGAGCTTGGATCTTGTCCTTAAGGGCATAGCACGCCTTGGTAGGATGGTGCACCGCTCTATGAAATGCGCAGTATTTTGGATCATTGATTCTCTTAGCATCTTCCTGATCCTGGACTGGAGGCAATTTGATCTTGTTATTCTCAATGAGGTACTTGAAGATACCGGGAACTTCATCCTCTTTGAACGAATAGACTTTTGGGAACTTCGGCTCCGAGGCTTTTGGCTTCTGGGTCTGCTGTTGCCACCTTGATTGTTGAGGCGCCCTTTGCTGCTGCTGTTGCGGCTGCGCTTGCACCTCGAACGTTTGATTCGCGTCCACGGCATTTGCATGTGCTTTTCCTTTACCCCTAGGGACAAAATTTGGTTGCGGAGCATTATTAGCTATTTGACCCCTTTCCGACTTCGAACGTTTGATTCGCGTCCACGGCATTTGCATGTGCTTTTCCTTTACCCTTAGGGACAAAATTTGGTTGCGGAGCATTATTTGCTATTTGACCCCTTTCCGCCTTCTTCCTTTTAAGGAATCGTTCGGCTCGTTCTCCTCGCACCTTTAAGTCCTTCCAGGTCTTACGAAATTTTCGACCGTCTCACCATTCTTCTGCTTCTCATCGAATAGTGTACCGATTGAGATTTCGGTGTCGTCATCGAAGAAGTTTGTCAGAAACATATCTTCCATGTCGTCCCAACTGCTGATACTCCCGGGCTTGAGACGGCGATACCAGTCGAAGGCTGCTCCGCGAAGAGTGCCGACGAATGACCGCACCATAAGAGGCTCATTCCCAGAAATGATTCCTACATGAGACTTAAAATATATTAAGTGTTGGGTAGGGGAACCCTTTCCATCAAACGGTATAAAGTTGATTAAATTAATATTTGCCGGATATGGAATTGATTCCCACTCCCTTGGGTACGGACATGGTATGCCGGACCTCTTCACTTCTTGAGCATTCATCAACGCGTTGATTTTGCTCTCAAAGTCCTTCATTTTCTTGTCTTCACTCGTATCTGTCTTCGAGTGGTTTCGAGGAGAAGTAACGTGGTCTTCCTTCGTATTATCATCCGAGGGACCGCCTCTGTTATTGTTGTTGACGGGAGGGATGTTCATGTTGGCATTTTCCTCTTCCCGTTCATTCTCATCTTGATTCGGATTATTGCGACGACTGGGTTCTTCTTGGTGAGTTGTCAGTGCCGCGATTTGCTGGTCATGCATCTCTCTCATCCGTTGCATGGCCATCTCCATCTCGAACTTGAAACTTTCCTTTTGCTTAGCCAGGGCATCTTCAAGCATCTTGGCTACTTGTTCGGCGCTGATCATGAGTGACTCGTAAGGTTGCCCCGCACTAGACGTCGTGTCATCGGATGCTATAGCCGAGTAGGAGTCTGAATCAGCATCTGGCGCCTCCTCTTCCAAAGGAAGTCCCTTTTGCATTCTTTGGTAATTCTTTCGCCTATTGATCCCTGACCGCAATCGAGTCATGCGCTGGGACGCTTCGGCAAGTTGATCTGAGCTAGAGGGTCGTGTCGATTTGCCTCTGCCAGTCATATTAACAGACACTTCTAGGAATTCGTCCTCTTGGCGAACGAACTTCTTCCCACGAAAACGTCTTGGGTTGGAAATCCTCTCGAACACCGAGACTCTCTTTGGGGTTTTAGAACAGCAGCATTCTGACAACACCGCCTTGATGATGTTGGCACACGGACAGTGAGGTTCCGTGTCTCGAGCATCTCTCTTTCGAGACTTACTCGCACCCCCAGCTCTATAGTACAACTCATCAGTTTGATAACTGGAGCAACCCATAGAGTGTTGGCATGACTTCCCAGGTATAACACAATTATCATCAGACGAATGTGTTTCCCTCTGGGGATATGACGCTTTATTAGCATTTTCAAAAGTCGCGCGTTCAAGTTTACGCTTCTGCGAGCGTGAAAACTTGACGGGCTCTTGCACTTCGACCCGCAATCCAATGCGGTCGGCAACAGGGGCTTTCCCTTTGTTATCTTTCTTGGGGGGATTAGCACGTCCCCCAGTCTGGTTTGTTGTTTGGGAACTTTTCAACGGTCCCAATCGCTCCTTGACAGGTGCTTTACCTCGGTTCTCCGGTAAGGGACCGAGACGACCTTTCAACGGAACCCCGGATCTAGAAGGACCCCCGTTCTTACCTGACTCCGCCGT
>NC_033798.1:80221412-80249106 GCF_001876935.1 Asparagus officinalis | reverse complement strand
ATGGCAGGTTTGACATTTCTGGTTTCACCTCGGACTGCAGCCTTGTGTGAACCCAGGGGCGTCACAGGACATTACCCCTATCAATAAAGCTCAAAGCCCTAGGATTATGAACCCTTTTGGGCACATATGATGCACGGACACGGTCATAACAAAAATTACTCAAATGACCCTTCCGATTGCAATAAGTACAATGAAAAGAAAACATTTGCTTATGTTGACCAAACGGTTGTGCACGGGACTCATTTGCAAAAATAGACTGTTATTTAAAATTATTTTGCAAATGGGAAACTTTCTTCAAATCAAAACATAACTTGGTCAAATGTCCAAATCTACCACAATGACCACACTTAAACTTTTGTGATCTTTTAAAATCATTTGGCAAAAGTGAAGTCTTTTTCAAATCATAGCAAAATTTTTCCAAATGGCCAAAACATCCACAAAGATCATATTTAAACACATTAGCATGTTTATGATGTGCATGATAAGCATATGCATATGCATGTGTATATGATGAAGAAGCTATATGAAATGCACAATGAGCATTAGCATTGTTATGTTTGTGTGCATCATAGCAAAATCTAGCAAGATGGCCTTTACGACCGCAAATTGTGCATTTATAGACTTTGCTATATATGTGTGCATGATGAGTGGATGATTTTGACTTAGACTTAACACACATATTCACAAGATTCTTATGGTTGTTAATGCATGTATTAAGAGTTGAATCTAAAGAAGAAATACGGTTTTTAACATTGTTCAACTCATCATTAGGCATATTAGCATTAACTTTAGAAGTAGAACATAAATAATTATTTATAAAAGAAGCAGTATCATTTTTTATGTTCTCTACTTCTAACACGGTATTATCTTTTTCATGAGTTAAACTAGCAACATTTGAAGTTAAAGAAACATGATCCAATTTTAATTTTTCATTGTTTTCTTTAAGGATCACATTTTCATTAGAAATAGTTTCAAACTTAGATGCTAACAACTCATGATCGAATTTCAAATCTTCATGCTTGCTTTGTAAATCAATAAAATCTTTATGCAATTTGTTATAGGCATGTAATAATTTTTCACTAGCACAAGCAAGTTCATCACTAGATAAATCATTAGTGGTTTCGAACTCGCAAACCTCACTAGGGCTATCGCCTAGTGCCCGTGTGCATGATGCTCCATATGAGCTTGAAGCCGGATCCTCCAAAGTTTGTCAGATCGCCTCCAAGTCCCTTTGATGTGCTTCAATAAATTTTCATAAGGTGTAATTACTATCAAAATGAACAAACTTGTTAGACAAAGATGAATCAAATGCATTATGTAAGAATTCCAACAAGAGATTGTTCATAATAAATAATCTTTTATCATTTTTATTTCACTTGGATTTCTCCAATGTGAGCACAATATAAGCACAATTAATGACTTCCCATAAATTAATATTTTTAGATTGAACAAATATTTTGAATCTAAAACACCATTGAGCATAAGGGAAAACATTGAATTTAGGAGCAATACTAGAATCATAGCCTAAACAAGATGCATCCATCATATCCATAATTTGTAAAAATATGCAAGCAAGATACAAATGCAATCAAAACTAGATTAGCACAAAAAGATAACTTGGATCTTTAACTCAAGACGATTAGACCTTAAATCAAAGAGCACCAAGCTCTGATACCAATTGTTAGACCCTAGAGGGGGGGTGATTAGGGTCTTATGCTAATCTAATCCGATTAAATGCCAATTAAAACTAATTAATAAGTTGTCCTAGCAAGTATGAACTACAACAAGATATATGTGCTAGGATAAGCAATATGAACAATAAGATATATCCTAATAATTAACACAAGGGTGATATAATCAAACTACAAATGTGATAGGGAAAAATATACAAGAGTAATAGGCAATTGTGATATAAGATAAATGCATAAGTAAATACGCCAATGACAAACTCAAACACACTCAAATGATCACGGAGTTCGGACCTTCTGTCCTACGTCTCCGCTCCCCACTCCCGGGGAGAAATTTACTATCACAACCGGGTTTTCTACGCTCACCCGAATAATGTTTACACCTCACAATGTCGGTTTTCAACGCTCACCGATCAACGTTCACAAACACTCACAATGTCGGTTTTCAACGTTCACCGATCAACGTCTACACTCCTCACACTCGGTTTTCTAGCTCACTGAAAACTTTACAAACTTACAATATAACAAATGATTTGTTCCCTACAATAGATGAGAACTCAATGTAAGCTCAATCTTAATTGTTATAACTCTCACCAACCCAATTATACTATATATGAAAATACAATAAGCTCAATGTGGGTGAGTGTAACAAAGAGGTAAATCAAATCTAAACTCAATACAAAACTAGCTTTAATAAAATAATAAAAAAGCAAATAGATATAAAGCTAGAAAATAGAGTTTAGAAAACTTCTCAATAGATCAAGAGATTGAAGGAGGATGGTTGGATGCTCAAGCACCAATAGGATCTCCTCAAGCTCTTGTGAAATTGATTTCACAAACCCAAAACTCTCAATTGCTTAAAAGCTTCTTAAACACTCTTTTAAACAAACACTAAACAAGTTTAAACCCTTGTTAAACTCCTTTAAAACATTCTCTTGGGTTTTTGAAGAACTGAGATCAAAGGTGTATATATAGCCTCCTAAAACCTCAGCCAGAAACCCCAAACAAAATACCAAAAAGCCTACAGAATCCAAAATCAGATTCTGTACAAAATAGCCGTTGGAGTATACGGTGGTCGATCGTGAAAATCTCGCGGTCGACCGCGAGCCACTTTCGAAGCTGAGAATTCTTTAGGGACTTTGGCGGTCGACCGTGGGGAAATTCGAGCTGACGGGTAGGTAAAAACTCAGGTGCGGTCGACCGCCACGGTCGACCGCAAACTGATACATGAACAGAACAGTTTGAAAGTTGGTTTTCTGATTTTAAAACCCTGTTTAAAAATATCAAATAAATTCAGAAAAATATAAAACTTTGGGAAATTATTGTAGACATGATAATCACATGCTACAAAAACTGGTTTTCAAAAAGGACTTCCCAATTGAAAAATATCATCATTTTGTAAAATAGTCCAAAACATGAAAATGTGAACACATGAGTTTTGGTATTTTAGCTTAACCATATTTTGAAACATTACAAAATGATTTTGTAGACTTAATAAAAGATGTATATGATTATTGTTAAGTCTAAAAACCAAGAAAATAATATTTTTACAAATACAATAGAAAATAAAACATATGAGTATGTATATGAAAATATATTTGTTTCATATCTATGAAATTAAACCAAAACAACTTATCCACATAGAAAACAAGCATGTATACACATTTTTTGGAATTTATTTGTAAAAACTTTGTTTGTGGATAAAACTAAAAACCAAGATGTATATGTATATAACTATATATATGATCTTGATCTTCATTGTAGCTCAACTTGGTAAACTTGCGAATGAAGCTTGAACTTGGATCTTCAACTTGAAATGTATGGCTTTACTCCACAATTCGGCCAACCTCCATTTGATATGATCGTGAATGCTCGATTCTATCCATCCTCCAACTTGTTTTTTGTCTACAAAAAATAGAAATACACCAACACTAGACAAACAACATTAGTGGTAAATTATTTGTTAAACATCATCAAAAGAAAGAGGCCAACAATCTTCCCTTTTTTGATGATGACAAACAATTTACAAAAAGGATATATGCATGAAAGGAAATGAATATACAAAGTATAATATATCATGCATATAAACAAGAAAGAATATACTCATAATATTTCTCCCCATTTGACAACATCAAAAAGGGGGAAACAAAAGAATAAAGAGAGGGAAAGCCCCCCTATAAAAATGCATGAGTGAGTATATAAAAAAAATAAAAAGATATAGGGATTGCTCCCCCTATCAAAATGCCTTAATGAATATATGCAATGAATGATAAGGCATACATATGTGAGTAAGCAAGATGAAAAAACATGCTAAACACAACTCTCATACAAAAAAGACAATGAGAACACATATAAATATGTTAATATGAAAATAGTGTCTCATTAACATAATGTAAAAACCATATAAAAAATAGATTTATGAAAACAAAAGAAGAGGAACATGAGGATCATGTAAAAAGTTTTTAAATCAAAACAAATCAACCAAATGAAATCATAAATCAAATTTTAAGCCGAAAAACGACGTTTGATCAATAAAGACAACTTTCTTTGCAGGACTTGATCAAACCGCTCATAGAATACATTATGAAGCGTATTTGATTGTGCTATATAATGAATTCAAAGAAACAAATCAAAACATAATTTTTGACAAAATACAAGAGATGCAACAATTTATCAAGCTTTTAAGCTTGTAACAACTCATATAAGGACTTTTAGTACTCGGTAAACAAGATTTGGGAATAAACACCCAATAAATCCGGAGGGTTATATAAATACAAATGAAAACAAAAGAGTATGACCAGTAAGAAGAATTATTTTCAAGTTCAAAAGTTTAAAGTATAATTTTCAAAACCAAGAAAAGGAAAAAGAAAAACACTAAAATACTTGGTTTTAAAAATTAAATTTGTTTTGGTACCCAAGAATTCTTGGTACCAATAGATTTAGGGACATGACCCCTATCAATAAAACTCAAAGCCCTAGGGTTATGAACCCTTTTGGGCACATATGGTGCACGGACACGGTCATAACAAAAATTACTCAAATGACCCTTCCGATTACAATAAGTACAATGAAAAGAAAACATTTGCTTATGTTGACCAAACGGTTGTGCACGGGACTCATTTGCAAAAATAGACTGTTATTTAAAATTATTTTGCAAATGGGAAACTTTCTTCAAATCAAAACATAACTTGGTCAAATGTCCAAATCTACCACAATGATCACACTTAAACTTTTGTGATCTTTTAAAATCATTTGGCAAAAGTGAAGTCTTTTTCAAATCATAGCAAAATTTTTCCAAATGGCCAAAACGTCCACAAAGATCACATTTAAACACATTAGCATGTTTATGATGTGCATGATAAGCATATGCATATGCATGTGTATGTGATGAAGAAGCTATATGAAATGCACAATGAGCATTAGCATTGTTATGTTTGTGTGCATCATAGCAAAATCTAGCAAGATGGCCTTTACGACCGCAAATTGTGCATTTATAGACTTTGCTATATATGTGTGCATGATGAGTGGATGATTTTGACTTAGACTTGACACACATATTCACAAGCTTCTTATGGTTATTAATGCATGTATTAAGAGTTGAATCTAAAGAAGAAATACGGTTTTTAACATTGTTCAACTCATCATTAGGCATATTAGCATTAACTTTAGAAGTAGAACATAAATAATTATTTATAAAAGAAGCAGTATCATTTTTTATGTTCTCTACTTCTAACATGACATTATCTCTTTCATGAGTTAAACTAGCAACGTTTGAAGTTAAAGAAACATGATCCAATTTTAATTTTTCATTGTTTTCTTTAAGGATCACATTTTCATTAGAAATAGTTTCAAACTTAGATGCTAACAACTAATGATCAGATTTCAAATCTTCATGCTTGCTTTGTAAATCAATAAAATCTTTATGCAATTTGTTATAGGCATGTAATAATTTTTCACTAGCACAAGCAAGTTCATCACTAGATAAATCATTAGTGGTTTCGAACTCGCAAACCTCACTAGGGCTATCGCCTAGTGCCCGTGTGCATGAAGCTCCATATGAGCTTGAAGCCGGATCCTCCAAAGCTTGTCGGATCGCCTCCAAGTCCCTTTGATGTGCTTCAATAAATTTTCATAAGGTGTAAGTACTATCAAAATGAACAAACTTGTTAGACAAAGATGAATCAAATGCATTATGTAAGAATTCCAACAAGAGCTTGTTCATAATAAATAATATTTTATCATTTTTATTCCACTTGGATTTCTCCAATGTGAGCACAATATAAGCACAATCAATGACTTCCCATAAATTGATATTTTTAGATTGAACAAATATTTTGAATCTAAAACACCATTGAGCATAAGGGAAAACATTGAATTTAGGAGCAATACTAGAATCATACCCTAAACAAGATGCATCATTCATATCCATAATTTGTAAAAATATGCAAGCAAGATACAAATGCAATCAAAACTAGATTAGCATAAAAAGATAACTTGGATCTTTAACTCAAGACGATTAGACCTTAAATCAAAGAGCACCAAGCTCTGATACCAATTGTTAGACCCTAGAGGGGGGGTGATTAGGGTAACAAGTTATCCTAGCAAGTATGAAATACAACATGATATGTGAGCTAGGATAAGTAATATGAACAATGAGATATATCCTATATGATAAAAATATATGCAAGGATATATAAACTAACACAAGGGTGATATAATCAAACTACAAATGTGATAGGGAAAAATATACAAGAGTAATAGGCAATTGCGATATAAGATAAATGCATAAGCAAATGTGCCAATGACAAACTCAAACACACTCAAATGATCACGGAGTTCGGACCTTCTGTTCTACGTCTCTGCTCCCCACTCCCGGGGAGAAATTTACTATCACAACCGGGTTTTCTACGCTCACCCGAATAATGTTTACACCTCACAATGTCGGTTTTCAACGCTCACCGATCAACGTTCACAAACACTCACAATGTCGGTTTTCAACGTTCACCGATCAACGTCTATACTCCTCACACTCGGTTTTCTAGCTCACCGAAACTTTACAATCTTACAATATAACAAATGATTTGTTCCCTACAATAGATGAGAACTCAATGTAAGCTCACTCTTAATTGTTATAACTCTTGTTGACCCTATAGTTTTGATGATAATTTGACAAACAATTTATTACTAATAAGTTTTCTAGTGTTTTGTGTTTATGTTCTTTTTTTCAGGTATTTCAACACGCGTTAATCAAGCGTTAAAGATTCAAGTTCATTTGCGTGGATTTACCTAGGTATATGTTTAGTTTACTTACATATATAGTATGATTATATCTAAGCTCAATATATATACACTTAACACGATTTTTGACGTTTTCTATCATATAGATGATTTTTCATTAAACGTTGTTAAAATACTTTATCTCATATTTACAGCTCCTTCATACCTCACTATATACATATATTATATGCACAATATATATATGAATATTTACAAGTCCTATATCAAAATTCACTTTCATAAAATTACAGGTTTTCTAAGCATTCTTAAAAACAGGTAGTTTTCACAAACTAAAATTGATTTTCCAGAAATTCTTTTTCAAACATGTTTATTTTATCATTTAGAAACTTTCCCCAAAGTTTCATTATTTTTGAACTTGATTTGATATTTTTTCTGGATTTTTAAACTAGCCCCAAAACCTGAGTATATTTACATATATCAGAATTCGGTCGACCGGTACGGTCGACCGACTGTTGTTCCGTTTCTGAGTAAACTTCCAGAGAGCCCTCCGGTCGACCGGAATTTATATCGGACGACCGAAATTTCCAATTCGGTCGACCGCTTTTTCCGTCGGTCGACCGACAGCTTTAATTCTTCGTTTCTCTGGGTTTTTGAACTAATCGGTCGACCGGACCGGTCGACCGACGAATTGTCAGAATGAGCCTAACGGTTAGTTTTTCAAATGGACTTTTTGGTCTTTTACTTATTTCTAACTGTTGTATTGGGGTGCTATATATACTCCATTGCTGCTCTTCTTCTCCAATATCCAAGAAATCCAAGTTTGTTGTTTAACAAGTTATTAATCGCGTTTAAGAGCTGTTTAAGAGTTGTTTCATCAATCTATTTTCAAGAGAAGTTTTTCTACAACAAGAAGAGGCTTTCAAACCCTATTGGAATCATCATTTCTTCAACTCTTCTTGTTCTTTGAGAAGTTTTCTAAACTCTTTCCTATATAGCTTATTATTTCACTTTCATTTGATTAAGCTATATTCATTGAGTTATATTTATTGAGTTTCATTCACTATTATCACACACACTTATTGAGCTTGATATTCTCATATTATATATTGTGGGTTGTAGTGTGGGATTTAGTGAGTGTGAGCTTTATTGTGTTCTCACTTGTTAATTGAGAACAAATCATTGTATTTAACTTTTATTTGTGAGAATCACTTGTAATACACTTGTACACCGAGAGAAGTGTGAGGAGAGAGAGACGGGGTCAAATCCAATAGGAGTGGCGTCGATTGACGAACCTAGGGAGAGGTTGTAATCGAGCACTTGAGGAGGAGGACACGGGCTAGATTCCTACACTTAGTGTGTAAAGTGTGATTATTGAGTGAGTGTGTAGTGTGAGAGTTTTCGGTGAGCTTGTAAACCGAGTGTGTAGAAGTTCCGGCTTCCAAACCGGATTGTGATAGTGGATATCTCCTCGAGGTGAGGAGCGGGGACGTAGGTCGTGGGGACCGAACCTCGTGAACATATCGTGTGTTTGTGTTTTGGTTGACGTACATATTATTCATCTTTATTGCTCATATTCATATCATATTTATTCTTGCAAGAACAAATTGATCTACATAACTTTTAATTGCTATTAATTGGGATTAGATTAGCATAAGACCCTAATCACCCCCCCTCTAGGGTCTAACAACTCTCACCAACCTAATTATACTATGTATGAAAATACAATAAGCTCAATGTGGGTGAGTGTAACAAAGAGGTAAATCAAATCTAAACTCAATACAAAACTAGCTTTAATAAAATGATAAACAAGCAAATAGATATAAAGCTAGAAAATAGAGTTTAGAAAACTTCTCAATAGATCAAGAGATTGAAGGAGGATGGTTGGATGCTCAAGCACCAATAGGATCTCCTCAAGCTCTTGTGAAATTGATTTCACAAACCCAAAACTCTCAATTGCTTAAAAGCTTCTTAAACACTCTTTTAAACAAACACTAAACAAGTTTAAACCCTTGTTAAACTCTTTTAAAACATTCTCTTGGGTTTTTGAAGAACTGAGATCAAAGGGGTATATATAGCCTCCTAAAACCTCAGCCAAAAACCCCAAACAAAATACCAAAAAGCCTACAGAATCCAAAATCAGATTCTGTACAAAATAACCGTTGGAGTATACGGTGGTCGACCGTGAAAATCTCGCGGTCGACCGCGAGCCACTTTCGAAGCTGAGAATTTTTTAGGGACTTTGGCGATCGACCGTGGCGGGCGACGGGGAGCCACTTTCGAAGCTGAGAATTTTTTAGGGACTTTGGCGATCGACCGTGGCGGTCGACCGTGAGAAAATTCAAGCTGACGGTCAACCGTGGCGGTCGACCACAACAGTTTCTATTTGACTCCGCAAGTAAAAACTCAGGTGCGGTCGACCATGGCAGTCGACCGCAAACTGATACATGAACAGAACAGTTTGAAAGTTAATTTTTTGATTTTAAAACCCTGTTTAAAAATATCAAATAAATTCAGCAAAATGTAAAACTTTGAAAAATGACTGTAGACATGATAATACACATGTTACAAAAACTGATTTTTAAAAAGGACTTCCCAAATGAAAAATATCATCATTTTACAAAATAGTCCAAAACATGAAAATGTGAACACATGAGTTTTGACATTTTAGCTTAACCATATTTTGAAACATTACAAAATAATTTTGTAGACTTAATAAAAGATGTATATGATTATTGTTAAGTCTATAAACTAAGAAAATAATATTTTCATAAATACAATAGAAAATAAAACATATGAGTATGTATATGAAAATATATTTGTTTCATATCTAAGTAGTTAAACCAAATCACAAAAATAAATATGAAATATGTAATTTCATATTTATAAACATGAAAGTCAAAACTTGTGTTGTATATATATATATAACTACATATATTTATAAAGAAACCAATAAAATGTGTGTATATGATATTGAGCTTAATGTACTTAACACACATAATATAACTCCTAAACTAAATTACCCAAGCTTGATCTTGATCTTCATTGTAGCTTAACTTGGTAAACTTGCGGATGAAGCTTGAACTTGGATCTTCAACTTGAAATGTATGGCTTCACTCTACAATTCTGTCAACCTCCATTTGATATGATCGTGAATGCTCGATTCCATCCATCCTCCAACTCATTGTTTGTCTACAAAAAATAGAAATACACCAACACTAGACAAACAGCATTAGTGATAAATTATTTGTTAAACATCATCAAAACAATGAGGCCAACACGTTAGACTCTTCATCATGATGGTGCTTTCTAACTTCGATCACACGCCCGTAGTCATTTCCTCTCCATCTACCAGGAAAGCTACATCCCTTTCAAGGTAAAGGATAATCGATGCCCGTACTTCCAGATCCAGCTCCTCCCAATCCTCATCAGACATATTCTTATGCTTCTTCTCTTTTCTAGCCAAAGCCTTGTGCAATTTCTGCGAAATCAACGTATTCTTCATCTGAATCCTCTAATAGGAAAAATCATTCTTCCCATTGAATTTTTCAATCTTGTACTTTCCAACTTTAACTATTTTACTAGTTGACGCCATCCTTCCCTTGTATTAATATATCCGTTTCTCTCAGAAAATTACCGAGCACCACCTCAAACCAGAAGCTACACCACTTCCAATCTGAATAACAACTTTGATACCAATTGTTGGACGTATAGTCACGCCCTCACGCTGCGGACGCGATATCACCTGAGAGATAGCCCTAGCTTTTGTTGTCACAAAAGCACAAGCCAACCTCTATATTCCCGTTTCTCAAAGGAAATAAGAATAGAAAGTAAAATATCTCAACAAAGTGAAATATACACTCTTCCTCTCATTAGTTCTAGGACTGAATTATCGAGGGAACCTACAAGAAATAGCCAACACCTAGAAAATAGTAAATACACGAGATTTATGTGGTTCGGCAAACTTGCCTACATCCACGGGAGGGGTGAGGGGAGATTCTACAATGAGAAGAACACTGATGACTTGTACAATCCACAAGCTCATCTAAAAGAAAAAAGATCTGATTTTTACCCAAAACAAATTGACCTTTCTTTTGTAGAATTCATCTTTTTCTTTTCTCAAGATCTTAGATCTAAGCCTCCTGAACACTCCTCAAGAAACCAGCCGACTAAGCCTCTGTTTCAACTCACGCGAAAACACTTCAAACCAGCCGCAAGTTTTTTTTCTTTGTGTTTTTTTTTCCCCCCCCCCAACAAAACCCTAGAAACCCCTATTCTATTTATAGGATGAAAAATAGGGCCCAAAACCAAAATCGTGGCTTGCTAGTCCTTTGCGCGCTCGCTGTTCACGTGTATGTGGCCCCACGTTCACAACTATTTAGGGTATAGACAAAAAAAAGCAAGAAACTGATTACCATCCTAGTCTTCATCACACAATCAATGGATTGATCACTAGCATTTAAACGAGTGATGTCAAACACTATTGAATCCCATAGAGTCCATGATTCTTCCATTTGAGCTACGTACTAAATAGTTGTGAATCCAATTCCAGTCTTTTGCTATCTTTTTTTTGTCAATGAATTAAATTTTCATTCATTTTCCAAATGTATTTGTGAAGTACATCAAGATACCACGAAAATGTCTGGTAATCAAGTAAGAAATTACATTTTCTCAAGCATATCTTTCATATGAACAAGTATATAATCATTCAAAACTTTTGAATAAATAGAAATTTTGATTGCTCGAAGTAACAGACCTGGCTCCCTAGCTTTGCCTTGAAATATTCTCAAATTTCTCTCTTGCCAATCATATAAACTGTAGTCGAGAGAGCCATTCTCTTTAATTTCTTCATGAATTATTTTCCTTTCAAATTGCAGGAATACCAATCTATAATTTGATTCCAATCACATAATCTCTAGTTATATCCCAACCAATCCATTACCCTATTCCAAATATCAGTAGAAAACTGATATTCAAAGAAAAGATATCTGCTAGTTTCCGTTTGATGCCTAGGGCATAGGACACTCTGGTGTTGATTTGCATCCAATATACTCATTCGGCATAATCTATCCAAAGTAAGAAGTCTAGACCAAACTGTGTCAGACAAAAGAGTGCTTAGGATAATGAAATTCATCCCAAACTTTGTTAGACCAAGCAACTGGGTAAGCTGGTTGAATTAGAGATTTGTACACAGAAGATAGCTAGATTTTTCCATTGGTGCAGTAACCATCAATGGTACTTTGCATATTTCTGACATTACCAAATTTATTTAGCACCATATCCCTTACTTTGAGGAGTTGTTTCCACATCCATGAGTCATTCATCCTACATTGAACCTGCCAGATATTAGAGTTTTGTTGATAATTACCATGTATCCACTTAAACCGTAGTAAATCTTTTTTAAGATGAATCATCCAGAAGAACTTTGTAGCACCTGCATAGTTCTAGGCCTTAGCTGAAAAAGCCCCAGACCCCCTTGCTTCTTTCCTTGGCAGATAGTATTCCAGGAAACCAAATGGATTTTTTTACCCGATAGAAAATCAGAGCATAATCTATCAAGGTTCTCTAACACTCTAACTGACAATATATAATTGCTAATCCAAAATGTTTGTATACACAGGATAACTGATTTGATCAGCTGGAGCCTCCCTGCATAAGATAGTTTTCTCTTTTGCTTCTAGGTTTGGAAGTGGTCAATAATCTTGCTAATCAGTGGAGGACATTCAAGGTAAGAAAGCCTCTTTGTGTTCAATGACAATCCTAAGTATCTCATTGGTAACACTCCCTCTGAGAAGTTCAGGTAGGTGCAAATCTGGAGCTTTAATCCATCCTCAATTCCACTCAATTAAATTGAACACTTGCTGGGATTGGCTTCCAACCTTGAAACCTGACTGAATTATTGAAGACATGCATATAGTCTAGTAATTAAGTATGTCAGCTTTACTAAACAATAACTAGTCATATGCAAAGATCAAATGAGTAATATTCATTCTGGAGTATTTAGGATGAAATTTATACATTCTGTCATCCTTTAGTGAACTTAACTTCCTTGACAGGTATTCCATACCAATTACAAACAGGTAGGGGAATAGAGGGTCACCTTGTCTTAATCCCCTTGTATTGGATATCATGTTCCCATGATATAATTTTGATGATAACAATTTATTCATAATATGAATCACTATGTGTATTATTGTACACTAACATTTTAGTACAGATTTCAATATGAACAAGTGCAAGATGAGTTCAAGGCATCATGAAGTAAAGAAGATGAAGAGCTTATGTATCAATGTAATTTTTACATTTTCTTTACTTAGAAATATTGTACAACCCTTGATCACTCACACATACACACACATAGAGATTAGAACACATTAACACAGGCTTAATGTGTTGGTTAACAATAGAAATCCCATATGTTAACCATTAGAGTTTTTAGTTAATCATTGAGTAAAAAATTATTTCATACATAATTTTTTCACCCCTTTACTAGTCGACTAATTAGTTTTGTAATCGATTACTGAAGCTTAAGATCAAAATATAAGTTTCTGTAAAATTTCAGAGTAGTCGACTAATCAGGATTATAGTCGGCTACTCTGCTTTGAATTTTGATTTACAGAACTTCTATTTTTTTACAGAGTAGTCGACTATAAATAACTATAGTCGACTATTGAGCATTGAAATTTATATTACAGAACATCTGTTTTATAGAGTAGTCGACTACTAAGGATTATAGTAGACTACTCAGCTTTGAAATTTGATTTAAAGACTTTCTGTTATACAGAGTAGTCGACTACTGAACATTATAGTCGACTACTAAGATAGTTTTTCTGAACGTTTTATGTTTAAATTTGAAACAGGTTTTAGCCATTTATATCCGTTTAGTGAGTTCAAAAATATGTCTTTTCAAGGGATATAAATAGGTTAGAAGTTCAGAATTTTTAATCATGAAAATATACAAATAAGATTGAATTTGGATGAAACTCAAGTGATAGAAAATCTAATTTTTACTTGAGCATTGAGAAAAACAAAATTCTGCAACAACTATTGTTCATCTTCATTTATACAAGATTTTGAAAAGAATTCAGAGAACAAAAGAGTCTATAAGCCACTGTTGCACATCACAAACTTATCAAGGCTTATAGGAGATTTGTACATTGATTCAAGGAAAAGATTCTCCCAAGTATGAGAGGTGTAGTCTCTTAGTGAAGAGATTGGTTGTAATTTGCATGGTCTTGCAAATTGGTCAGGTTTGAGTTTTGATTTTGTAAGTTTATTCAAAATCATAGTGAAAACTCTCAAGCGAGATTTGCTTAGGGACTGGATATACACCTAGAAGGTGGAACCAGTATAAATCCTTGTGTTTGTATTGATGATTTTTTGTGATTGTCATTTCTTCTTTGCAATTTATTATCTACTTTGCATAAAATTTTATAAAACACTATTCACTCCCTCTCTAGTGTTTTTAGTATGCTTAGATCATATGAGAGCAAGGTTGAAGAAATAGCATCGTCATCGGATTCAACTTCAAAATTTAAAGGTCAATCTACAAATCGTCCTCCAATGTTCAACGGATTAAATAACAATTATTGGAAGTGTCGGATGAGAATTTATCTTCAATTAATTGGCTACGAACTTTGGAATGTTGTGGCAACTAACTATGAGAAGCTAATCACTCCCTTCACGGAATGGACAACATCTCAAAGAAATAATACAAACTTGGACTCCAAAGCAAAGAATGCACTATTTTGCGCTCTTGACAAGAATGAGTTCAATAGGGTGTCAACGGTCACATCCGCTTATGATATTTGGTACACACTTGAGGTAACTCATGAAGGTACAAGTAAAAGTTAAAGAATCTAAAATTTCTGTTCTTGTACACTGATTCGAATTATTTAGAATGAAGGAGAACAAGACCATTGGAGAAATATTTACAAGATTCACCGATATCACAAATTCTCTTATTGCTCTTGGTAAAGAATTCATATAAGTGGAAATGGTGCGAAAGATTCTTCGTTCTCTTACTCCACAATGGAAAAAGAAAGTGACTGCAATAGAAGAAGCAAATGACTTGTCAACATTTTCGGTAGAAAACCTCATTAGAAATCTCATGGCCTACGAAGTCCAAATTGAAGATAGAAAGAATGAAGATGAAACTAAGAACAAGAATGTGTTTGCATTCAATACTACTTCAGATAAAGAAGATTCAGATAATGATGAAGAAATGAGCATGTTTGCACAAAAATTTAGAAAATTCATAAAATGAGGTAAGTTTAAATCAAAGAATTTAAATTTAAATAACTTACTTTGTTTCAAGTGTAACAAACCAGGGCATATGAAGAAAGATTTTCCATTGTTGAAAAATAAGCATAAGTCAAATTACTTCAACAACTTCAACAATATTCAAAGCAACAAGAAAAGGGAAAGCTTTGGCGGTTACATGGGATGACAGTGATGATTCATCTTTCGATGAAGAAATTGAAGAAAAGGAAAGTGTTCATATGTGTTTTATCGCACAAGATGAAGTAAGTGATAATGAAGAACTTTTAGATGCTTTCAATGAATTATATGAAACTTTTTTAAGATTAAAGGCTTCATATAATTTTCTTAAAGGAGAAAATAAAAAATTACTTGAAAAAATTTCAGATTTTAGTTCTTGCACTTCTTTTAATTCTCAAATAATTGAATTAAAAGAAGAAAATGAATCATAACTTAAAGAAAATCATTTTTTGTCAAATGAGAATGTTTATCTAAAGTCAGAATGCAATAATTTAAAAATTCGTATTAATATTTTAGATAAAGATATTTCTTATATTAAATTAAAATATGATGATACATGTTTGAATGTCAGTAAATTTAATAAAGGTAAAGAAAATCTTAAGAGTTTACTTTCATTTTAAAAAGAATCTCAAAAGACAAAAGGTTTGGGTTTTCATGTTAATAATAATAATTCTAAGAAAACTATTTTTGCAAAACCAATTTGTAATTTACATGAACATAATGTTAAAAATAATGTTTTATATGAAAAGAAATCAAAATATTTATCTATTTGGATTCCTAAGGAATTGTCTCCTTTAAAGAAAAAGTGTTATATTTCTAACTTTATTAAAGATTTTTGTTTATCAAATAATTTTATAGGCAAATAAAACTCTTCATGGGTTTGGTTTGCTAAAGACTAATTTTATGGACCCAACATAGCATGGGTACCAAATTTATAAATGTTTATCATTTCAGGTACCTAAGAAAAAATGTGGATTTTGGATAACGGTTGCTCTAAACATATGATCGGTAATATACAATTGTTGTCATCTTATCAAAATAAGGATGGTGGTACAGTCACTTTTGAAGATAACAACAAAGGGAAGGTCTTCGGTATTGGAATTGTTGGTAATCCAAATAAACCTATTATTGATAATGTTTTATTAGTTGATGGTCTTAAATATAATTTGCATAGTATAAGTCAACTTTGTGATAAAGGTTTTAAAATTATTTTTTTAAAAAAATCTTGCTTAATTTATGATATTGATATGATTACTATATTATTTAAAGGTCATAGAAAAAATAATATTTATAATTTATCAATGAATAACATTTCTAATGAACATTGTCTTCTTACATCTTCTAATGATTCTATTTTATGGCATAAACATTTTGGTCATGTCAATTTTAAACATATTTCTAAAATTTCTAAGAATGATTATGTTAAAAGGTTTACCTAAGCTTTCTTATAAAGAAACTTTTGTGATGCATGTCAACAAGATAAAATGCATAAATCATCTTTCAAATCTAAAGATATAGTTTCTACAAGTAAACCACTAGAATTAATTCATATCGACATTTTTCGTCTTTCGAGAGTAGCTTCGTTAAATGGTAGTAGGTATTCATTTGTTCTTATTAATGATTTTTTAAGATTTACATGGGTAATATTTCTTAAACATAAAAATGATGCTTTTAATGAATTTTCAATCTTTTGTAAAGGAATTCAAAAATAAATGTCTCCTTCGATTATTACTATACATAGTGATCATGGAGGAGAATTTGAAAATGAACTTTTTGTAAATTTTTGTGATAAAAATAGTATTTCTCATATTTTTTCTTTTCCTCAAGCGGCTCCACAAAATAGAGTTGTAGAAAGGAAGAATAGAACTTTATAAGAATATGCTAGAACAATGTTATGTGATAGTAATTTACCAAAATATTTTTGGATAGAAGCTGTATCTACAGCATTTTATGTTCAAAATAGAATTTTATTAAGACCTATTCTAAAGAAAACACATTATGAATTATTTTATGGTAAAATTCCTAAAGTTTCTTATTTTAAAGTTTTTGGTTGTAAATGTTTTATTGTTTCTTATTTTAAAGTTTTTGGTTGTAAATGTTTTATTTTGAATACAAAAGATAATTTGGATAAATTTGATTCAAAATAAAGTTTTTGGTTGTAAATGTTTTATTTTGAATACAAAAGATAATTTGGATAAATTTGATTCAAAATCTAATGAAGGAATTTTTGTTGGATATTCAAATAATAGTAAAGCATATAGAATATATAACAAAAAAATTTAGTCATTGAAGAATCTATGCATGTTTTTTTTGTTGAGAATTTTACAAAACCACCCATTATTTTAAATAATGATGATGATATAGTTAATACTTTTTATGATACTCTAATGTTAGATATTTCAAAAGATGATAGTTTACAAAATGATTTATCTAAAGATTTTATAGAAGTTAAAAATCATCCACATGATTTAGTTATTGAAAATATTTCAGATAAAGTTACTACTAGATCCAATTTTAATTTTATTGCTCATTCAGTTTTTATATCTATAACTGAACCTAAAAATATAAAAGAAGCATTAATTGATGATTTTTGGATAATTGCCATGCAAGATGAATTAAACAAATTGACAAGAAATAATATTTGGGATCTAGTTCCAAGACCAAAAGATAAGTCCATTATTGGAACTAAATGGATTTTTAGAAATAAATTGGATGAATTTGGACAAGTTATTAGAAATAAAGCTAAATTAGTTGCACAAGGTTATAATCAATAAGAAGGTATTGATTATGATGAAAATATGAACCTGTAGCACGTTTAGAATCTATAAGAATTTTACTTGCATTTGCATGTTTTATGAATTTTAAATTATATCAAATGGATGTTAAAAGTATTTTTTTAAATGGTTTTATTAAAAAAGAAGTTTCTGTAGAACAACCTCCAGGTTTTGAAAATGAAAGTTTTCCAAACCATGTTTTTAAACTTAAAAAGGCTTTGTATGGTTTAAAACAAGCACCCCGTGCTTGGTATGATAGATTAAAAAGTTTTCTTGTAACTTCTGGTTTTATAATAGGAAAAGTTGATTATACATTTTTTATAAAGAAAATAAATAAATATTTATTATTAATTCAAATATATGTAGATGATATAATTTTTGGTTCTACTAACGATAATCTTTGTCAAGAGTTTGTAAAGAATATGCAAGATGAATTTGAAATGAGTCACATGGGTGAACTCAATTTCTTTCTTGGACTTCAAATCAAATAATTAAAGGAAGGAATTTTCATCTACCAAGGCAAGTATGCTAAAGAATTACTCAAACGCTTTGGAATAGAAAATACAACAAACAAACCAACACCAATAAGTAAAACTACATCACATGACAAAGATAAAAATGGTAAGAATATTGATCAAAAGCTATATCGATGTATGATTGGATTACTTCTTTATATTACAGTAAGTAGACCTGATATTATGTTTAGTGTGTGTTTATGCGTTAGATTTCAGTCTAATCCTAAAGAATCACATCTTAAAGGTGTAAAAAGAATTTTTAGATACTTAAAAAATACTACAGATTATGGTTTATTTTTTCCTAAGAATAACACATTTGATTTAGTATCATATAGTGATGCAGATTTTACAGGATGTAAATCTGATAGAAAAAGTACAAGTGGTACATGTCATTTTCTTGGACATTCACTTGTATCTTGGTTTATTAAAAAGCAAAATTTAGTATCATTATCAACCACTGAAGCAGAATATATTGCTGCTAGTCTTGCATGTGCAGATGAAAACAAACGTTATCTGATTATGGTATAGTTTGTCCCACATCATCAATCATGTGTGATAATACAAGTGCAATTAATTTATATAAAAATCCTATTCAACATTCATGTACAAAACATATTGATATAAGACATTATTTTCTACATGATAATGTACTAAAAGATGTTATTTCTTTAGATTTTATTTCAACAAATAAACAAATTGCTGATATACTAACAAAACCTTTAAAAGAAGAAACATATGTTAAACTAAGAATAGAATTAGGTATATGTTCTTTGGAATATGTAAATTAAGTTATAAAATCAATATATATGCATTTTCAGCCTGAGTAGTCAACTAATCAAGCTTGTAGTCGACTACATGCACAAGCACTATATTTAAATAATTCTGTTGATTACAATGTAGTCGACTAATTTGCTTTGTAGTCGACTAATCTGAGTTTAAACTGAAATCCAGATTTCTGTTAATTACAGTGTAGTTGACTATTCTTCTTAGTAGTTGAGTACAACCACAGATTTTTCCAAACTTATTTTTTCCAGAATATTGGATTTTAACCCATTATACCCTAAACCCAATACCCGTTTCACTTAAGTAAAATTTATCTCAACCAATTAATTTTAACCCTATCAATACTAGCCACATATTTAAGAGCAAATCTTGACCATTTATTTGTTTCTTAATTTAATCTTAACCATATAAATTATATTTTTTTAAAGAAAAATCATAAAAACTAAACCCACCTTCTTCTTCTCATAACCGAACCCTCTCATTCCCTTCTTCTGAACCCAACAAATCTAGGTTAGGGCATCTTCGATTTTCTCCTTCTTTCCAAAAATTTTCATCAAATTCATGTTATTCTTGATTTTTTCAAGTTCTGTAGTCGACTACAATAAGTTCAAGTCGACTATTCCTAGGGTTGTCAGCTATTTGGTAAGTTCTTCAATCTGTCTTTTTCTTAGCATTTAGTTCTTTTCTGAATTATCATGTCTAGAGCTAAGAAGGCTAGGCAAGTTCATACCATTGTTAATGATGAAATCATTGTTTACTTAAAAAGTCCTGATTTGCTTGAAGAATTTAACAGTATATGTACATTTGAAGTTCTTCCAGGACGTTTTGTGAAATTTGATGATTTCATCCCATGGAACTTTAGTTCTTACTTTAAAAATATGGGATTACTTGAATTATTCTTTGCTAAAAACAGAAAACCAACATATCCATTTCTAGTTCAACTATTCTATACAAACATAGAACGTGTAGGAACTATAAGTGGAACTAAAAAATTAAAAACACTTGTTAAAGGAATGGAAATTAAATTGACTTCTAAGACAATTGGAAAAATATTTAACATTCCTTTCAGAGGTGTTTCTCTTAGATCAATCAGAATGAATGATGCAAATTTACTATCAAATAATATCTTTCTTCCGGGTTATGGTAAACCATTAAACAATTCAAACAAGTTTCGTCCAATTCCTCGTTTCATTGACCGAATCTTAGCCTATAACTTGTTTCAAAAAACTGGGAGTTTCCATTTTATTTTTCTAGATTTAGCAAAAGCATTATATGCTATAATGGGGAATATCCAAGTTAATTGGGCTAAAGTTTATTATGACAATCTTCTGACAATACCAAAAGGATTTCTTCCTTATGATGCTTTCTTAACAAAAATCTTTGATAAATTTCATTTCGATCTTGAGTCTGAAAATTCTGTCGTTCATTATATTGAGTTCTTTGACTCTAATGTCCTAACTAGGATGAAGTTAACAAATTTTAAAATTCACCAAGATGAACCTCAACCTGAACCAGAACAACAACCCTAACATATACCATAAAACACTGATGAAGCTGGACCCTCCTCTTCTCATATTCCACCACCAATACCACCAATGCATGAATCTTCTTGTTTCTCTGACGCACAATACAATGTCCGCTAGAATACTTGATTTGGAAGCGGGTCAAAAAGCCTTGTATGATCAAAATGTGCTTATGCTGAAAAGTTAAGAAGCTTTAACCAACAAATTTGATATTCTAGAAATGAAGTTTGACACAATGAATATGGAGATTGATACCTTGGACATGAAGCTCAGTGTCTACATCCAAGGAAATCAACCTCCTCAAGGACCTTCATGTTAGAAAAACATGCATCATGTAGTGTTTGGTTTTAGTTTCATGTTTATGTTAAAAACTATGTGTTAACTTGGTTTGCTATAAGTTTATGTGTGAAAAACTATGTGTAAATCTGTCCTCAATTCTAAGTATCTCATTGGTAAGAAAGCCTCTTTGTTTTAAGTTCAAGGTAAGAAAGCCTCTTGGGTTCAATGGAAATTATAAGTATCTCATTGGTAACACTCCCTCTGAGAAGTTTAGGTAGGTGCAAATCTGGAGCTTTATTCTATCCTCAATTCCACTCAAATAAATTAAATACTTGCTAGGATTGGCTTCCAACCTTGAAACCTGACTGAATTATTGAAGACATGCATATAGTCTAGTAATTGAGTATGTCAGCTTTACTAAACAATAGCTAGTCATATGCAAAGATCAAATGTGTAATCTTCATTCGAGAGTATTTGGGATGAAATTTATACATTCTGTCATCCTTTAGTAAACTTAACTTCCTTGACAGGTATTTCATACCAATTACAAATAGGTAGGGGGATAGAGGGTCACCTTGTCTTAATCCCTTGTTTTGGATATCATGTTCCCATAATATAATTTTGATAATAACAATTTATTCATAACATGAATCACTATGTGTATTATTGTGCACTAACATTTCAGTACAGATTTTAATATGAACAAGTGCAAGATGAGTTCAAGGCATCATGAAGTAAAGAAGAGTAAGAGCTTATGTATCAATGTAATTTTTACATTTTCTTTACTTAGAGCAACTGAATTACAATGAAATTACAACAATTTTACAATGAAATTTTCTCACTTTTTCATTACAACTTTATGATATTTGACAACAATGACAATTACAACTTTATGATATTTTACAACAATGAAAATTACAACTTTATGATATTTTACAACAATGAAAATTACAACAATGAAAATTACAACTTTATGATATTTTCTAGAAAATTTTACAACTTTATAGAAAATATCATAAAATTACAACAATTTTACAATGAAATTTTACAATGAAAAGTGAGAAAATTACAACTTTCTAGAAAATATCATAAAGTTGTAATTTTTACATTTTCTTTACTTAGAGCTTATGTATCAATGTAATTTTTACATAGAGATTAGAACACATTAACATAGGCTTAATGTGTTGGTTAACAATAGAAATCCCTTATATTAACCATTAGAGTTTTTAGTTAATCATTGAGTCAAAAATTATTTCATACATAATTTTCACCCCTTACTAGTCGACTAATTAGTTTTGTAATTGACTACTGAAGTTTAATATCAAAATATAAGTTTCTGTAAAATTACAGAGTAGTTGACTAATCAGGATTATAGTCGACTACTCAGCTTTGAATTTTGATTTACAGAACTTCTGTTTACAGAGTAGTCGACTACAACTAACTATAGTCGACTACTGAGCATTGAAATTTATATTACAGAACATCTGTTTTACAGAGTAGTTGACTACTAAGGATTATAGTCGACTACTCAGCTTTGAATTTTGATTTATAGACTTTCTGTTTTATAGAGTAGTCGACTACTGAATATTATAGTCGACTACTAAGATAATTTTTCTTATGTTTGAATTTGAAACATTTTTTAGCCATTTATATCCGTTTAATGAGTTCAAAAATATGTCTTTTCAAGGGATATAAATAGGTTAGAAGTTCAGAATTTTGAATCACAAAAATATACAAATAAGATTGAATTTGTATGAAACTCAAGTGATAGAAAATCTGATTTTTACTTGAGTATTGAGAAAAACAATATGAAACTCAAGTGATAGAAAATCTGATTTTTACTTGAGTATTGAGAAAAACAAAATTCTGCAACAACTATTGTTCATCTTCATTTATACAAGATTTTGAAAAGAATTCAGAGAACAAAATAGTTTATAAGCCACTGTTGCACATCACAAACTTATCAAGGCTTATAGGAGATTTGTACATTGATTCAAGGAAAGGATTCTCTCAAGTGTGAGAGGTGTAGTCTCTTGGTGAAGAGATTGGTTGCAATTTACATGGTCTTGCAAATTGGTCAGGTTTGAGTTTTGATTTTGTAATTTTATTTAAAATCATACTAGAAACTCTCAAGCGGGATTTGCTTAGGGACTGGATGTACACCTGGAAGGTGGAACCAGTATAAATCCTTATGTTTGTATTGATGATTTTTTGTGATGATCATTTCTTCTTTTCAATTTATTATCTACTTTGCATAAAATTTTATAAAATACTATTCACCCCTCTCTAGTATTTTTAGTGTGATTAGATCAGATCCTACATTAGGTATCAGAGAAAGGTAGAAGATATGGCATCGTCATCGGATTCAACTTTAAAATTTAAAAAAGGTCATTCTACAAATCGTCCTCCAATGTTTGATGGATTAAACTACAATTATAAGAAGTGTCAGAAGAGAATTTATCTTCAATCAATTGGCTACGAAATTTGGAATGTTGCAGAAACTAAATATGAGAAGCCAATCACTCCCTTCATGGAATGGACAACATCTCAAAGAAATAATGCAAATATGATAAAATCCTAGCTTATAGTGTCAAATGCTTTCCTCAAATCAACATTAAGAATAGCTCTTGGAGAGTTATGCTTTCTACTGTAATGTTTAATGAGCTCGTGGGCTAACAAAATATTACTTGAAATCAGCCTTCCATTAACAAAAGCACTCTGTGCATCATTTATCAGATATCCCACGACTTTTTGAATCCTACTTGCAATTATTTTTGTGATGATTTTATAAACAACATTGTCACGAGATATTGGTCTAAAGCAGCTGAGTTTGGATTAAGAATTTTGGGCACCAATGTAATAGATGTAGTGTTGAAGGTGCCTAGCAGTTTACCTGAGTAGAAAAACTCCTCAATAGCTAGAAACATGTCCTCACTAATAACATTCCATGCAGCCTTGAAGAAAGAAGCATTATAGCCATTAGGTCCAGGGGCTTTGCTATCTGACATTGAGTATAGTGCTTATTTTATCTCTTCTCTAGTAAAAGGGGTACTCAGCTCATTGCGCTGGCTAGAGGATAAAACTTGACCTTTTAAGATCACCTCTGGATCAGGAGTTGTAGTTGAGATTTTAGTTCCTAGAAACTTGTTGTGATAATCAAAGAATTCTGATGTAATTCCAGGCATATCAGTGATTCCAGAGCCGTTTTCAAAATATATTAACAGAACTCTATTTTGATGCCTTTCGGTTTTCATAACTGAGTGGAAAAATTATGTACCTTTATTAGCATGCAATCCCCAATTGATGTTCGCTTTTTGCCTATAAAAGGAGTTTTCACAATCTAACAACTTAGTATACATCTTAATGCATTCCTTCTCCTTTGATATCAGTTCAGGGTTGAATAGGTCAGAGCTTAGTTGCTTTTGGATATCGTATAGCTCTGATTTAGCTCTTGATACTTGCTCACTAATGTTCATATAATGTTTCTTATTTAATTCTTTAAGAATAGGCTTCATCTTCCTTAGCTTTGAGTGGAACCTGTATATGTTATATCCACTGACATCCTGATTCCAAACTGAGTTAACTACAGATAAAAAATCAGGATGTTTAGCCCACATGCTAAAGAATTTGAATGCTTCTTACCCTCAAAGTTATCATCATCACCTACTAATAGTAAACCTGGAGAGTGATCAGAACAAAGAGGCATCAAATATTTCTCCTGACATGTTGTGTATTGGTGAATCCAATTCTCATTGACCAATATTCTGTCCAACCTACTCCAGACTCTTATAGTTGCGTCCTACTTATTACACCATGTGAAATAGCGTCTAGTGGTCTTGATGTGCATTAGTTGACTGGAGGAAAAAGTTTTGAAAATCTTCAGTCTCAGCATCTGTTATTTGTTCACCCCCTAACTTATCTTCACTATTAATAATTGCATTAAAATCTCCTCCTACCAGCCAGAGGCAGTTAATACTCCTTTTAAAAGTCAATAATCCTTCCCAGAGAACTCTCCTTCCTTCTAATCGGTTAAGAGCATAAACTGCTGTAATTAAACATGATAATTGTCCATCCTTTGAATTCACTGCACAAGTCATATACTGTTAAGAGGTTGTAATACCCTGAACTGAGAGAATATCACTATCCCAAAGAATCTATACCCTAGCATTATTTGCCATATGCATATTTGATATCCACTTCTAGTCCTTTGCAATCTTATTAACAATTTGCTACATTTTTCCTTCAGGCACTTTTGTTTCTAACAGAGCTAAAAAAGAGAGCTTATATTCCTGAATAAATTGCTTAACAATTACATGCTTAGAGGATTTGTTGAATCCTCTAATATTACAAATAGCAAAATGCATTTATTGAAGTGTTCCACCCCTATCAGAACTAGAGGGGTCCAAGTCAAATATCTGATGAATCAGAATAGAGAAATGTGAAGCTTTTATTGGTGCACCAGATGCATTTATATCAGCTCTCCTAGTAGCACTAGCTCTAGTGACACTGGTAAATCCAGATGAGTTAATAGTAGGAGTAAACTGGTAATCTTGAGAACCAAAATTCCTTTGTGCATGTTTACCAGAAATGTGTGTATCTAGACCTCCTGATTGTTCAAAATAATTTCCCTTCTCACTTCCTTCTTGTTGTGCATGTTTTTCACCCTGTGTATGTTTTCCAGAATCATGAGCAACCAGTCCAGACAGCCCAGTCTTAACTTCATTCTGCTGTGTAATCTCCCTTTCTTTACCATGATGCACTGAATTAAACCCCTTCACAACAGTCTCTTGTGGTCCAGCACAAGAATCATGCTGAGCAAGTACTTGTGTATCTATTACAGGTTTCTTGCTGATAAGTGTTGGATATCATGTCCCCATGATATAATTTTGATGATAACAATTTATTCATAATGTGAATCACTATGTGTGTTATACAAATGCACTAAATTTAAATGTAGTTTTAAACATCAAATATGAACAAGTGCAAGATGAGTTTAAGGCATTATGAAGTAAAGAAGATGAAGAACAAATACATCAATGTAATTTTTACGTTTTTCTTTACTTAGAAATATTGTACAAGCCTTGACCACTCACACACACACATAGAAATTAGAACACACTAATACATGCTTACTATGTTGGTTAATAATAGAAATCTCCTATGTTAACCATTAGAGTATTTAGTTAATCATTGAGTCTAAAAAAAATATTTCATACATAACATTTTTACCCTTAGTAGTCGACTAATTAGAATAGTAGTCGACTACAGAAGTTTAAGATCAAAATATAAGTTTTTGTAAAATTACAGAGTAGTCGACTAATCAGGATTATAGTCAGCTACTCAGCTTTGAATTTTGATTTACAGAACTTCTGTTTTACAGAGTAGTCGACTACAAGCAACTATAGTCGACTACTGAGCTTTGAAATTTATTTTACAGAATGTTTGTTTTACAGTGTAGTCGACTACTAACAATTATAGTCGATTACTGATCTTTGATTTTTGTTTTCCAGACTTTCTGTAATACAGAGTAGTCGACTGCTAAGAAGAATAGTTGACTACTAAGCTTCAGTTTCTAAATTCCAGACTTTCTAAAATACAAAGTAGTCGACTACTAACCATTATAGTCGACTACTAAGACAGTTTTTCTGAACGTTTAAGTTTAAACTTGTGACAGTTTTAGCCATTTTTTTAAACATTTTAAAGTTTAAAATTTTATCTTTTCAAGGGATATATAAAGTTTATATGTTCATAAAAATGGCACATCATTATATACCTATAAACTTCAATCTTTGTGCATTGTTCAAGAGTGAAAAACATTTAGATTTTGCTAAGTATTGAGAAAAAGATTTTTCTAAAATTGCCTTTGATTATCATTCAAAATACATATTATTTAGGCAATTTTTAGAGATTAAAATTATTCCTAAGCCATTGCTACACAACACTTCAAATCAAGGCTTATAGGAATAGAGTTGTTTGATTCAAGGAAAGCTCTCTCGGTGTGAGAGAGGTTGATCTCTTGGTCTAGAGATCAGTGTGTAATTGACAAGGGGCTGTTAATTGGTATTGTAATTTGCAGGGACTTGCAAATTGGTCAGGTTTGGTTTTAATTTTGCACTTGGTTCAAAATTATAGTGGAAATCTCAAGCGGGATTTGCTTGGGGACTGAATGTACACCGGATTAGTGGAACCAGTATAAAAACTATTGTTTGTGATTGTGATTTTCTGAGATTGTTGCCATTCTTTCTTTGTAATTTATAATCTACTTTGCATAAATCTTAAAAGAATACTATTCACTACCCTTCTAGTGTTCTAGTGTATCTACTTCAGATCCTACAATTGGTATCAGAGCAAGGTGAAAGATGGCATTAACAAATACATCACAATTCAAAGAAGGTCATTCTACAAATCGTCCACCAATGTTCGATGGATTGAGCTACAACTGTTGGAAGTGCCGAATGAAGATTTACCTTCAATCAATTGGCTACGAACTTTGGAACATTATGGAAACAAGATACGAGAAGCCATCAACTCCATTTTCAGAATGGATTATGTAAAACCCCGAAAAATTTCTATAATGTATATATGTATATATATGTGTGAATTAGTAATAGTAGATA
>NC_033798.1:80187610-80220412 GCF_001876935.1 Asparagus officinalis | reverse complement strand
AATTCTTTGTAAACGATCGAAGTTTTAATGGAATCTGCAATGGAAACAACTTTCGCTGAAAACACCTATTTTTCGCACTCTTCTTTTGCAATTTTTTTGTATGTATATATATTTTGAAAAATATGTAAGTCAATACACTTTGAAAAATTATTTTCAACTTTAAGCTAAGCATGCAAAAATTTCATTATTTTAAATAAAAGTCCAAGTTAAGGCTTAAGTAAAGTATACTACTTTGAAAATCATTTCTTAAGAAATTTATTTAGAGTTATCATAAAAGGTGAACTTAAGTAAATAACCAACTAAGGATTAGAAAATTTCAAATTTATCAAATAAATCAATTATTACATAACTCTATCAATTTGGCAAGTGACGATATTTTTATAATTTTTTTTAAGAAAAAAAGGGGAAAATGTAACTAAAAATGTAAAATAAAGAGAAAAAAACTAATTCCCACATCCACACCTAAATTTTGCATTGTCCTCAATGCAAACTCTATGATGCATAAAATAAAGCAGATAAGAAGTGAAGCACTTACATTTGGTTGGCTGATAAAAATTTGCAATTACCTTTGGTCTGAGGAGGATGAAATCAAAATTTTATTCTCTTTCTTTTTTTTTCTTTCTTTCCCTTTTTTTTCTTTTTTTTCACCCTTTTTTTTAACAACTGAACAAGAAACTCTCAAATGAGAGAAGAATAAATTCTTTTTATTATTCTGAAATAAACAAAATAAACAATGTAAAATGTAATATTCAACATGAAGAGTTCCTGTTCTACATTGAATCTTACCTTACTGTTGAAAATTCTTCCCCGGATTTTTAATAAATTCAGAATGATATAATCAATAATGTGAATTTTTAAGCATTTCGGGGTGTTCAATAATTCTTGCAACAAGGTAAGGTAGGTATTATTGGTGTCATGCATTTTGCATTTCTTAATGAACTTAGACTCTTGTACTGTGAAGTTTTGTTTTCTAACAACCAATTCTTCCGTGAAGTTCTGAAAATTTGGTTGTTGATTATTCTCCAAGAATCTAAGTTCATCAAGAAAGAGTTCTTCAAAATTTAATTCAAAGCAGCACATGTTTAACACAGTTTTATTATTCTCAAGGACCTGATCTGCTTCTTCCAAAAACTCTAACTCTTCATAAAAAATTTCCTCAAATTTCATATCAAACTCTTCTTCTTTTTCTTCTTCTGATCTTTCCTGAATGTAGTTTATTTCTAGAGGCTGATTATTTGGTTGGTCCTCTGGATTAAAAATGTTAAGATCAGCAGTCAAATTCCCAAAGGACAGCTTCATTTGACCAGTTCTACAGTTGATGAGAGCATTAGAAGTGGCTAAGAACGGTCGTCCTAAGATGACAGGTGTCTGTCCTTTGGGATTAGAAATAGGCTGTGTTTCCAAGACTACAAATTCTACTAGAAAAATAAAATCTCCAACCTTAATCAGAACATCCTCTAACTCACCCATAGGGACCTTGACAGATCTATCAGCCAACTGTAAGGTGCATTTGGTTGGGTTCAGTACACCTAGACCTAGTTGCTGATAGACTGAATATGGAAGCAAATTGACACTGGTCCCTAAGTCCAAAAGCGCCTTATCAATATGAGTATTACCAATGATACATGAAATGATGGGGGAACCTGGATCTTTACGTTTCAAAGGTATGGGATTTGACAGCATTTCACTGATATTGGCGGCTAAAAAGACTTTCTTTGGAACATTTATTCTCCTCTTCTTAGTGCACAATTCTTTTAAAAATTTAGCATAAGATGGAATTTGTTCAATTACATCTAAGAGAGGAATATTAACCTTAACCTGCTTGAATGTTTCTAGGATCTTCTCCTCCTGAGGAGAGTGTTTCCTAGACCTGAGTCTATCTGGAAAGGGAGCAACCGGTCTAAATCTATCAAAAGCAGGCTCAGGTTCGGGTTCAGGTTCTTGGTCATCTGAGGGGAGTGATTGTTGAATAGATTCATCAGAAGGAGAAGGAGAAGGAATTTGTACAGGATCAAGAGTTTGACTTGGCGGAGTTCTCACTTGATTATCGACCTGTCTACCTGACCGAAGTGAATGGATTGCATTCACTTGAGCTTCATAGGATGAACTGCATCCTGTGTTATTAGGGTTGACCACGGGTTGACTCGGAAATTTTCCTTTCTCTCTTTCACTCACGGCACTAGCTAGTTGACCAAGTTGGGATTCTAATCTAGCTATAGCTTGAGTGTTGGAGTTGAGCATTTGTCCGGTTGATTGCATGAAGGAATTCAACGTGCTAGATGTTTGAGTCAACATATTCGTGGTTTGAGTAGAGGCCTTAATTATGGTTTCTAAACCCCTTTCCAAGACATTGAGACGTTTATCTTGATCTGGATTGTGAGGAGTTTGAATTACAGCTTGATGAGGAGGAGACTGATTTTGATACGGCAGATTGGGTTGTTGAAATTGTGAATGAGAATTGAATGGAACTGTGTTTCCCCTAGGAAAATGTTGGGTCGAAGCGGGAGTGAAATTTTGAGTTCCGGGAGAATTTCCTAGATTCCATGCAAAGTTGGGATGATTTCTCCAACGTGGATTGTAGGTTGGAGAAAATGGATCATTTCTAGGGTGCTGGAATGCAGCGTTCATCTGTTCTAATGAATTGTTGTTTCCTAGGAGAGGGCGTTCCTCTGAAACGTGGGTAGGAGACAGACAATTATGACATCCTGAGGCAGAAACATGATTGATTTGAGCTGGAGCTCGTTCCTTAATTTCTAAAGTAATCCCTCATAAATTATTTGGCACAATCGCCATTTCTCTAAACCGTGATGAGGACATTGGATGAGAAGATCTTTAAATCGGTCAAAATACTTCCAAAAAGGTTCTCCCGGGATAATTTTAAAGTTTTGAATGTTGTTCCTAAGCTTTACCGCTTTATGAATAGGAAAAATTTTCTTAAGAAAAACAGTGACAAATTCATCCCAAGTTGAGATGGAATTTGTTGGTAAGCTGTACAATTTTCTTAAGAAAAACAGTGACAAATTCATCCCAAGTTGAGATGGAATTTGTTGGTAAGCTGTACAGGCATTTTTTTAGTTTTATCCTTAAGAGCAAATGGAATAAATCTAAGCTTAACCGCATCTTCATTTAATTCTCTCATTTTAATCATAATACACACTTCCTCAAATTCCGAAATAAAAATATATGCGTCTTCTGTTTCATTGCCAAGGAATTTGGGAAGCACGTTTATGTATTGCGGTCTAAGCTCAAAATTTATTCCATTTGTTTCGAGGAGCCTAATGCACGAGGGGATTGCATTCCTAATGGGATAGCACATATCATGAAGAACGGGTGGATTAGAATGCTCCATTTCTATGATTGGTTCAAAGCGAATTAATCTATGTGTATTATCCCTAATCCACTGTTGCATACACCAAAATATTTCTTTTTATTTTTATTTTTATTTTTTTATTTTTTTTAAAAAAAATTAGTTTTTTTATAAGAAGAAAAGGATAAAGAAAAATCTTAACTAAAAAAAATAAAAACAATCACTTTTCAATCACTCTAATTCTAGGGTTTAGCCTAATTCACTAGACCAGCTCCTAACCAAAAACTCCTACAGTGAAAAGATAAAAGTTTTACCCAGGTAGTTAGCCAGGTAAGGATAGTACTAGAGGGTGATCAAAGATCAATTAAGTACCTCTTTCCTTGCGGAGCGCTTTACGCAACCCCTAAACCTTGCCTTAGACACCAACTAATCTGAGAAAACTTAAACCGGTTCACTTAAGGATTTCTTGTTCCTTATTGAGCTCGAATCCTTAGGGGCCAACGTCTAATGAGTTTTATTAGGCTTGGGTTTGTGAAGTGAGGAATTAGTGATTTTTGGGCTAAGCAAAGGGTGATGAAATCCCTCACCTTATCTTGATTATGAGTTTTTGCCCTTAAAGATATTTTTAAGTGTGTGCCAAATCATGATGCTCAAATCACTTGGTGAATTCCTACTATCAATATGAAATGCAACCCTATGAATTAAAAGCAACTAAAAAGGATGGAAAAGAAAAATCTTTTTTTTAATTAGGGTTAACAATCAAACAAATGAGAATGGGGGATTTGTTTGAATTGAATTTTATTATGGTCAACAAAAAAAAAAAAATAAAATCTTTTTTTTAAGTCCTAATTGTCTCTAATTGTGAAGAAGTAGCTAAATGGTGGAATTAAAAACTAGAAAGAGGACTTACCTGAAAGCAAATCTTCAAATCCTAGTTCTCCAATCCGTGATCTTCAAGCTCCAAGCGATTCCTTCACAAAAAACACACAAGTTAAAGAACCAAAATAATTAAAACCTACTTAAGTACCCTCACCGGCAACGGCGCCAAAAACTTGATGCTGCATAAACATGTACCAAAAAGGTTGCAAGTGCACAACCGTGTCAAGTTATAGTATTTAAGATATCGATCCCACGAGGAAGGTGTTTTGTAGGAGAAAATATAAAATTGGTTCTTATTTTGTGTGCGTGACAAATAGGAGTGATGAGTGAATGTGATTGTGAAGAGATTGAGATAGTGAAAATGGTGTGTAAATAGGTGCAAAGTGTAAGTGAGAGTGGATGTAAAAGAGAATGAGTATGATCAATAAGGTGAGAATAAAAAAATGAATAAAATCAAGAAACAAATAAAAAAATCAAGAATGAAGAACAAAATTTTAGAATAAAAGAAAATGCAAGAAATTAAAGATGGTGGATTCAATTATAGATATGGGTAATCTAAAATTGAACCCACTTCTTAGAAAAGGGTGATTCCCTAGAGGGTTCTAGCCTAAAGGCGAATCAAACAAAATAAAAATAAACAAAAAGAAAAACTAAACCCAAGAGGGTTCTAGCCTCAAGGTGAATAGTGCAAGAATAACTACAAAATAAATTACAAAATCTAAACTACAAAATAAAATTACAAGAATTAAATGCAAGAAAATAAATCTATTCTATAAGCATGAAATAAATTTAAGGTAAGAGAGTTCTAGCCTCTTGGCTATTTAACAAGAAAATAAAATCTAAACTACAAGCATAGAAATAAATCAAACTAATAAGCAATAAAAGAGAAAAAGAAAAGAAATGCAAACCTTCAAATAATTCTCCATCTTCATCTTCATCTTCATCATCCAACAAAGAGAAGAAGAGAAAAATTTAAAGTGGTGAAAAAATTATTATTATTAATTGCAACTAAAGTTACAATTTTGGAAGGCAAAATTTTCACACCCTCAACCCCTCACTCTCTACCCCTATTTATAGTAATCTTCAATGAACATGAGCCATTGGATTTGTCTTGAGCCCCAAGCAAAGAAATCTCCACATTTGAATTTGCTTTTTGTTCTTTTCTAGCCCAACATTCATTTGATTTTCCAAGAAAAAAATGAACATTGCAAGTCCGGCCCATTGATGTTTGATTTTCGGAATTAAAATCCAACTGCAGCAGCTTGTGATTTTCGGCCCATATTTGATTTAGAATGTCTAACTAATAAGCTTGTGATTTTCGGCCCATCATCTGCAGCAAAGAGGTTAACATAACCGGACTTGATTTTCAAAACAAATAAAATGAAAGTCCAAATCTTTCTTCAGGTCCGGCCCAAATGGATTATTTGCACACAATGATCTTCATTTCCAAAGCAAATCCGGCCCAATCAGTTATTCATTTGATTTTCACAAGAATAAATGAAAATCCGGCCCATCCAAGTCCATTTCATTTGATTAAAATCTTAAGCCCATGTGATTTTCAGCTGCAATCAAGTCTCCATTTCGTAATCTTTTGCATAAAAGCCCAATTCATTTCACTCTTTGCATTCAAGTCCATTCTAATTCTTTGGGCCTTTTAAAATTCAATTATTTGAATTTTTCTTATTTCTTCATTACTCAAGGGCCTTTGTTGAGAGATGAGATTTTTGAGATTTATTCTTCATTAACCTATAATTAAAAATAAATGCAATTATTAGTGGTATATTTATTCATATAAAATAGATAATGAGGGTATAAAATTATAATAAAAATATAATTATCAAGAGACCTGTCGGCACAACTTGCAGATCGACCTTCTAGCACAATTGAGGGTTGTAGAATGTCGCTCCTGGAGATAACTAATCTCTCAAGGCGAACAGGCTCAAAAGATTATTGTCAGGATCAAAGCTGAAGAACAAAGTAGGCAGGATCAACCTGAGCAATCGGACCATGCCCAATCTTCTCAGTCAGAAGGGGAAGATACTACGGCCATTGAAGCCAATCCTCTTCAGTAGGATAGCAGGTCTAACAACTATTACGTTAACAATTACCTCTGATAGTCAAACTCGTTAGATAGTGATCCACTAGGCGATGTGTCACGTCTACCCTTTTCCCCCCTGCACTTGTTCAAGACTGGGGTTTTATTTATTTGTAGTTCATTAGATTATGAATAATAAATTTTCTGAGTTGTCACGTGCGATAAAATAGCTCTGTCAACCACGAAATCCACCAAAACTATCACGTTAATGATCACCTCTGATAGTCCATTCCCTCCAAATTCTCCTGCCAATCCTCTTTAAGTAGGTTGACGGGTCTACCAAAATTATCACGTTAACATCTACCTCTGATAGTCAATCAATCTGCTAATCCTCTTCAAGTAGGATGACGAGTCTACCAAAACTATCACGTTAATATCTACCTCTGATAGTCAATCAATCTGCCAATCCTCTTTAAGTAGGATGACGGGTCTACCAAAACTATCATGTTAACATCTACCTCTAATAGTCCATCAATCTGCCAATCCTCTTTAATAGGATGGCGGGTCCACAAAACTATCATATTAACGGTTAGCTCTGATAGTCAAACTCATCATATAATGGCCTACCAGGTGATGTGCCTCTATTCCGACTTCATGGATAGTGCCTCATTTTCTCCAAATTCTCCTGCCAGTCCTCTTCAGTAGGATGGCGGGTCCACCAAAACTATCACGTTAATGATCACCTCTGATAGTCCATTCCCTCCAAATTCTCCTGCCAATCCTCTTTAAGTAGGTTGACGGGTCTACCAAAATTATCACGTTAACATCTACCTCTGATAGTCAATCAATCTGCTAATCCTCTTCAAGTAGGATGACGAGTCTACCAAAACTATCACGTTAATATCTACCTCTGATAGTCAATCAATCTGCCAATCCTCTTTAAGTAGGATGACGGGTCTACCAAAACTATCATGTTAACATCTACCTCTAATAGTCCATCAATCTGCCAATCCTCTTTAATAGGATGGCGGGTCCACAAAACTATCATATTAACGGTTAGCTCTGATAGTCAAACTCATCATATAATGGCCTACCAGGTGATGTGCCTCTATTCCGACTTCATGGATAGTGCCTCACTAGGTGATGTGCCTTGTCTACCTCTTTTTATTCCCCTGCTAAGTCTTAATTAAGACTGGGGGTTGGTTACTTAGAATTCACTGGATTAAGAGTAACGAATCTTTCACATTTTCGAGTGAACATTACACTTTTGACGATCATCACTCCGACAGAGTATGTATGCAGCTTGCATCACTCCTAATTTTTCACGTTAACAGTACACCTCTGACAATCAACTTATCAATCCTTGACAATAGGATGATAAGTCCTCAAAATTGGTCAAATCGTAATCTTGCCCAGCACGACACTAAGTCTTCAGAATCTTATTCAATCTCAAATTTATCGCTTCTAGTGATAAACCCACCTAGCAAGTTTCCCAGCGAGACGCTAACTCCCAAAATCTTATGCAAGTCACAAGTACATAATTTCCTGTCACGTTAATCCCACACCTCTGACAATCAACTTATCAATCCTTTTTAACAGGATGATAAGTCCCCAAAGTTGCCCCGATCGCAACAAATTCCTGTCACGTTAATACCACACCTCTGACAAAATCTACTTATCGACTCTCCCCAATAGAGCGATAAGTCCTCAAAGTTGCTCCAATCGCAACAAATTCTCGTCATGTTAACACCACACCTCTGACAATCAACTTATCAATCCTCTTCAACAGGATGATAAGTCCCCAAAGTTGCTCCGATCGCAACAAATTCCTGTCACGTTAACACCACACCTCTGACAAAATCAACTTATCAATTCTCTTTAATAAAATGATAAGTCCCCAAAGATTGCTCCAATCGCAACAAATTTCCGTCATGTTAATATCACACCTCTGACAATCAACTTATCAATCCTCTTCAATAGGATGATAAGTCCCCAAATTTGCTCCGATCGCAACAAATTTCTGTCACGTTAATCCCACACCTCTGATAAAATCTACTTATCGACTCTCCCCAATAGAGCGATAAGTCCACAAAATTACCCCGATCATAATATCTTTCCCGTTAAGTTAACATCACACCTCTGACGACACAATCCACTTATCGACTCTCCTCAATAGAGCGATAGGTTCACAAATTCCAGTCAAGTTAACATCACACCTCTGACAACACTAAATCAACATATCGACTCTCTTCAATAGAGCGATATGCCCATAAAATACTGTTAGGTTAACATCACATCTCTAACAGTCAAACCCCCAATGAACTTGTTAATTCTTTTTCAACAAGAATAGCAAGTTTTTATTATAAAATCCCCAGTGGATTAAAGGTTTTCTGGATTTATCCTAGTGATAACCAAGAAAATTTCTGAATTTTATTCTAAGTGAAAATTCATGCCAAGTTAATACTACACCTCTGGTGCTTTTAACTTTCTTTCAGTGTTTCAAGTAACACAGGAAGAAACAGTGACAAAGTCTACGTATTCAATATCGTAGCCAGTGATTACCATTAAATTAATAATCTCTGAATCCATACATTGCATGTATGGGGAATTTTATCCTGAATCATAAGTAGGGATAAGTCAACGCCTAATACGCGTTGCCGATTAGTCTTTGGCCGTAAGAAGGACAAAAGCCCACGTATTCAACATCATGGCAGGTTGTTATTAATAACACCAAAATCCCTGCCTTACACGTATGGGGGACTTTATCTCGATCCCTAATTAGAGATAAGTCTGCATCTAAAACATGTTGTCGGGTGGTTTATTCCCGCAATAATGGCAAAGTCTAAATATTCAACATCGTAACAGGTTGTTATTAATAACACCAGAATCCATGCCTTACACGCATGGGGACTTTATCTCGATTCCTATTTAGAGATAAGTCTACGCCTAACACGCGTTGCCGGTTAGTCTTTTCCCGTAAAAATGACAAAGTCTATGTATTCAAAATCATAGCATCAAGTCTAAGAGAGTTCATTCTCTTAGCACAACGTTACATGTGAAACGGATTCAAATAATTCACATGCTAGCCCGACTCAAACGGTAGTCGGTAAAGGCTTATCAAATCCGTTGATGGCTGAGGGTTTGCCAAAAATCCTATGCATGTTTGCATGCCCATCAGCTTAATGGATATGAGCCAAGACTTGAAACAGATGAGCTAAAGACAAGTCTCAAAGACTTAGTCAGAAAATGCATGAGAGCCACCTACGAGTCTCAAGTCGAAACGCCAAGATCCGACCCGCGTTGCAAATACCAAAACGCCGAGGTCACACCCGGGTTCCAAATTTAAAACGCAAGGGTGAGACTCGCATCTTAAGTTCAAAATACAGGGGTCCACCCCCGCATTCCAGAAGCAGGATTATGACACATACCTTCACACAGGTCTACGTGGCAAATCCCTTCAACCAAGATGTCTTTGAAGCGAGTGCAGAGAACAACTCCCTTACGACAAGGAATTAACAGCTCTAAGATCAGAGTTGAGATCCAAAGTATTCTGAAAATTCATCCCAGTCAACCGTAAACTTTCGAAAACTTTGGAGGGGGTTCTGTAGGCTGTCTAAAAATCACAATAGATAGCTGATCCCTCATCAAACACCGATGATGGAAGTTACAATCTAACGACTACCAGAAGGCTATAATTCGAAGACTTTCACGTAGATCGATGAAGGTTACAATCTGATGACCTTCATAACAATCGATGAAAGCTCTAGTTCATCAGCTTTCATAATCAACATCGGGAGTTACAATCTGACAACTCTCATATTTTCGAATAGCCAAGGCGAAGGCCATTCAATAATGGTCTTTACAACGCTCTATAGAAGAGGCTACAAGTCAACTAGCCCCTTCTAAACGTGGAAGTCATCTCCACGTTCCAATTCGTGAAACGCAGGCGACCCCCGCGTTTCAATTCTTGAAACGCAAGCGACCCTCGCGTTTCAATTCTTGAAACGCAGGCGACCCCCGCATTTCCAATCCTCAGCAAATCAAACGCGGGCGGCCCTTGCGTTTTTCAACATCTAGCGGGTGCCCAACTCCGCGTCTCCAGTCTAAAACGTGAAGTTAGGGTTCTGAACGCCAACTTGGGTATTGTTTGACTCATTCAACATGAGCTGAACGGCCCTAAAACCGTTTCTCACGATTTGGGGGCGGTTACACCCCACTTAGGAGTGATTTAAGGGGCGGTTACACCCCCTTAATCCCCTATAAAAAAATAAGTAAACTCAACTGAGTTAAGGGTTGGAACTTCTTGGCTCGGATTAACGCTGGAGCTTGGCAACAAAGAGAGGATCTTTGGAGCATTCTCGGATCTGGAGATCGACCATCGGAGCTTCCTTCTGGTCTTGGCTTATTAACCGATTTTCGGTTCAAATCAACTCTTTACAGAGTTCGTCTAAACTCGTTTAGAGTTTTAAAACTTGCCATGCAAGTTCTCCACAATGTCAAATTGTAAGGAGAATATATCGTTTTAGTGAATCAAAACGTCGAATCGTCAACGGAGAGCAAACTCGACGTGAACATTCGAGGGAGGCACTCCATCGCCACCGTGAAGAACCCAGTTTTAAACAAAGAGGAAAATTCAGATCATTCTCTTCTCTTTTGTAATCGGAATCCAAATTATAATTGAGATCGAAGGAATACAAATCAATTTTTTTTCATTTCTTTTACTGCAAAATTTTCCACAAACAGAGGGGATTTTCCTCCTTGACAATGATGTGACATAATCCTCATCATGTGAAGGAGAGAGAATAAAATAGGAGAGAGAATTTCACATGATGGAGATTGTGCTACATCATTATAAAAGAGGGAATCCCCCTCCATGTCAAGGATACCCGTTAATCTCTCTCTCTCTACTCTCTCTCTCTCTCTCTCTCTCTCTATATATATATATTATAGAGAGAGAGAGAGAGAGAGAGAGAGAGAGAGAGAGAAATGTGTATGCTTGGTACAAAGCACAAATGTTGTGCTTGGTAGTAATGTGTTATATTCCCATCCACTCATTCTAGTTCCCAACCACTCCTCAACCCATGTGAATGTGGGTCCTGATTTTAATGAGTGGGGGAGAATATGCTATGTTGTAAAAAGTAGCATTTAATACTCTAAGTCATAAAAAATAACACTTTAGAAACTTAAGCGGTAAAAAACATCATGTTAATAACTTAATACGTTCTAGTAGTTGCATTTGGAAATGTTCCTAGGAGTAATATTCGTAGGAATATTCTCATGTGATTAGCACATATTATTTTGTAATTATTTATCTCATTTATTATCATATTTACCACTATACTTAAACTATTTATTAAATTCTACAATCATTTTTTTAACATAACCCTAAATTTCCTTCTTCTTCCCCAATTGACCTCCTCCTTTTTCCCTAACTCACTGAAGGCAGACATGAGATCCGACTTCAAATCACGACAAATCTCAGGAGAATAAAAACTAGGGTATTTCAGTGCCATTAAATATCTCATTTGGAAATGGCTTAAACATTGGACAAGTGTGGCTGCTGTTATTGTTTTGTAGTTTAAAGGAGGGGAGTTAATTTCTAAGGAGGGGTATTTTTTTCTTAACATAGTTTTTTTAATGGTGTTTACCATATACTAATGGTGGAAAACTCAGGATACTTGTCCACTACTTTTTACAATTTTGAGCGTTTGAGTTAAAAGGTGGTGAAACAATAGGATACTTAATTGGCACTTAGCCTTTTTTTAATTACATTTGAATAGTTAGCATGATATGTGTTGGCGCATGCTACCTGTAACTCGATACTGATCATTGCGCTCCAACCAGCAATCTATACGGAAGCGTAGCCTATGGAAGTGTCATTGAACACTATGATTAGAAGCTCACCTTCTTCGTAAACCAATCGAGGACTAGGCGACGTGGAAACACCTAGAAAATATGTTCAAACTGAAGTGAATAGTAATATACTATAAAAAAATAGATCAAAAGACAAAGACATGAGATTTACATGATTCGATAATCGCCTACATCCATTGGAGATAATATTGAGTCTTCGTTTATTCTAAAGATTACAAGATAATCTATTATTGTGGTCTCGATAGATCCTGCAAGATAATCTATTATTGTGGTTTTCTTTTATTCTAAAGACCTGAATTCCGTTGATCCTCGTCACTGCGCGCGTCATGAGTCGTCCAAGGTGATCAATTATTGAATATAAATATTCAGCTCCCTTTCAGCTCTAATCTTGATCGACTTTTTTCAATTTGATACGGGAGCAAAAGGGTAAGCATCGAGGAATGTGATTGGATTTGGGAGGGGTGCTGGGATAGAAAAATGTTATGACAGTGACAGGTACATTCACATAAGAGTTGCTCGTCATCGACCCATACTATTTCTGTTTGGAACTATCTCTGTAGGTTAATTATCGCGGAATGCAGATAGAACCCCAGAGTTTTATTTATTTATTTAACTTTCCTACTCTAAGATAGGATCACTACTTTCACCCGCATGAGCATTATCTGCTCAAAATGTCAGCAAGGGTAAAAGAGTTTTAAAAAATGGTCACGACCCTCAGGTTGATCATGAGTCCCAGTGATTATAGTTGTATCAGTTCCGGCAACTGGTCCTATAATTCGAACACTTATATGATAAAAGAATATAAAAAAAATATATATATATATATATATATATATATATATATATATATATATATATATATAGAGAGAGAGAGAGAGAAATGAGTATGCTTGGTACCAAGCACAAATGTTGTACTTGGTAGTGATGTGTCATATTCCCATCCACTCATTCTAATTCTCAACCACTCCCCAACCCATGTGAATGTAGGCCCGATTTCAATGAGTGAGGGAGAATATGCTATGTTGTAAAAAGTAGCATTTAATACTCTAAGTCGTAAAAAATAACACTTTAGAAACTTAAGCTGTAAAAAACATCATGTTAATAACTTAATACGTTCTAGTAATTGCATGTGGAAATGTTCCTAGGAGTAATATTCGTAGGAATATTCTCATGTGATTAGCACATATTATTTTGTAATTATTTATCTCATTTATTGTCATATTTATCACTATACTTAAACTTTTTTTAATTCTACAATCATTAATTTTTTAACATAACCCTAAATTTCCTTCTTCTTCCCCAATTGACCTCCTCCTTTTCCCCTAACTCACTGAAGGCAGCCATGAAATCCAACTTCAAATCACGACAAATCTTAGGAGAAGAAAACTAGGGTATTTTAGTGCCATTAAATATCTCATTTGGAAATGGCTTAAACATTAGACAAGTGTGGCTGCTGTTATTGTTTTGTAGTTAAAAGGAGGGGAGTTAATTTCTAAGGAGGGGTATTTTTTTCATAAAATAGTTTTTTTAATGGTGTATACCATATACTAATGGTGGAAAACTAAGGATACTTGTCCACTACTTTTTACAATTTTGAGCGTTTGAGTTAAAAGGTGGTGAAACAATAGGATGCTTAATTGGAACTTAGCCTTTTTTTAATTACATTTGAATAGTTAGCATGATATGTGTTGGCGCATGCTACCTGTAACTCGACACTGATAATTACGCACCAACCAGCGATCTATACGGAAGCGTAGCCTATGGAAGTGTCACTGAACACTATGATTAGATGCTCACCTTCTTCGTAAACCAATCGATGACTAGGCGACGTGGAAACACCTAGAAAATATGTTCAAACTGAAGTGAATAGTAATATACCATAAAAAAAATAGATCAAAAGACAAAGACATGAGATTTACATGATTCGACAATCGCCTACGTCCATTGGAGATAATATTGAGTCTTCTTTTATTCTAAAGATTACAAGATAATCTATTATTGTGGTCTCGATAGATCCTGCAAGAAATCATCTCTCAATCTGACCAAAAGATCTCTACAAAAATTATAGATTTCTTCCCTTAATTATCTTTACTTCTCTCTTACAACATGAAACTCTCTTTGACTTGGTTCATCTAACTATAGACCTGAATGATTTGTATTATAAGATCCAAAACTGGATACATAACCCAATAGGAGGCCTAACTCGAGTAGAATTCCAAAACTTACACAAAACAAAAAAATTTCTCAAAATCTGTCTAAGCAACTAGTCGACCAGCCAGTCTAACCAACTGGTATATGGTCAGACTGGCCAATCCTTCCGCTAATGCTAGTTGTTTTGCCTTGTTTCACCTTGTTTCACTTCCCAATTCGGTTTTGACAGTTTTGTTGTCTTCCTGGGCTAAAATACAAAGTTATTTCCCAAAAATCTTCACCTTTGACTTGTATGAAGCCACCTTCAAAAATATTAATCCTTCCTTATAACCTTTGGCTATAAATATGCAAAACAATAGAGAATAAACACCTTCAAGAAGTCGCCTTAAAGCCCCTCTCCCAAATGGCACTGAAGCAATCAATACTCATGCATTGATGTCAAGGCTTTAGATGACTTGATACCACCCTCTGCACACTCTAAGCCTAGCAATCGGCTTATTGCAGCCTTCATCTTGACTCCTCCACCTAAATTCAAACTCTAGCTTTGGCTCATCCTCGGAACCAAAGTTTGTTGCTAGCTTCCCTTCCTAATAGTTGTACACCCTCTTAAAGATGAAGCTTCACCTTAAACACCAGTTCCTTTAAACATTCGATACAAAACATCTTCATACTTCTTCCCAACTAAGAAAGGATTATTATCATAGTATATTATGATGGCTCCTCTATGCACCTGAGTTTAGTAGCCTATGGAGTCAAGCACACCAAAAGATTTTAGATTCTTTCTTGCCTTCGAGATTAATTGAATATTCTCAAAGTGACCATTCTCCCCTTGTTTTCGCTATTGTAACTGTTCCAACACCCACAATGCTGCATCGCATGCCATCCATCACATAGATAGCATCCTTAACTACTTGCACTAAGCTGTCAAAACCTATTAGTTTGGGACATAAATGCCAATCTTCTAGAATCTTGTACCCAACCACCACAAGAAGTGTTGTTCTCAGAAATCATTAACACCTAAACTTATTTACTTTCATTCTTCAAAACTACCACCGTGTCTGCTTATTGATTTTTTTAATCCTAGTTACATACAAAGTTTGGACCACCTGATCCACTATCTTTTACCCCTTAACCACTCTCGTTGTTTGAAGTAGTCTTTCTTCATGTGAACCAATCTTTGGTAACACTTAGCGTCCAAATTTGTGCCATTTGAAGACCTATTCTGTTGCACATTTGCTACAAGTCTACCACCAGAACCCAACTCATCACTAATACCCTGCTACCTCTAAAAATTGTCTGTGAGGAGTATCACTTAGACCTCTGTAGGCTGTCTAAAAATCACAACGGATAGCTGATCCCTATCAAGCTCTGACAATGGAAGTCACAATCAGACGACTTTCTAATCACTACATCCGCAATCCTACAATCGCCACAAACACGACCTCATTTCTGAGATGATTGATCTTGATGGCTGCGACAACAGCATGGTTAATATTATATTAGCAACTATTAGAGATGCTGATGAGCAGTGTAATGATTTTAGAAATAAAAGGTTGGACTTAGTTGGTGAGTTGCTTGTTAGAGAGCTGTGGGCAAATATTCATCTTCAAAACACTATGGATGTTGATTCCCGTCAAGCTCCCACAACGAAAGCTACAATCAAATAGCTTTTGGGTCGACAATCGAAAGCGGTAAATAGAGGACTTTTCACATAGATCGAGAAGAGTTACAATTCAACGATACTTCCGACAACTGATGAAAACTCTATTCAACAGTCTTCACATTCTACAGTAAAAGTTACAATCTGACAACTTTCATACCCCACAACAGCTAAAGCTAGGATTACTGAACAACGGTCCTCGCAACGCTTCACAGAAGAAGTTACAAGTCAAAAAGCTCCTTCTGAAACGCGGATGTCACCCCCGCGTTACAATTCTGGAAATGCAGGCGACCCCCGTGTTTCCAAGCCACCCACGCGTTTGTAGGGGTCCAGCCAATACCGACCCCCGCGTTTCCAAGTTACAACAAACCAAAACGCGAGCGACCCTCGCGTTCAATGATGTTCAGCCAACACCCAATCTCGCGTCTCAATTCTAAGAGGCGAAGTTGGGTTCTGAACGCCAGATTGGGCGTTTGACTCGTTCAAACACGAGTCGAACAGTTTCAGAACTGTTTCTCCACGTTCTGAGGGATTTTCGCCCATGTAGGAGCGGATATAGTGGTCAGTTACAACCTCTTATCCCCCTATAAAAACTCAACAAACTCAACTGAGTTAAGGGCTGGCGGCTGGCTTTTTGAAAAGAAAAGAGTTAGCACAGATCGGGTTCAGAAGATCTAAACCACTCGGGTTTGGAGATTCAGCAGCAGCGAAATCCTTGGAGATAAGATTTTTGAATCAAACTCAGAAGATCAAATCTGAAAGGATTCTTCAACAACAGAATAACAGCTTGATCATTAACCGAAAGTTTGGTTCTAACAACTCTATTCACAGAGTTCTAACTCATTCAGAGTTCTTAAACTCATTCAAGAGTTAAACATTAAACTTTACACAGAAGTTCATCGTTCCCAAGAGATAGAAGACGGTCGGATCGTCAACGGAGAGCAAATTCGACGCAAGAAATCAAAGGAGGCATTCCATCGCTACCGAGAAGAACCCAGTTTTAAACAAAGGAGAGAATCAAATTCGTTCTCTTCTCTTTTGTAATCAAGTTGTAATCGGAATCAAAGAAATACAAGTCAATTTTCTTTATTCTTTTCACGACTCCGCTGGGGACTAGGTTTTCCGATGAAGAAGTGGTGGCGCAGTCTGACGTCCACCTCATGGGAACTACTGTAGAAACTCTCATCGTGGAGTTTGATCAAGCTAAGTACGAGGAAGCATTATCCTCTGGATCGCTTAGCCCCAAGGCTAAGCACGATGTCTGCAAGACCTCCAAGAAGGTCAATTCTATTGTTGAAAAGCCGAAGAAAGCCCTCTCCTTCGGCCAGGAACTCAAACTAGCTCTGCTGGCGGAAGATCCCACATCCGCATCAGCAAGACATGCTTCAGGCTACAAACGGCCTCTGGAGGAGACGAGTCCTGTAAGCGTCAACGACGCTGCTGCTAAGGCTTTGAAACAAGCCAAGAAGAATGCCGCTTGCCGACGGAGAAGATCCATACGACGAGCACATCTACGTGAAAGCCGATTGTTGGCCCAACGCGAAGATCGCGTTTCTAAAAATCCCACCGAGCTTCGTATTCCCAAAGAAGAACGCTCACTTCGCGGCAACAAGCCCAACTATGAGCCTCGGCTTATACAGCTGAAACGCAACCCTGAATGGCGCGTTGTTTCCTCAAAACGCAGCCCTCAGAGAGGAGCTGCCAAAACCAAACGCGACCCTCAGGTGCGCGTTCCAATAGAACATGACTCTCAGGAGTCTGTTTCACCAATTAAACGCGACCCTCAGGGGCGCGTTCAACCTAAACGCGACCCTCAGGGGCACGTTCAACTTAAACGCGACCCTCAGGGGCGCGTTCAACCAAAACATGACCCTTAGAGGTCTGTTTCCTCATTTAAACGTAGGCCTCGGCCTAATGTTTATAAATCTCAACACGACCCTCGCGTTATTCTCCAAGAACACGACCCTCGCGTTAGTTCTCAGGAACACGATCTTCAAGAGGTCCGCCAGGTTCAGAAAAATCAGCGTGGCTTCAAAATCCACGTTCAACAAGAACCAATCTCACCCACCCAAGGGCAGGGGGTTCCATCTCCGCCTCCAAGCCCGGGGAAAATTTCCTCCCAAGTTCCTGATTTGCGGGAATTACTGTCGAGAGGAAAACCAACAGTACAAGCAGCTCACTCATGTCAATGTGAGAGGCTTATTTCGGCATTTCTGTCAGAATGCCATTGTTGTGCATCCACACCTCGGCAGTCCGTATTCGACAGGTTGACGAACGTCGTTAGGCCTGCCAAACGACAACGCCGCTACAGAAAGAAGACAGCTGAAGCGGAATACCCTCAGGTCACTATTAATATGATCGGCCGAGGGAAAGCCTCGCATACTGATTCCGATGAGTCACAGAAAAGTCACTCCCCAACTGTTAGGGAAATTTGTGACCAGTTTGAAGGAGTATATCAGAATACTCGGATGCGGACAGGAGTTATTCGCCCGGTTAACTATCAAAAGTTAGCCAAAGGCATTACAACAAGTGAAGAACATTCGGCAATAGCCGAATCTCAATCTTCAAGCTCTGTCGGAGTACAGGAGGTTTCTGCTTACATGACAGGAAACCCCGAGGACATAGCCAAAAGAGTGGACGAACATCATGTCATGCTCCAGGCGCAACAGGAGACACTTCTCCAATTAAAGGATATGTTGGCCCAACTTCTCGCTGAAAAAGGCCACAAACCTGAATCTTCCCGGCGGACTACTTCAAAGGGAAAGCAAAAAGCAACCGAACATTCGGATCGTGAGACTTACCATCTGGAATCCTCTTCCGAAGGTGAGAGGGAGATAGAAAAAGAACTGCACCCTCAATCCACCAAAGTGGATGAACTGGAGGCTCGCCTCAACATAATCGCCAACCGAAGCGAGCTCCGCGAAGAGGGAGTAGTGCGGCCTTACCCTGCCGAGTGGGATATAGCTCCATACCCACCGAAATTTAAGGCCCCTACCTTACAACCTTTCGATGGCACATGATCGCCAAATCAGCACATCTACTACTTCAAATCCCAAACTGGAGATGTGGTAGTGAATGATGCCATCCTGACAAGGCTATTCATCGGTACCCTTAAGGGTGTAGCTTTCGAATGGTTCATGAAGCTGCCTGCCGGATCTATCCAGAAATGGGTAGACCTGGAAAGGCTATTCTTGGCCAGGTTCTTTGAGGACGATACGGAGGTCTCAGTCCCAACTCTCCTCGCTACTAAGCAAAGGAAAGGAGAGTCCATCAAGGCCTATGTGGAAAGATTTCACAGCATGGCATTGCGATGCCCCTCAGGTATGACCCAATCAACTTTGGTTAAAACTTGCAGGCACAACCTGCAGACCCAGCTCCTCGCTCAAATGGGCGTAGCAGAGTGTCGCTCCTGGAGACAACTAGTTTCACAAGGAGAACAAGCTGAAGAGATAGTGGCGCGAGTTAAAGCTGAAGAAGAGCCGCAACCTAAGCCGCAGCAGCAACGCAATCAGCAAAATGCCCAGCGGTCTAAGGGAAAAGAGACTTTAGCAGCCGACTATACACGAGTACCACCGCCGAATAAGCAAGGCAAGGTGCCAAATCAGCAAAGAGCGCCCAAGCAGTATTCGTTCAAGGAGGAGCATGTAGATACCTTATTCCAATTGCTTCGAAAGAACAACAAGCTGCAATTGCCTGAGATCAGGAAGCCGGATGAAGTAGGAAAAGTGGATGACCCCAACTATTGTCGTTACCACAGATTCCTTGGACATCCTACCAAAAAGTGCTATGTCTTCAAAGACATCTTGCAGAATTTGGTGAATGCTAATGTGCTCACCTTGAAGCCAGAGCAGAAGACCGTATCCACTAATATGATAGCGGTCCAATTCGGTGACTTTCCCCCAGTGGTAACTACAAACGGTGTTGTGCCCATTCGCAAGGGAGAAATGCACCTGAAGAATATTGACTTGCATAGTCAAAAAGACAGGGGGTTGGTACCCCTCACTACCCCAAAAGGGGAAATCATGTGGATCCACCCTGATCTGCTAAGAGATCAACAATGGACAAGCACCTCGTCCAAAAAGAAGGGAGGCAAGGCTAAGTCTTCCAACATGATTAGCCCCTCCATTACTGAGAATGATGACCACCTCAAACCTCTTACTGATTCAGAAGAGGAGAGGATCGCCCTGGCAGCATACCTAGGAGACAACCCTGGTACTCGGTCAGGAAAAGGTTACTTGAGGGATTACGGCCAGAATGCTCCAGAAGTTGAAGAGCATCCCCAAGACGCTGGGGGTTCTGTCGGCCAGAATGCTCCAGAAGTTGAAGAGCATCCCCAAGACGCTGGGGGTTCTGTCCCGAAAAAGCCGGTGGATAAAGGAAAGCAGAAAGAGCTCCGATTCAACAAAAATCTCCACCAGGAATTTGGAGAATCGAGCGCTCCCTTCCAGTTCAATGTTATGGCGCAGTTGGCCAACATACCGGCCAGGATTACTTTATGTGAGCTCCTAAGGTTGTCCAAATCCACCAAGGAAGCTCTAATTAAAGCTTTAAAGAATACGGAGAACTTCATTACTCAAGTCACTCCAATTCCCGAAGCTTCTGACAATCAACCTTGTCTTCAATGCCTGCAAGCGGTGAGAAGTCTACCATGCATATCATTCACTCAGGAAGATATGCAAGTCAAGCACGAGCATGACCGACCACTGTACTACACAGGGTATATTGGATCCTCCAAAATCAGTCGTGTTCAAGTGGACCCAGGCTCAGCGCTCAGCATCATGCCTTACCGGGTCATGCAGGTCTTAGGGATTCCTATGCACCGATTGCACACCACCCAGACTACTATCTTCGGGTTTAATGCAAACAGCACCCGACCCTTGGGAAAGATCAAGCTCAGATGCCAGATCGGAGATCTTAAGTCTGAAGTAGCATGCTACATCATAGATGCGGACACGTCCTACAATCTTTTGCTAGGACGACCGTGGATACATGCAAACCGTATTGTCCCATCTACTCTGCATCAAGTCATGAAGTACGCCAATAACGAGGGCGAAGTTCGAACCTTAATTGCAGAAAAATACCCCTTCCGAGGAGTGGAAAACTTCCATACCGACTCCGTCTTCTATCTGAAATCCCAGGAGAAAGAAGATGTGGACAGCGGTAACGAAGCTGACATCGAGCCAGATCCTGATGAAGATTGTCCTTGGGAATTAAACTTTGATGTAATGGGTCAGGGTGAGAGTAATAATGATGTACCGAGTGAGGGCGAGTGGTGCATTAATGAAGATTTCATTTTAGCGTACTTGTCTGATGTCTCTCCTAAAAATGAACAAATAGAGAATGATTCTAGTGCAGGTACCAACCCATGGCACGTAATGTGCACAGAGGCATCGTTCACCTTACCAATTCAGTCATCCTTTGCTTCAGATGAAGAAGTGGAAGACGCACAGAAGGCTTTCTTCAAAGTCCCATCCAAAAGGAAAGGGCAGAAGCCGATTTGTTTTGGTAAAGTCAAACCCGAACAACTCAAACGAGCAAGTTCAGAGGAAGACGACGGAGTTCCCCAATTCCGTTACCACGAACCCAATTCTATATACTTAATGAAACGAATGGGGTATAATTTTAATGAGAAACAGGGCTTAAACTTTAGGAAAGGAAGACGAACCCCGATCCGGATATCTCTCACTCCTGAAGGAAAACCTCCGGACTATTATCAAAAAACCGGAAGGGGCGTGGGTTACGTCACACCTCCCCCCGTCTCGGAAAATGAAATCAGTAATTCACGATCATTCATCTGGAACATCTTCATACGAGTCCGACGTCAGTGTTGGACCTTTCTTTAAAAGCCTGACTGTGAACATGGTTTCAACCAGTCATCTAGATGAAGACGCAGGGGGTGACGAGGAGTTAATGGAATCGACCGACGATCCTTGGATCAAGCGTCTCAATATCCTGTGGGATATGCGTTTCGAACAACGCGAACCGCCCACTGAAGATAAAGTGATCCAGGTCAACATGAGAGATGAACATGATCCTAAGCCCATCTTTATAGCCGAAGACTTATCATCATCCAAAAAAAAAGACCTTATATCTCTCATCCGAGAATATATAGATGTCTTCGCATGGAACTATGAAGATATGCCTGGTCTTGACCCGAAGGTTGCTATGCACCGTCTCAACATCGATCCGGATGCAAAACCCGTTAAACAACAACAACGCAGGTTTCGTCCAGAGATCATGGAATCAATTGAGTCAGAAGTTAGAAAGCTCATAGACTCAGGTTTTGTTAGGGAAGAACAACACCCAGACTGGGTAGCCAACATTGTTTCAGTTCCCAAAAAGAACGGTAAGGTCCGGATATGCATCGATTTCCGCGATCTCAATGCCGCTTGTCCGAAAGATGAATTCCCGCTTCCTATCACGGATGTTATGATTGACAACACATGCGGATATGAAAGGATGTCTTTTATGGACGGATTCTCCGGGTACAATCAGATCAAGATGCACCTGGATGACGAGAAACACACTGCTTTTAGAACACCACTGGGGGTATATTGCTACATAGTGATGCCCTTCGGCCTGAAAAACACAGGTGCAACGTATCAACGTGCAATGAACACGATCTTTCACGAACACCTACGAAAGAAGATCGAGTGCTACGTCGATGATATAGCAGTAAAGAGCCAATGTAAAGATGATCATCTTACAGATCTGAAGACAATGTTCGAGATCATGCGAGCACATCAGCTGAAGATGAATCCGACGAAATCGTTTCTCGGAGTTTCAAGCGGAAAATTCCTAGGATTTATCGTTACTTCCAAGGGGATCTTCCTTGATCCAGAGAAAGTGCGTGCCATCCAAGACATGCCACCTCCGAAGAATCTCAAAGAGCTCAGAGGTTTACAAGGTAGACTGGCTTACATCCGAAGATTTATATCGAAACTTTCAGGGCGTTGCCAACCTTTCTCTAAGCTCATGAAGAAAGGAATATCCTTCGTCTGGGATGGAGAGTGTCAAAAAGCATTCGAGGAGATTAAGAGATATCTCACTCAACCGCCAGTTCTCGTAGCCCCGATATCAGGAAAACCATTCCTGTTATATGTGAGGGCCATGGTGTTAGCCCTTATGTTTTGATGATGTTCTTACAACCACCATTATTGGTACTAATGGCTTATTGAGTGTAAATGTAGTAAACTCATTTGTCAAGCTCGTTAGTGCCATTAATGGAGGATGGATGGAATATATGCTACAACGAAGATATCCAAAGGAGGAGGAGGCCAAGAGATGAAGCAACGTTATTTCAAGAACGACAAATTCGATCAAAAGCTTCATCCGATTCAAGCTATATCAAAGCTCAAGTATATTGCTCTCTATATGAGGATATTAGCTTTCTTTTGTTTTTCTCTCTAGTGCTAGAATGTAGGCAAAGAGTTACTGAGTTTACTTGAAGCTATTGGGAATCACACACACGTTTTTAGACTTGTGCTTTTAAGCATTTTTTTACAAAATACTATTTTTCACAAGTATGAGTACCTATCTGCAAAATTCTTTTTCCCAGCAGTTTATTTTTAGTATTAAAAACATTTTACAAAGTTTCAGAATTTTTAGAGGTCAAATAAATATTTTGTAAATATTTTAAGTTGGTAAAAAAAAACAGATTTCAGAAAATATCAGAAATCGGTCGACCGGTCCGGTCGACCGATCCTATGACCTTTCATCAGTATTTTTCCAGAGAGTCGTCGGTCGACCGGTACGGTCGACCAAAATTTTAATCTTTAAATCGGTCGACCGCGTCGGTCGACCGATGAGTCTCTGCGTGTTTTACCAAATTTCCTTAGCTGCTCGCGGTCAACCGAATTTTTCGGTCGGTCGACCGAAGGCATTTTTCGGTCGACCGAAATTTCCTCCGGTCAACCGATTTTTGCCTCTGGTCAGCCACGACTTTTTTAAATGGTCATTTACATCGTTTACTGTGCTTTCACTTGTTAGTGTTTGGCACAGTCTGTGATGAGGGTCTGAAGAAGAGATTATTATCTCATTTGGGAAGATTTGTTTTTGTTTTAAAATGATTTAAACCTTTCTATATAAACCCCCCAGACCTCTTCTTCTTCCTAGCCCTAAACGTTTGAAAAACCAGAGAGCTTTTTCTGTTTCCTGAGTAAATTTTCAAAACTCTGTTTTTCTCTCTGTTTCAAGTGTGATTCACCTCCCAGCTTCAGTATACCTTCTCTTTGCTATAAGGGCTGTGTAAAGAGAGGTTCTTGCATTTCTTTCTTCTGCTGTGTGAGTGAGATCTGTGGAGATCTACTGTGAGGGAGTGTGATCTGTGAGATCAAACTGTGTAGTGAGAGAGATCTGTGGAGATCGCTGTGTAGACGAAGTTCCGGCTTCCAAACCGGGTGTGTAGTGGATTTCTCCTCGAGAGTGGGGAGCGGGGACGTAGGCCAGAGGGCCGAACCTCGTTAACACATCGCGCGTCAAGGATAACGAACTCCTAACTCTATCTCTCTTTATTTCTGTTTTGTGGTTTGCTTGTGCTGATTTTAATTGCATATTAGAGCCTCTTGACCCTAATCACCCCCCCTCTAGGGTCCAACAATTGGTATCAGAGATTGGTCTCTATATCAGTTTTTGGTTTAACAACCTTAGAGAAAAGATCTAATGGAGGCTTCTTTGAATATGCATATGTTAGAAGGACAATCCACCACTAGACCACCTCTCTTCACAGGGGCAAATTTTGCTTATTGGAAGGCTAGGATGAGAATTTACCTTCGCTGCATTGATCTTGACATCCTAGGGCTTATAGAAAAGAAATATGTAGAGAAGCCCAAAGTTGAGAACATGTCCGATGATGAAAGGCACCTTGCCAATCTCAATGCTAAGACCATGAACGCCTTAATATGTGGTCTTTCCCCAAATGAATACAATAGGGTTTCCACGTGTGCAACCGCATACGAAATTTGGCAAAAATTATGTGTCACACATGAAGGAACACCCCAAGTTAAGGAATCTAAGATTAGTGGACTCATGCATGATTATGAGCTATTTAAAATGCTTCCTAATGAATCCATTGATGCTATGTTTTCCCGTTTTACTAATATCATCAATGAATTACATGGTCTAGATAAGCAATTATCCATTCAAGAGATGAACTACAAGATACTTCGCTCATTGACTCCGGCATGGGAGCCCAAGGCTACGGCCATTGAGGAAGCTCATGACCTCACTACCTTAGCTCTTGATAGCCTTATCGGAAAGCTCAAAGTGCATGAGAAGAAGCTCAAGGGGAAGGAGAAGGAGGAAGTGCCATCACGAGAAGTTGAGGAGCCGTCACCAAAGTTGAAGACCATAGCTCTCAAAGGAGCTAGTGACAACTCATCTTCGTCGTCGGAGAGTGAAGTTGATTTTTCTAGAGAAGTGGCTCATCTCTCTAGAAGAATCTCTAGACTCATAAAGATGAACAAAAAATTTAACCCCCGATCTAACAACAAGTTTTCCTCTCGTGTAGGTAAATGTTTTGAATGCAATGAACCGGGTCACATCGCTAAGGATTGCCCCAAGCTCAAAGAAAAGTACATGAAGTACAAGAAGAAGAAGGCTATGTATGCCGGATGGGAAGAATCCGAACCAAGTGACTCGGATAGTGATGAAGAAGGAGCCAAACTTGCTCTTCATGACCCAAATGTTTGTTTCATGGCAAATGAACATGAGGTAATATCCGAGGCCGAAAGTGAATCTTTTTATATGCAATGTGACATAGCTATGGCTTTAGAAGAGTTGAACTTTGAATTTAAAAGAATGTCTAAAGAATACTCTTCTTTCAAAAAATTGCATACCTCTTGTGATATTAAGCTAGAGCAACTAACAACCTCTCTTGCTCTAAAAGATGAATTGCTAGGAGATCTCGATTTCGAGAACAAGCAATTAAGATCAAAGATTGAAAGACTAGAAATTGAGGGTTGTAGGACTAGACCCACTCATGCTCATGCTAACTATAATCACTATGGTAGAAATAGGTTTCATGATTCTAACATCCGTACATACAAAAGAAATTTTGTATGCACCTATTGTATGAGACATGGACACATTTCTACTCATTGTAGAATTAAAGACAATGAAGATTTTTATGGTTTGATATGGGTACCAAAAGGTACCAACACTACTAACCACCAAGGACCCAAGACATGGGTACCTAAAGCTACTACACCTTCATCTTCTTCTTTTGTAGGGAACGTCACGGCAACGACGTAAGGAGATGTGGTACCTTGATAGTGGTTGCTCACATCATATGACGGGCAACAAAGAGTTATTTGCAACCCTATCAAGGATTGAAGGAGGCAATGTCTCCTTCGGTGGTGGTGAGAAAGGTAAAATCATTGGTATCGGTTCTATTGGTAAGAAACCCTCACCCATTATTGAAGATGTCTATTTAGTAAGTGGTTTGAATCATAATCTTCTTAGCATTAGCCAATTAAGTGATAAAGGTTTTGATATTTCTTTTAAACCGGATAAATGCATCATTAGTATGGATGGAAAAATTGTTTTTATTGCAAATCGCAAGTCTAATGTTTATATTTTTGAGATGAATGAGTTAGTTAATCAAGATGTGAAGTGTCTTGCGGCTATTGATGAAAACCCTTGGATTTGGCACAAGAGACTTGGACATGCAAATATGGAGTTAATATCAAAATTGTCTAAGAAGAATCTTGTGAAAGGGCTACCTAGCTTGCACTTCATAAAAGATACAATTTGTGAGGATTGTGCCAAAGGTAAACAAACAAAATCTTCTTTCAAATCCATCCATGAGGTATCGACTTCTAAACCCTTGCAATTACTTCATCTTGATTTATTTGGTCCTATGCGTGTTACCTCTCTTGGAGGCAAACACTATGTTTTTGTGATTATTGATGATTTTTCTCGTTTTACATGGACAATATTTCTTGCAAAGAAAAATGATTGTTTTGAAGAATTTGCTAATCATGTTAAAAGAATTGAAAATGAAAAGGATTTGAAAGTTGTTAAAATAAGAAGTGATCATGGTGGTGAATTTCAAAATGAATTTTTCTATGATTTTTGTGCTCATCATGGTATAACTCATATGTTTTCCGCTCCTAGAACACCACAACAAAATGGTGTTGTTGAACGGAAAAATCGCACCATACAAGAGATGGCACGCACTATGCTTAATTCTTTTGATTTGCCAAAATATTTTTGGGCGGAAGCCGTCAACACGGCTTGCCATGTTTTAAATCGTGTTTTGATTAGACCAAAGCTTAAGAAAACTCCTTATGAACTTTATTATGGAAAAACTCCTTTCATTGGCTATTTTCGTGTCTTTGGTTGCAAATGTTTTATTTTAAATACAAAAGATCACCATGATAAATTTGATTCCAAAATTGATGTTGGTATTTTCTTGGGTTATGCACCTCGAAGTAAGGCTTATAGGGTCTTCAATAAACGAAGCCTCGTTGTTGAAGAGTCTATAAACGTTACTTTTGATGAGACTAATGTTGGCTCTCAAGTTGTTTTGCCTAGGAAGGATGATGATGATGATATTGAGGGAGGATTGGACTTGTTGCAAATCAATGACACTCCCTCTATAGAAGCTCAAAAGGATGTAGATTGCACAAATGCTCAAGATCAAGTTGAACAACCTAAAGCTTGGAAATTCACATCAAACCACCCAAAGGAACAAATCATTGGGAGCCCTTCAAAAGGAGTTATAACTCGCTCAAAAGCCTTGAGTGAATGTGGTAATGTTGCATTTCTATCTCAACTAGAACCTAAAAAGGTTAATGATGCTTTAAATGATGAGTTTTGGGTTTTGGCTATGCATGAAGAATTAAACAATTTTCAAAGAAATGAAGTTTGGAAGTTAGTTCCTAGACCTAACAATGCTAGTGTTATTGGTACAAAATGGGTTTTTAGAAACAAACTTGATGAACATGGCATTGTAACTAGAAATAAAGCACGTTTGGTTGCCCAAGGATACAATCAAGAGGAGGGCATAGACTATGATGAAACCTTTGCACCGGTTGCAAGGTTGGAATCTATTAGGATGTTTTTGGCATTTGCTAGTTTTAAAAATTTCAAACTATTTCAAATGGATGTCAAAAGTGCTTTCTTAAATGGTTTTATAGAAGAGGAAGTGTATGTTGAGCAACCCCCCGGTTTTATAGATCATGCTTTTCCTAATCATGTTTACCGGGTACAAAAAGCTTTATATGGGTTGAAACAAGCTCCTAGGGCTTGGTATGCTCGCCTCTCTAGTTTTCTTGTTGAAAATGGTTTTTCAAAAGGATCTATTGATAACACACTTTTTGTGAGAAAAAGGAAAAATGATTTCATTTTAGTTCAAATATATGTGGATGACATTATTTTTGGTGCTACTAATGAATCCTTGTGCAAGGAATTTTCTAAAGTTATGCAGGATCACTTTGAGATGAGTATGATGGGAGAGCTTACATTCTTTCTCGGGCTCCAAGTCAAGCAAACTAAGGATGGGATCTTCATTTCACAAAGCAAGTATGCGAAGGAATTGGTGAAGAAATTTAAGTTGGAGAATTCTAAGCATGCGCCTACTCCCATGAGTACTAGTGTTAAGCTTGATGCGGATGAGAGTGGTGAAGATGTGGACCAAAAACTATACCGAGGTATGATAGGTAGTCTTCTTTATCTCACCGCTAGTAGACCCGACATCATGTTTAGTGTATGTGCATGTGCACGTTTTCAAGCTTCTCCAAAAGCATCTCATTTAATTGCGGTTAAAAGGATCATTAAGTATGTTAATGGAACTTTTAACCTTGGTTTGTTTTATCCAAAAAGCACCACTTTTGATTTATATGGTTTTTGTGATGCCGACTTTGCCGGATGTAAGGTAGATCGCAAGAGTACTAGTGGAACATGCCAATTCTTAGGAAATTCCCTTGTTTCTTGGGCTTCCAAGAAACAAAATTGTGTTGCATTGTCCACTACGGAAGCGGAATACATTGCCGCCGGCTTATGTTGTGCTCAAGTTTTATGGATGAAACAAAGTTTAGTTGACTATGATTTGAATTTTCAAAATATTAAAATCTTTTGTGATAACACAAGTGCCATAAATATTTCCAAAAATTCGGTTTTGCATTCTAGAACTAAGCATATTGACGTGCGCCATCATTTCTTACGCGATCATGTAGAGAGACAAGATGTATCCCTAGTATTTGTTGACACCAAATCTCAACTAGCGGATATATTTACTAAGCCTCTTGGAGAGGATGATTTTTGTCGCATAAGAAATGGTTTGGGCTTATGCACTATGTGAAAGTTCTACATTGCTTGCTTGATTAGTTGCATTTTGCATTTGGCATTTCTCTTTACCCCATTTTTGATGGTGACAAAGGGGGAGAGAAATCTCCTCATTTGTTGCATATATTTAGGGGGAGCTCATAGATAGGGGGAGCACCTATCTATAAGCTATTTTATTTTTGCTCTTATATAATGGTTGGTTGTCATCATCAAAAAGGGGGAGATTGTTAGCCCTTATGTTTTGATGATGTTCTTACAACCACCATTATCGGTACTAATGGCTTATTGAGTGTAAATGTAGTAAAATCATTTGTCAAGCTCGTTAGTGCCATTAACGGAGGATGGATGGAATATACGCTACAACGAAGATATCCAAAGGAGGAGGAGGCCAAGAGATGAAGCAACGTTATTTCAAGAACGACAAATTCAATCAAAAGCTTCATCCGATTCAAGCTATATCAAAGCTCAAGTATATTGCTCTCTATATGAGGATATTAGCTTTCTTTTGTTTTTTCTCTCTAGTGCTAGAATGTAGGCAAAGAGTTACTGAGTTTACTTGAAGCTATTGGGAATCACACACACGTTTTTAAACTTGTGCTTTTAAGCGTTTTTCACAAAATACTATTTTTCACAAGTTTGAGTACCTATCTGCAAAATTCTTTTTCCAAGCAGTTTGTTTTTAGTATTAAAAACATTTTACAAAGTTTCAGAATTTTCAGAGGTCAAATGAATATTTTGGAAATATTTCAACTTGGTCAAATAACCTGATTTCAGAATATGTCAGAAATCGGTCGACCGGTCCGGTCTACCGATCCGATGACCTTTCTTCTCTATGTCTCCAGAGTGTCGTCGGTCGACCGATACGGTCGACCGAATTTCTCAACCCTTAATCGGTCGACCGTGCCGGTCGACCGATGAGTCTCTGGATGTTTTGTCAAAACTCCTTAGCTGCTGGCGGTCGACCGATTTTTTCGGTCGGTCGACCGAAGGTATTTTTCGGTCGACCGATATTTTCTTCGGTCAACCGATTTTTGCCTCTGTTCAGCCGCGACTTTTTTAAAACGGTCGTTTGCCTCGAACCCTGTGCTTTCACTTGTTAGTGATTGGCACAGTCTGTGATGAGGGTCTGAAGAAGAGATTATTATCTCATTTGGGTAGATTTGTTTTTGTTTTAAAATGATTTAAACTCTCCTATAAAATCCCCAGACCTCTTCTTCTTCCTCTAAGCCCTAACGTTTGAAAACCAGAGAGCTTTTTCTGTTTCCTGAGAAAATTTTCAAAACTCTGTTTTTCCTCTCTGTTTCAAGTGTGTTTCACTTCCCAGCTTCAGTACTCTTCTCTTTGCTATAGGGGCTTGTGTAAAGAGAGGTTCTTGCTTGTTTTTTCTTCTGCTGCTGTGTGGTTGAGATCTGTGGAGATCTACTGTGAGGGAGTGTGATCTGTGAGATCAAACTGTGTAGTGAGAGAGAGATCTTGTGGGATCGCTGTGTAGACGAAGTTCCGGCTTCCAAACCGGATGTGTTAGTGGATTTCTCCTCGAGAGTGGGGAGCGGGGACGTAGGTCAGCGGGCCGAACCTCGTTAACACATCGCGCGTCAAGGATAACGATTCCTAACTCTATCTCTTTCTATTTGATTGCACTTCTGTTTTGTGGTTTGCTTGTGCTGAGTTTTAAATTGCATATTAGAGCCTCTTGACCCTAATCACCCCCCCTCTAGGGTCCAACAATTGGTATCAGAGCTTGGTCTCTATATCAGTTTTTGGTTTAACAACCTTAGAGAAAAGATCTAATGGAGGCCTCTTTGAATATGCATATGCTAGAAGGACAATCCACAACTAGACCACCTCTCTTCACCGGCACTAATTTTGCTTATTGGAAGGCTAGGATGAGAATTTACCTTCGTTGCATAGACCTTGACATTCTAGAGCTCATAGAAGAGAAATATGAAGAAAAGTCCAAAGTCGGGAACATGACCGATGGAGAAAGGCACCTAGCTAATCTCAACGCTAAGGCTATGAACGCCTTAATTTGTGGTCTTTCCCCTAATGAATATAATAGAGTTTCCACGTGTGCAACCGCATACGAAATTTGGGTAAAATTATGTGTCACACATGAAGGAACCCCCCAAGTTAAGGAATCTAAGATTAGTGGACTTATGCATGATTATGAGCTATTTAAAATGCTTCCAAATGAATCCATTGATGCTATGTTTTCTCGTTTTACTAATATCATCAATGAATTACATGGTCTAGATAAGCAATTATCCATTCAAGAGATGAATTACAAGATACTTCGCTCCTTGACTCCGACATGGGAACCCAAGGCTACGGCCATTGAGGAAGCTCATGACCTCACTACCTTAGCTCTTGATAGCCTCATCGGAAAGCTCAAAGTGCATGAGAAGAAGCTCAAGGGGAAGGAAAAGGAGGAAGTGTCATCACGCGAAGTTGAGGAGCCGTCACCAAAATTGAAGACCATAGCTCTCAAGGGAGCTAGTGACAACTCATCTTCGTCGTCGGAGAGTGAAGTTGATTTTTCTAGAGAAGTGGCTCATCTCTCTAGAAGAATCTCTAGACTTATCAAAATGAACAAAAAATTTAATCCCCGATCTAACAACAAGTTTTCATCTCGTGTAGGAAAATGCTTTGAATGCAACGAACCGGGTCACATCGCTAAGGATTGCCCCAAGCTCAAGGAAAAGTACATGAAGTACAAAAAGAAGAAGGCTATGTATGCCGGATGGGAAGAATCCTAATCGAACCCTGCACCAACAATGTAGCCGAGTATAATGCTCTGCTATTAGGAATGCAGTTAGCTGAAGAACTTAATATTCAGCACCTCGAGGCTTACGGTGACTCTTAGCTCATCGTTAACCAAGTCCGAGGGGAATACGAAGTACATCACGAAGATCTAATCCCGTACTACTTCGCAGTGCTAAAGCAAGCTCAAAAGTTCGAAGGTTTCTTTATCGAATATGTACCACGAGCTCAGAATGCGTATGCAGATGCTTTAGCCTCCTTAGCAACCTCATTAGCATTGCCACCGAAGACTAAAACAACGATTCCAGTCGCGGGACGGAAATTATACTTTTCCAAAATTCCTATGGAAGAAAACTCAGACGAGACACCGACAGGAGAAGTCTGTACAACCTCCATGGAATTGGAGTCTAGAGATTGGAGATTCCCGTACATCGACTATGTCCTATACGGGATCCTGCCCGATGACCCTAAGGAAGCGGCCTCTATCAAAAGAAAGGCCCTCCGATTCTATTACGATGCAGTTTCTCAAGTCCTGTATCGCAAATCGTATGACTCTCTCGGAAAGAAGCGAAAGAGGCCCTCAAGGAAGCTCACGACGGAATGTGCGGAGCTCATCAGCCTGGAGCTAAATTAGGAGATTGCCTCCGACGAATCGGCTATTATTGGCCGAAGATGTTTTCAGACGCGGTTGACTACGCTAAACGTTGTCACCCGTGCCAAATTCATGGAGATTTCATCCACCAAGCGCCAGGGAACTTACACCCCACATCGGCAACTTGACCATTCGAAATGTGGGGTATGGATATCGTCGGACCGATTTCCCCTCCGACGTCCAAGGGACACCGGTTC
>NC_033798.1:80162188-80186610 GCF_001876935.1 Asparagus officinalis | reverse complement strand
AGATCTTCATCACCGCTTTTGGTGAAGCAGCTACTACAGAAGAGTCAGGCAGGGGTTGCTCTTGCATAGAGGCTGATACCTGCACGAGCTGCTGTTCCAGAGGAGGAGTAGCGGCAGTGGTTTCAGGCAACGCTACAGGTGGAATAGTCGCCGTAGGAGAACCAGGTAAATGTTGCTCTTCTAAAAGAGCCGACACTTGCGCAGGTTCTTGCTCTAAAGGAGCAGCTGAAGTAGTCCCGGGAGTAGGCGAACCTACACGAAAAAACGGTCAGAACGCAGAAAAAACATGTGGAAGAAGTCGAAACAAACCAAGCTTACCGGTAAGATAAAAAGGAGTATAACCTGATGCTTTATCAGACGAGACCTTGGGAGCATCATCATCAAAAGTGGTGACGTCATCGATGGAATCATGCTCATCGTCATCTTCACCTTCACCTGAAACGTTGCCAACATCAGTGTCCTCATCACCTCTATTTCCGTCAACTGCATCACCAGCTGGGGAGTCGTCATAGTCAACTCGCTCCTCATCACCCGGAACAGCTGAAGACTCCGGAAGACTTGCACCAGCGGCTGGTCTTTTCATAAGTCCCGTTGTAGGACTAGGCATTAAATCATCAGCTTGTGACATTAATGCTGAAGGAGAAGGAGGTGGATTATCTTCAAGGCCTCCTGGTTCCAATGCAGGGGACCTAGGAAGATCCATCACTGGTGCAGATTCTGCATCTGCCTCCAATAATTAGCTGGGCCATGAGAACGAAGTCCCGCTCTGTGTGGCAGGCCAGCCACAGATGATTCCTGTGGTTCGTCATCTTTAGCAGCTTTGATGGCCTCAGCCATCAACTTGGATTTTTGTTGGCCTTTGGGGGGAGAATCCACCAGCAGTTTCCGATGGATCTGCTTATCATACTGGCCGGCTTCATCAGCAGAAAGTTTTCTTTTTCCAGCTACTCTTGTCATAGGAGGATCAGCCGCTCGTTGTTCTTCCATTGGAACAGGCTCAGCTCCTTGTTCCTCTTCCTGTTCGGCAGGCTGACTCTCGATGGATAGAAACTCATCGATCCCCCTCAAGCGAGACGTCTTGGACCCCTTTCTTGAATTATACATATGCCTAATGTCCTTTAGGCAAGATGTATTCAAGTTGAAGTTGGGAGTCTGAGAAGCAGGTATAAACTGTTCCTCAATACTCCAAAGAGTACAAGAGTATAAACTGTTCCTCAATACTCCAAAGAGTACAAGAGTATAAACTGTTCCTCAATACTCCAAAGAGTACAAGAGTATAAACTGTTCCTCAATACTCCAAAGAGTACAAGAGTATAAACTGTTCCTCAATACTCCAAAGAGTACAAGAGTATAAACTGTTCCTCAATACTCCAAAGAGTACAAGAGTATAAACTGTTCCTCAATACTCCAAAGAGTACAAGAGTATAAACTGTTCCTCAATACTCCAAAGAGTACAAGAGTATAAACTGTTCCTCAATACTCCAAAGAGTACAAGAGTATAAACTGTTCCTCAATACTCCAAAGAGTACAAGAGTATAAACTGTTCCTCAATACTCCAAAGAGTACAAGAGTATAAACTGTTCCTCAATACTCCAAAGAGTACAAGAGTATAAACTGTTCCTCAATACTCCAAAGAGTACAAGAGTATAAACTGTTCCTCAATACTCCAAAGAGTACAAGAGTATAAACTGTTCCTCAATACTCCAAAGAGTACAAGAGTATAAACTGTTCCTCAATACTCCAAAGAGTACAAGAGTATAAACTGTTCCTCAATACTCCAAAGAGTACAAGAGTATAAACTGTTCCTCAATACTCCAAAGAGTACAAGAGTATAAACTGTTCCTCAATACTCCAAAGAGTACAAGAGTATAAACTGTTCCTCAATACTCCAAAGAGTACAAGAGTATAAACTGTTCCTCAATACTCCAAAGAGTACAAGAGTATAAACTGTTCCTCAATACTCCAAAGAGTACAAGAGTATAAACTGTTCCTCAATACTCCAAAGAGTACAAGAGTATAAACTGTTCCTCAATACTCCAAAGAGTACAAGAGTATAAACTGTTCCTCAATACTCCAAAGAGTACAAGAGTATAAACTGTTCCTCAATACTCCAAAGAGTACAAGAGTATAAACTGTTCCTCAATACTCCAAAGAGTACAAGAGTATAAACTGTTCCTCAATACTCCAAAGAGTACAAGAGTATAAACTGTTCCTCAATACTCCAAAGAGTACAAGAGTATAAACTGTTCCTCAATACTCCAAAGAGTACAAGAGTATAAACTGTTCCTCAATACTCCAAAGAGTACAAGAGTATAAACTGTTCCTCAATACTCCAAAGAGTACAAGAGTATAAACTGTTCCTCAATACTCCAAAGAGTACAAGAGTATAAACTGTTCCTCAATACTCCAAAGAGTACAAGAGTATAAACTGTTCCTCAATACTCCAAAGAGTACAAGAGTATAAACTGTTCCTCAATACTCCAAAGAGTACAAGAGTATAAACTGTTCCTCAATACTCCAAAGAGTACAAGAGTATAAACTGTTCCTCAATACTCCAAAGAGTACAAGAGTATAAACTGTTCCTCAATACTCCAAAGAGTACAAGAGTATAAACTGTTCCTCAATACTCCAAAGAGTACAAGAGTATAAACTGTTCCTCAATACTCCAAAGAGTACAAGAGTATAAACTGTTCCTCAATACTCCAAAGAGTACAAGAGTATAAACTGTTCCTCAATACTCCAAAGAGTACAAGAGTATAAACTGTTCCTCAATACTCCAAAGAGTACAAGAGTATAAACTGTTCCTCAATACTCCAAAGAGTACAAGAGTATAAACTGTTCCTCAATACTCCAAAGAGTACAAGAGTATAAACTGTTCCTCAATACTCCAAAGAGTACAAGAGTATAAACTGTTCCTCAATACTCCAAAGAGTACAAGAGTATAAACTGTTCCTCAAGACTCTGACAGAGTATATGAGTATAAACTGCTTCTCAATACTCCGATAAGTATAAGAGTATAAACTGCTTCTTGATCCTCCTACCGGTATAAGAGGTTAAACTGCTCCCAGATACTCCGATAAGTATAAGAGTATAAACTGCTTCTCACTCCAAAGAGTATACGAGTATAAACTGTTTCTCATTCCTCCTACCGGTATATGAGGTTAAACTGCTCCCTGATACTCCAATAGGTATATGAGTCTAAACTATTTCCTACCATTGAGGGGAAGTTCCTGGAGGATATTACACTAATATTATTAAGGATAACCCGGCCAGATAACAAAGTCAAACCCAGTTCCAAGAGAGAAACTGGGGGTGGATTATCCAATGCATCGGGAAGTTCCCGAAAGAATACCACAGGGGTATTCTTAGGGATAACCCAATCATTGTGGAATTGGTGAACAAGAAATTCACATTCAAACTCTAAAAGTCAGAATGTCCCTTCTTATTCCCTAACTCTTATGAGTTATTTTTGTGAGAAGAGATCCAATCCTCTGATAGGTTAATCTTCCCTCACCAAACCACCCGCTGATCAAATCAAACGACAGTGGACCCACCAACATTTCCATCTGCCAGTCATTGGCATTTCTCAGATTTAACATGCTAGGTCCTAAACGCCTAGCGTTAAAATCTCCCTTTGAGTGATGACACGAGTTGGCACTTTCTTTGCTACCCGTATTCCACTCTCTTTGCGTTCTGGTCAAACCTATAAAAGTTAGGGCCAAAGCCAAAATCCCCTCTCGATTCCTCCAATGAACGAGAGGTCCACCTTCAAATCGAGCGATCAAACCTTCCGACAGTTAGGTCGTCTCAAACTCCTGCTTGGTCAAACATTCATACAGTTAGGGCCACAGCCAAAATCTCCTCTCGATTCCCCCAATGAACGAGAGGTCCACTTCCAAATCGGGTAATCAAACCTTCCGACAGTTAGGGTTATCCGAATCTTTTCGATTCTCGGAGTGGAGATCCCACTCCTAGTTTCACCATTCTGGATTCTGGGGGTGGAGATCCCACCCCAAGTCTCCTTTCCGGCCGAAGATAGAATATAAAATTCTTCCTCTTCAGCACCGGGAGATAGAATATAAAATTCTTCCTCTCCCGTTTCTCAATCTGTCTTTGCTTTTAGAAAAGACACGATTGTCAAATCCGGGCACTCGATGCACGGGGAATTTTATCCCGAAGCCTGAGTAGGGATAAGTCAACGCCTAACACGCGTTGCCGGGTAGTCTATTCCCGTGAGAAAGACGAAGTCTATGTATTCAAAATCATAGCATTAAGTCTAAGAGAAGCAATTCTCTTAGCACAACGTTACATGTGAAACGGGTTTTAATAATTCACATGCTAGCCCGATTCAAACGGTAATCGGTAAAGGCACATCAAACCCGTTGATGGCTGGGGGTTTGCCAAAAATCCCAAAGCCTATGTCTAACACACATGGCCGGTTAGTCTTTGACCGTAAAAAGGACAAAAGACCACATATTCAACATTGTGGCAGGTTGTTATTAATAACACCATAATCCGTGCCTCACACGCACGGGGAATTTTATCCTGAATCCTAAGTAAGGATAAGTCAGCGCCTAACACGCGTTGCCGGGTAGTCTATTCCCGTGAGAAAGACGAAGTCTACGTATTCAATATCGTAGCACTAAAAGGGTTAACTCTTTTAGCTTAAACGTCACATAGGAGCGGACTTAAACAATCCGCATGCTAGCCCGACTCAAACGGTAGTCGGTAAAGGCTAATCAAATCCGTTGAAGGCTGGGGATTAGCCAAAAATCCTAAAGTCAACGCCTAACACGCGTTGCCGGGTAGTCTATTCCCGTGAGAAAGACGAAGTCTACGTATTCAATATCGTAGCACTAAAAGGGTTAACTCTTTTAGCTTAAACGTCACATAGGAGCGGACTTAAACAATCCGCATGCTAGCCCGACTCAAACGGTAGTCGGTAAAGGCTAATCAAATCCGTTGAAGGCTGGGGATTAGCCAAAAATCCTAAAGTCAACGCCTAACACGCGTCGCCGGGTAGTCTATTCCCGTGAGAAAGACGAAGTCTACGTATTCAATATCGTAGCACTAAGAGCGTTAACTCTCTTAGCACGACGTCACATGCGGAACGGACTTAAACAATCCGCATGCTAGCCCGACTCAAACGGTAGTCGGTAAAGGCTCATCAAATCCGTTGATGGCTGAGGATTTGCCAAAAATTCTATAACTGCGAGTCATTGACGCATCAACTCCCCTAGTTGGTCTCGTGACTTGAGCACCCAACAAATTCGGGACAAAATCCACACATGCAGATGAATCAACTTTAACAGTTGGTCCTGCAACCCCAACATTCGGGACCGCGATGCTCCAATACCTTAAGAGCTTAAACTGTGTATACTCCAGCAAACGTACGAGTATAAACTGTGTTAATGGCGATCCGTAAACCCTAGGGTCAGCGCCGGTCAACGCGTAACCCTAGGTCAACGCCAGTCAACGCGTTGCGACAAAAGTCAACGTTCGAGGATGAAAATCCACACCAATCAACGTTCGACGATTCAAAACCCTAAGGGTCAACGCCGGTCAACGCGTAACCCTAGGTCAACGCCAGTCAACGCGTTGCAATCAAAGTCAACGTTCGAGGATTCAATATCCACACTATTCAACGTTCGACGATTCAAACCCTAAGGGTCAACGCCGGTCAACGCGTAACCCTAGGTCAACGCCAGTCAACGCGTTGCAACAAAAGTCAACGTTCGACGATTCGAAACCCTAGGGTGGACGCCGGTCAACGCGTAACCCTAGGTCAACGCCGGTCAACGCGTTGCGATAAAAAGCCAACACACGGGGATCCGAAACCCTAAGCCAGCACAATGTGGCGGAGGTAGTTCAAAGTCAACTCAATGACACGAGCCAAACTCAATTCATCAGCTGCAGACTCGAGACTCCGACGACGGCCAGACGATAAACGCAGCGCCGGAAGAACCTCGGCTATTCGTCAAAGCATCGGATAGATCGAAAATCGAAAGAGTCAAGAGTTGAAGCTAACTACGCCGACTGAAGGCCAGATCAATCACATCCAAAGTATTCCAGCCTCTTCTATAAAATAAACGAGTCAGGAACACTTTGGAGGGAGTATCTGTAGGCATCGAAAATTGCCTATAGTTCTCCACAACCGGTTCAGTGTTAACGAGCGACGATGAACGTCACCATCCAATCCACATGAGCCTAATCGACGTCGACGAACGACTGAAGTGAATCGACGAGTTACATGAGCGGATAGGACTTCGGAATCACGAAGACCCGGACCAATCGGGAAGCCCGGCACTGTTCACAAAAAGGACAACGCCCTTCATGCCTCGACCACTCTACAGATAATCCAATCACCAGAGCGGGTCAAACTCTTCGTCGCGCATCCAACGCACCCGGAATCACTCAAATCCGAATCCGGACGAAGAATATACAGGGGAACCAACAAAACACCTAAACGGAGTCTCGGCAAGCTCGAAACACCCGAGGGGTGTCTTGGCAAAACCAAGACACCCCAGGGGTGTCTCGGCCAAGCCGAGACACCCTAGGAGGGGGCTAGGGGACCACAAACGTGAGGACACCCCTTGGGGTGTCTCGGAATTTCCGAGACACCCCTAGGGGTGTCTCGGAAATTCCGAGACACCCCAAGGGGTGTCCTCACTTTGGATACCCCCCCCTCTTGGTTTCCTATAAATAGGACCCCTTGATGCCTTGATTAGAAAAGAAAATTTTGGGAGAGCTTGGCGAAGCCCTGCTGCAGTGAAGAGTGCCCGTGTGCTTCAACAAGAGGAGGAGAGGCCTTGATCAGAGCCTTCATCGCCCGTCAGATCCTTAGTATCGGCCTTAGCGTTGATACTAAGAAGAGCTATTACCTCGCTTTAGCCGAGGTATACGCTTATAGCTTCTAGATCTCACGCGGATCGACGAAGCTCTGCTTCTATATCCCTCCGCGGATAGACGAAGCTCTGTCCGATTTATCCGGATCAGAAAGTTTCTAGATCTCACGCGGATCAACGAAACTCTGTCCGATTTATCCGGACCAGATCTGAGTGCCCCGGTGGTCCACGGATATCAACATCCCCGTCACAGGCAAAAGACCCACGCAAGCAAGAGATGACAAACAGATCTTGCGTTTGTTTGAAAAGAGTTGTATTTATTTTGTTTTCATTGTGTACCGGTCTTATAAAAAGGCTATCTTTTTATTTCATTGTAACGATTGAAGTTGTAATGAATGCAGCAATGAATACAGCAACTTTTTCCGCAAACAGACTGGCGACCACAGTGGGAGCCAACGGCATCGCAACCGACGCCGTCGTGACGCAACCAGCACTCAAGATCGGGGTGAATGAAGAACACGAGCTCGATCAACAACGGTTCAAAGAAGGCCTCTCTTCCTCCTCCTCCAGATCCGCCTCTCCAAACGGGTACAGAAAGGTAACCTCTTTCATAAATGATTGCAGGTCCTTCGGTTCAAAAATCCAAGACCCCGTTGCCGCCTCTGCACTTGCACCACGCGACGTCCCCACGTCGTCCAACCTGGTCGAGATCGCAGATCCGGATTCCTCTTCCGCCGAGGAGATGACTTCTGAAGACGCTCCGGCATTATCAAAGAGAGCACGACAAAGACAGCGTCAACGTCTTGCTCGACAGCTGGCCGAAGCTTTGGAGCCGATGGATGGGATCCGCTATAACGTAGATCTAAAATCCAGGCAACGCCAGGAGCAACCACGGCAAACAACCAGCCCCTCCTCCGAAGAAGAAACGAACAAATGGGTTCAAGTCAAAAGAACCCGTTCTACTCTCGAGGAGCGAATCCAGAAGCGTCGCGCCTTGCGTGCGCATGCCCGAGCCCTAGTCCAAAAAGCACGAGAAATGCTAAAGGGAGAGGCAGTTAAGAGATCGCCGAAATCCGAACGAGTTTGGATGCCGAAGGCCAAATCGACGCCTAAGGTAAAAGCAGGTAATATTGCTCTCCAACCTTCGTCCATTTCAGGTCCCGAACCTTCGGTAAAGCCCCACCGCAGCGTGGATTTCCCCAAGTTCAAGAATCCTCTGAACAACCGTATCGACGCTCTACCCGAGAATCGAGGAAAAGCGCTTGTCAAGGAAAGCTGGAGATCGCTGAAGGAGCTTCAAGCCAACATCCAGACTGGGGGTCGTGCGCAATCTCCTAACAAATCGATCTTTGCAACAACCAGCTCGGCGGTGCGTGCAAAGGACCAAGAGCCCGTTAAGGTTTCACCCTCACAAAGGAGTGATTCCAAACGTGCGACTCTTGCGGAGGCCAACAAGGCAATGATTACTCAGAAGAAGACGCGTCCGACAAACGAACGCGTTATACCTGAGAACCCATGTGAGCAGCCGATAGGTTACTCCGACGGCAACGTCGATGAGTTGTACTATCGGGCTGGGGGTGCGGATGAATCTCGAAAGAGAAACACCCGGGAAGCGGATTCTCACTGTCCGTGTACCAAAATTATCAGGGCAGTATTATCAGCCTGTAGCTGCCCCAAGACCGCTCCACAGAGGGTCTCGATATTCGAGGGAATCTCCGATGGAACGACAAAGCCCAAATCAAGGCGTTCCCACCAAAGAGGATCGATTGCTCGAGATGATGAACCCCTAGAAGTGACTATCAACATGGTCAACAAGGGAAAATCCCCAATCATTTCAAGTGATTCCGACCCTAATTCCTCTCCAGGAAGCAGGGTCAATTCGGGAACAGCTCAGCTTCAGCTAGAAGCCGTCAGATATGACAATTACTGTGGGATCCATGAGGGAGTACATTCCGATGATGAACTCTCGGATTCCTATTCCGCTCTCGCTTCTGACGAGACAACGTCTAGCATAGGACAAGCTCGAGAGGTGCTCATGGTCAATACAGATCAGATAGCCAAAATCATTGAAGAGGCCCTGACTAAGCAGAAGGAAATCTTCAAGTTTGAAATGGAAGTGGCTATGCAAGAGATGAAGCAAATGCACGATCAACGAAGCCTGCAAGCAGAGCCGTGTCAGAGATAGGAACTGTGGCTTGGTAGTGGAAATTTTCGAATTCGACACCAGCTTCAAAATCATCCTCGGTATGCTCTGTCTTATAGGTAGCACTGGAAGCCGTAATTCGAGCTTTGGCATCCTTAAGAGAGAGAACTGCAACGCGGTATACGGCTACATCTTTTTGGTTTAAATTCTGAAAGAGGTAGTCTGCCCACGTGGTATGCATAATGCCCCCTCCACGCATCCCAAAGACTTGGGCACATATGTGGAAGTGGCACATCAGCTCCCAGAAAGTAGCACAAATTTCCGGGTGCGCCACCTTCAGTAGAGAAAGTTCCTCGGTGGTGGGAATGAACTCCTCGTAGGGCATTTTTCCAAGCGACAGCCCCGACACTGCCTGCATCTCATGAAGAGCAAAACCTAACTCTCCAGCAGGCGTAAAGAATGTGCAGCTGTCAGGGTTATATTTCTCCAACATAGCGAAGAAATTATGAAGACTCTGCACGACTCCCTGTCGTGTAGCTAACACCGGAATTGTGAGACCCGATTGAGTGAGCGAGTCCTTAAGCTCTTCAAGAACAAAGTCAACCATACGGGTCCACCAACCTCCTTCTCCGGAACAGATCCATCCAGGAGATCTGAACGTCTGGGTAGAGAATTCACCCTGAGTTGCAAGGAATTGGCGAATAAAGATGTTCGCTGGACGTGGCATCTCCTGAACCAGCTCCTTCTTCTCAAACAAACCAGGTCTTAACCCCTTTAGTTGCCCCCCGATTTGCGCACGAGCTCGCCGACCAAATCCAAGCGACACATCCTCCTTCTCTTTTACTATGTCAAAGGTCAAGCCCCGACGGCAGCTCACATTCAGAAAGTAGGAGAGAGGGTACATCCTCTTCATGCTAGGGAGAAATAAAAAGCGATTATCAACTCTCCGCAGCAGCTTTGAGTCTTCCATACATGTGAGATGATCATTAGCTGGTATGCGATCTCCAAATATGAACGCTGGTTTAGGAAACTGGGCACGGCCAACAGGGGTCTCCAAGTCCAAGTCAGTTATCAAAATCCTGAGAGTAGAGCATTGAGGGAATTTAATCATTTCCGCTCTTTCCGAATCAGGATAAGTACACAATGGAATTTGGTTCTGAAGACTAAATATTTCATTCGCGTCAGGTCCCCCGATGTACCCAAAATGATGCTCTTGTGAAAGTGGCACGTTTGGGAGAAGTACTGCACAATCAAAAGCAGAAGTTAGCGGCGAGCTATCAACATAAAGGCATAGCCTGAAACATAAAGGGTTAAAGGCTCATATCGAAATCTCCAACGCGAAGGTCGAACCTCGCGTCAGAAGCCTCAAACGCGAAGGTCAACCTCGCGTTGAAAAACTTGAACGCGAGGGTCGAGACCCACATGGGATCCCAACCCCGCGTTTTCATTGAGTTGAAACGAGTCATCTTCCTCGTTATCAAGAACCCATCTAGGGTTTTCAGAGAACTTGCCAAGGCAAGTTATTTCGGGTGGCACTCACCACGACAGGGAAGCCCCCGCAGCAGCGGTGACGACGACGATGTCCCCGCATGAACAAGAGCGCCGCCAGCGTCCTCAGCCGACGGCACTTCGGAAGTCGCTCCGGCGACTTTCTTGGAGTTCGAACCTCTTCTCCGAGGCGCCATTGATGCAGTCGATCGGAGGAAATTCCTTTGAATGAGGGAGACGAAGACCGTCGGAGATCTCACCGGAATCAAACGAGAATTCTCGTTCTTGAAAATAGTCGAAAGTCTTGAAAGTCAAGTGACTTTTGATATGACCACTCAGGTCTATTTATAACAGCCACCAAGCTGTTAAGATGGCACAGGATTCTAGGAATGAATCCCAACCATCTTTCAAAACGCGAAGCTCACATCCGCGTTCAAGTTTCCCAAATGCAAAGCCCAAGCCAACGTCACAAGGCCTGAGCCTCGCGTTTCAAATATTAAACGCGAGGGTCACCTCAGCGTTGCAATTCTTTTAAATGAAGAATATGCACTGGTAAGCCTACTTAACAGAGTGGTAATCAAAACCTCTGTATCTCTTCAGCAGAATTCAAATTCTCATTGGGTTAATACTACACCCCAAAATCCACTTATCAATTCTCAAAAAATAGAATGATAAGTCTCCAACTCATTGTCGATTTATTGGCTCTCCTCAGCAGAGCAATAAATAACTCGTTTTCAGTGGGGTAATAAACTCCCCCAAAATCTTGATCAAATCACAAGTCTTATAACTCATCACTCCGATGATAAAACATATAGCAGTTCTCCCCTGTGAGACGCTATAATATTCTTTCCCCACAAATGTCACGTTAAAATTACACCTCTGACAAAATCAACTTATCGATTCTCGTCAATAGAACGATAAGTCCTCAAAATTGCCCTGATCGCAATATTTCTTCTGTCACGTTAAAATCACACCTCTGACAAAATCAACTTATCGATTCTCGTCAATAGAACGATAAGTCCTCAAAATTGCCCTGATCGCAATATTTCTTCTGTCACGTTAAAATCACACCTCTGACAAAAATCAACTTATCGCTTCTCGTCAATAGAACGATAAGTCTTCAAAATTGCTCCGATCGCAATATCTCTCTTGCTAAGTTAAAACTACACCTCTAGCATTTATAGACTTCTTTCAGTGTTTAAAGCAAAACATAACACAGGAAGAATTCTATTAGTCAACCCTATTATGGGAGTATTCGTCCTCAGCAGTTTGAAACTTTCTAGAGTTGTCTTAAATGATAATAAAGAGAGTTCTCTGCAACAGAACCATTGTGGAGGTATATTCTAAGTCAGGAATACATCTCAGGCATTTCTCGTGACTTGTATTTAAAATCAAAAAATGATAAATGCAAGAAACAATGAGAAGTCAATATCACTTTTTATTCAAGAACCAAAAGAAAGTGATACAAAACAAACTTTGTTCTTGTCAAAAGAACATTACAGAAACCAAACTCACTCATGCATTAAATCAAAAGAGATGAGTTGAGCCTTGAGTTCAGCTAACTCCGCCTCGTGGTTAGCTCGCACCATAGCTTCAGCCTTTGCTCGAAGTTCATCCTCGCTGGGTATGATGATGGCCGCCATTTCCTTTCTGACGTCTTCCAGAGCCTGAGCTTGTGCATGATACTCCAAAGTACTAGCTGCATTCTGGGTACTAAGGATGTTGACAATGCCTTCTTCGCGGGAGAGTTCAGCTTTCAATCGCAGGACTTCGGCTTCAGCTTCAACCAGTCTGTCCCGAAGCGAATTCATAGAAGCAGTTGAGCGTTCTAGTTCTTCTCGCTTCCGAGTGTTACGCTCACGAAGCTCTGCAATCTGACGCTCTTTTTCAGCTAAGTCCCGTTCTAGCGTCTCTCGGTGTATCACCTCAGCGACCTGAAGACTAGCCAAAGTGGACATAATTTGCGGCTGAAGGTCACTATGGCCCATGGTCTCGAAGCGTTGTAATTTCGCCTCCAAACGAAGGATAATCTCTGAGCAGCGTTCGAACCATCGAGTTTCGCCCACACTCCTGACCCCGTTTAAGCCTGCTTCCAGCAGAGGTCGAAAGGAGTTCAAAGTTCCTTGACCATTCATCAAGGACTCGACTACCGTCTTCGCAAGACTGTTTAGGTACACCAAGGAGATTTGGAGGAATTTAGGTGCATTAGCGAGACTGACAATTGCACCTGAAGATACCCCTTCAGCAGCTGAGATGGAGGCGTTAAGATGATGACTAGCAGGCGATCCAGGTGCTGAAGCTGCAGAGGCGATTGAAATGTTCAATTGCGAAGGGCTTGAGGTCAAAGCCATCAATGCTTTCGCTTGAGAAGAGCTTGGCCCAGCCTCCGTTGGGGTGAGCGAGATCTTCATCACCGCTTTTGGTGAAGTAGCCACTACAGAAGGGTCAGGCATGGATTGCTCTTGCATAGGGGCTGATACCTGCATGAGCTGTTGTTCCGGAGGAGGAGTAGCGGCAGTGGTTTCAGGCAACGCTACAGGCGGAACAGTCGCCGTAGGAGAACCAGGTAAATGTTGCTCTTCTAAAGGAGCCGACACTTGCGCAGGTTCTTGCTCTAAAGGAGCAGCTGAAGTAGTCCCGGGAGTAGGTGAACCTGCACGAAAAAACGGTCGGAACGCAGAAAAAGCATGTGGAAGAAGTCGAAACAAACCAAGCTTACCGGTAAGATAAAAAGGAGTATAACCTGATGCTTTATCAGACGGGACCTTGGGAGCATCATCATCAAAAGTGGTGACGTCATCAATGGAATCATTCTCATCGTCATCTTCACCTTCACCTGACATGTTGCCAACATCAGCGTCCTCATCACCTCTATCTCTGTCAACTGCATCACCAGCTGGGGAGTCGTCATAGTCAACTCGCTCCTCATCACCCGGAACAGCTGAAGACTCCGGAAGACTTGCACCAGCGGCTGGGCTTTTCATAAGTCCCGTTGTAGGACTAGGCATTAAATCATCAGCTTGTGACATTAATGCTGAAGGAGAAGGAGGTGGATTATCTTCGAGACCCCCTGGCTCCAACGCAGGAGACCTAGGAAGATCCATCACCGGAGCAGATTCTGCATCTGCAACCATTAATTCATCTTCTTCGTCCTCAGGAGGATGATAAGAAGAACCTTCGCCCGACAGAGCTGGACCATGAGAACGAAGTCCCGCTCTATGCGGCAGGCCAGCCACAGATGATTCCTGTGGTTCGTCATCTTTAGCAGCTTTGATGGCCTCAGCCATCAACTTAGATTTTGGCTGGTTTTTGGGAGGAGAATCCACCAGAAGTTTCCGACGAATCTGTTTATCATATTGGCCGGCTTCATCAGCAGAAAGTTTTCTTTTCCCAGCTGCTCTTGTCATAGGAGGATCAGCCGCTCGTTGTTCTTCCACTGGAACAGGCTCAGCTCCTTGTTCCTCTTCCTGTTCGGCAGGCTGACTCTCGATGGATAGAAACTCATCGATCCCCCTCAAGCGAGACGTCTTAGACCCCTTTCTTGAATTATACATATGCCTAATGTCCTTCAGGCAAGATGTATTCAAGTTGAAGTTGGGAGTCTGAGAAGCAGCGTAATACCAATTGCAGAAGCTGATGGAGGTATAGGAATTAGCAGTTTTGTGGGGAAGCTTGAAGATGGCTTTGGTACAACCTGCCACAGAATAATACCAAGCCCTGGCTCCTTCATATAAGTTGGCTATAACTGAGAGTTGAGGACGAGGGTTCCCGACATACAACTGATCATACCCAAATTGGCGAGCGAACCTGTAGGGTTGGTAAGGCTCGACGAAACAGTTGGCGCCTTGTCGAAAGATCAGGTAGCCTGGCCTGATGGATAAAAGCCAATGGAAAACCCCCCCGCTCAGCTGAGTGAATCCATTAGGACCCGCCGTATCCTGATATTCTGCTCCATAGACACCGCCCTCGAAATCAGGGAAACATCGGTAGATATGGAAGTTAGTGTCCCGTGCTAAGATTTGGCGGATCCTAACCATGTACCCCCCTTCCCATTTCGCGGACTCTAGTCGCTGCACAAATGGGATGAATGAGTCTCCCGGGGGAGAGGCTGCACTCATTATAGGAGGACAGTGGAGCACGTACCAAGCCATCAAATATGTATATGGCATCGGCACCCGGGGATTGGGAGTCTTGAAGGTCTTGTGGCCCTCAGACTCCACCTCTGTAACATCAACAAATTCAGAGGCCAACTCCCGTAATCCGTACTGAAGACAACCCACCATAGCGCTGAGGAGGCTCACAGGTCTCCCGTGTGCCAAGAGAACAGCCGGGTAGACCACCTCAATAGCAAGGGCATCGATCGGCCTGGTAGGAACGACGCAACGTTTGAGCCACAGCATCAAGAATCCAGCTAGCAACGCCGCGTCGGAAATTGGAATCAGAGCTTGATAATGAAAGCTCTCAAACTCTGTGTGAGCCGGGAAAACATCTTCCTTGGCCTCGTTAGTGTAATGGGAGGTAGCGTCGTCAATACGAGCCTGAACCTCCTCCAAAGTACTGGCAGGCAAGCGGGTCACTGAAGCTCCCTTAGTGGTCAAGTTATGGAATAAATATTCCGCCCAAGACACTTGCTTAATACCGCCTCCACGGACCCCCGTCAGCTGCATGCAAATGTGGAAGTGACACATGACTTCCCAGAGAGTGGCATAAATTTCCGGACTGGTCTTCTTTAAAATCTGGAGTTCCGCCGAGCCCGGAACGAACTCTTCATACGGCAAATCCCCGAGAATAAGACCCGAGACTTCGTGCATCTCGTGAAGGGCGAAGCCTAGCTCCCCCACAGGGGTGAAGAAAGTGCAACTATCAGGATTATACTTCTCCAGTATGGAGAAGAAATGAAAGTGGCTCTGGATAATCCCGAACTCAGTAGCCCGCACAGGAACCAGCAATCCAGCTTGGGCAAGAGGAGTTTCCAACTCTTTCAGAACAAACTTGGTCATCTGGGCCCACCATCCCGCCGCCGGAGAATGAACCCAACCAGGAGTTCTAAATCCTTGCGCGGGAAACTCTCCTTTCTTTTCCAGGAATCTCTTAACGAAGGTCTTTGCCGGACTGGGTGCTTCGCCAAGGGGATACTCCTTAGCAAATAAACTCGACCGTAAAGCTGTCACCTGCCGATTATAACCAACGGTGCGAACCCCATAGAAAGTCAGAGTTCCGAGAGCAACCCCATCTTGATCCTTAACCAGGGGCCAATCCATACGCCTCAGGACAGAAGCGCATTGGAAATAAGATATGGGGAACATCCTCTCCATGTTGGGCAAGAAAAGGTTGCGGTCCTCAACTCTCCGCAGCCACTTATAGCCCCCATCATAAGCAGTGCTTGCGTTGAAGTCAACAAAGTCCCCGAAGAGATATCCAGGTTTGGTTATGGGCTTACGGCTTGGGCTTTCAAGTCGAGCGTCCGAAACCAACGTCCTGAGAGTGTCATGAGAAGCTTGGGTGATCAGTTCCACGCGACTCTTCTCCCTCATCCGGAAAACCGGGAGTTCTAAACGCGAGCTGAAAGTTATGTTCATGTCTGCACCACCTTCATGTCCAAAGTGGTGGCGAAAAAAAAGAGGCTCGTTGGTATGGCGCACTGCAAAAAGAAGAAAAGAGTTAGACAACTCAAAATCAAAGTTCAGACGCGAAGGTCGAACCCCGCGTCAAACAAGCCCAGACGCGAAGGTCGAACCCCGCGTCAGACAATCTCAGACGCGAAGGTTGAGCCTCGCGTCAGATAGTTCAGACGCGTGGGTCGGCCCTCGCGTCAAAAATCTGAGACGCGGAGGTTAAACCCCTCGTCAAGAAGATTAAACGACAGGGTCCAGCCCCGCGTTATTGGAACGAGTTTCCTCGTTAATTTCAAGATCAGAACTTGCCGGAGCAAGTTTAATGACCACGAAGGTCGTACTCACCACCGATCAAGGGGAGTTGGGGCGTCACATTCGCCTGAGCAGCGGCGCCGCCGGTCGGCGCCGACGGTGCAGATCCTCGAGCCACGACGGCATCAGGCTTGGAAGCGACGTCGGACTTGGAGGACTTCTTGGGTGCCATGAGATCTCGTCGGAGAAGATGAGCAGTTGCCGCCGGAGAAGAAAACGAAATTTTTTTCGTTAAATTTTCAAGAAGAGTCGAATGACTCTTGATTTGACCCCTAGCGGTCTATTTATAGACAGCTATGAGCTGTCAAATCCTAACGGACGGGATTCGAGGCCATCAGCCCGCCCAAGCTCGACCCTCGCGTTCGAGTTGATTCAGCTTCCAAACGCGATGCTCACCTACGCGTTCAAATTTCTCAACGCTGAGTTCACCCACGCGTTCCAATCCTCAAGTACAGAAAAGAGATTTCTTGGTTACCAAGGCGACCAAAGCCAGGAAGAAACAAACGACTCCACTGAGATTACAGTCAACAACGGCGAAGTCATCTGACTCGATCAGGCGGAAAGAGCAATCAATCCACCAAATTCTGGGATCCAAAGTATTCCGAAAATTCATCCCAGTCAACCGCGAACTTTCGGAAACTTTGGAGGGGGTTCTGTAGGCTAATATCGTAGCAACTATTAGAGATGCTGATGAGCAGTGGGACGATTTCAGAAATAAAAAGTTGGACTCAGTTGGTGAGTTGCTTGGTAGAGAGCTATGGGCGAATATTCATCTTTAAGACACTATGGATGTTGATTCCCGTCTAGCTCCTACAACGAAAGCTACAATCAAATAGCTTTCGGGTCGATGATCGAAACATTCAGTTGGTGAGTTGCTTGGTAGAGAGCTATGGGCGAATATTTATCTTTAAGACACTATGGATGTTGATTCCCGTCTAGCTCCTACAACGAAAGCTACAATCAAATAGTTTTCGGGTCGGTGAACGAATGTTGCGAATGGAGGGCTTTTCACATAGATCGAGAAGAGTTACAATTCAACGACACTTCCGACGACGGATGAAAACCCTATTCAGCAGTCTTCACAATCTGTAGTGAAAGTTACAATCTGACGACTTTCACACTCCCCAACAGCTAAAAGCCAGGATTACTGAACAACGGTTCTTGCAATGCACCACAGAAGAAGCTACAAGTCAACTAGCTCATTCTGAGACGCGGATGTCATCCCCGCGTCACCACTTTAGAAATGAAGGCGACCCCCGCGTCTCCAAGGCACAATCCAAACGCGGGCGACCCTCGCGTTCATAGGGGTTCAATCAACACTGACCCCCGCGTCTCCAAGGCACAAGCCAAACGTGAGTGACCCTCGCGTTCGTAGGGGTTCAACCAGCACTGACCCCCGTGTTTCCAAGCAGGCAACAAGCCAAACGCGAGTGACCATCGCGTTCAATGGTGTTCAGCTAACACCCAACCTCGCGTCTCAATCCTAAGAAGCGAAGTTGGGTTCTGAACGCCAGAATGGGCGTTTGACTTGTTCAAACATAAGTCGAACGGTTCCAAAACCGTTTATCCCACGTTCTGAGGGGATTTTCACCCACGTAGGAGCGGATATAGGGGTCAGTTACAACCTCTTATCCCCCTATAAAAGCTCAACGAACCCAACAGAGCAACGGGTTGGATTTTTGGCATCTGAACCACACAGGTTGGATTCAAAAGATCTAAACCGTACAGGTTGGAGATTTTCAGTTCTCAAACAGAAGAGTTAGCAAGGATCGGATTTTTGATAATCAGATCAGAGGTTGGATTCTTTATCATCAAAACCACTCAGGTTTGGAGATTCGGCAATGACAGCAACGAAATCCTTGGAGATAGGATTTTTGAATCAAGCTCAGAAGATCAAATCTGAGAGGATTCTTCGACAACAGAAAAACAGCTTGATCCTTAACCGAATTTTCGGTTCCAACAACTCTATTCACAGAGTTCAAACTCGTTCAGAGTTCTTAAACTCATTCAGAGTTATTCCAACAAAGGCCAGAATCCTCAAGGTGATATCCGACAATCTATGATTTCCCAATTCTCCTCTTCTAATAGTCTCGGTAGTTGAAATTATGATGTTGTCCAAGCCAGGAAATGCGTAATCAGGTTTATCGTTCTTAAAAACCTTCTTTTTAAATTAGTAGAAGATGATGAATTTGAAGATTTGTTTAGAGATGGTTTTTAACCCACATTTACAAAATTTTCTCGTCAAACCTGTCAACGTGATATTTTAAAATATTATCAGGAGGAAAAAGAAAAAATAATTTCTTATTTTAAAAATTTAAACTATAATTTTTTTTAACTTTTGATATTTGGACATCTAGAGTGTAAACTGGTTATTTATGTATCACAGTACACTAAATTGATGAAAATTAGCAAATGTTTAAAAGAGTTGTTTCTTTTATTATAATTGAAGAGTCACATACTGGTATTAATATTACAAATTTAATAACTGAAGAACTTATGAAACTAGAAGTTGATCAAAGAATATTTTTTCTTTCACTAGATAATGCAAGTAATAACAATGTAGCTATTGATTTTATCAAAACAACTCTGTCTTTACCATGTTATGGTGAACTTTTTCATGTTAGATGTATCTGTCATATTTTAAATTTAATTATTCAAAGTGCATTTTCTGAAATTAAACCCATGATAGAAAAGGTTAGAACAGTTGCTAATATGCATAATGCTTCTGAAATGTGAATTAAAAGATAGAAACAATATTGTAAAAGAAAAAATTATAAGCCCAGACTAATTCTAAAAGATGTTGACCATAGGTGGAATTCCATCTATGCAATGTTAAGTGTAGCAATAGAATATAAAGAAATTATAAATAATTTTATAAATTTTTATGTTTCTAGTTCTAGCTCTGGTAGTACTTATGGAATAACTGAAGATAAATGAACAATTATATGCAATTTAAATAAGATGTTACAAGTCTTTTATGATGCTACAATGTTATTATCTGGTTGTTATTATCCAACAATTACATTAGCTATACAAACTTTAGATAAACATGGTGTAGCTGCACAACAGTCTACAGCTTCGGCGCCTTCGAGCACAGGTCGAGGTAAAAGTGTAAGTTTTGATAGGTATGCAATAATAGCTGAACTAACTGGTGGATCTAGACTTGGATCAGCATTAGAGGTTTCTGAAATAGATGCATATTTATCTGCTTCCTTAGTTAAATATTAAGAAAATACTTTAGATATTTTATAATGGTGGAGAGTATATGGATCAGTTTCATATCCTATACTTTCCACCATGGTTCGTGACTTACTAACAGTGCAGGTTTCAACGGTAGCTTCGGAATCCGCCTTCAGCACAATAGGGCGTTTGATCGATGACCACAAGACATGCTTAGATCCGTATACTATACAAGCGGTGATGTACTTACAAGATTAGTGGAGGTACGAGAAGCGAACGTAAGGCATCGATCGGATGGCTGAAATTGAAGATAAATTTAAAGAGTTGTGACTAGCAAATAGGTATAAAGATTAGATAATATTCATCAAATTATAATTTTTATTTCTTAGCTTTAAATTTGTAATGAATTATTTTGAAAAAAGTTATAAATGATAGTGATATAGGTGAGTATGTGCCAACCTAGTTGGGATGTACTCATCTATTGTGATGCGACGAATTCTGAAATAAATTTATACTTATAAAGGATTTACTGATTATTAATAAAGAAGTTATTTTTATCATCTTTCATTTTTATAATTTTTTGTACTTGTAATTTATGTCATTTTAAGTTATTAAAAAAAATTATGTCATTTTCTGTAATTTTTATGTATATTTTATGATTTATGGGAATTTTAAAAAATTTAAAAAAATAAAAAAAAAACAGGCCGGCCCGAAGCCCGGCCCGCTCAGGCCCGGGTCTGGGCTTCGGTTTTGTCCGGCCCGGGTCTGGGCTTCGGTTTTGTCCGGCCCGGGCCTGGTTTTTCGAGCCGGACCGGCCCGGATGGACAACCCTACACTCATTTATATACCACATGTCTCAAATTATAGATAATTAAATATTAATCCATCTATGTATGAAAAGAAATACAACTAGCCTACATCTCGCAAGAATTCATACTTAGCCAAAAAACGAGGTCATATAACTGACCATCCTATAACAGGTCACTGGTCACATCTCACACAGAGTCAATGCTCATATCATCGGATAACTAACTGTTCATAAATCCCCTACGTGCATCCAAACCTGTGAAACAGTTCGGTGAGAGGACTACACACAATCCGATTTTGGCATGGTCCGAACTCAATCAAAACTTGGGTGACTAAACAATTTCACTGACCAAGTGCGAAACGATTCACTTGGCCCAACAAACCAACCCTAGTACGAAATGGTTCACTGGTGCGAGTCTGGAAGATACATCAACAGTACTATCCGATCACATGAACACGGACTTCACCATCCCAACTCTCTTGTATTTTCTAAGTCAACAATCATAACTTGAACTAGGTCTCTGGTTCATCACCTAATATTTAGGGTCAACGCACCCACACATGTCACTAGGTCTATTCATGACGCACTACGCCCCTAAGTCATGAACTACTAATGGTTCTCAAACACAACCAAGAACAATCAATGTAACTAATCATGTGCAATAATATCATAGCATATCAGATAATCAAGTCTAAGAATTATAAATCATGAACAACAACTATGTAATTCAGAAAATAATTCTTTTTCCAAATTAATTTCTTTTAAAAATTATAAATCATGAACAACAACTATGTAATTCAGAAAATAATTCTTTTTCCAAATTAATTTCTTTTAAAATTATTTCTTATTATATTAATCCAAAATATTCTCTTTTCCATAATAAATTCTTTAAATTATTTTCTCATATACTAATTCAACATAAATCCTTTTTCAAAATAATCCCTTTTAAATTATTTATTATTATAATAATTCAAAAAATCTCTTATTCCAAAATAAACTCTTTTAAATAATTCTAAAAATATTCTCTAACTATAATAATCTATTAATTCAAATAATTTTTTTCTCTGAAAATAATTTTTATCCTGACAATATCAGTTATTTTCATCTATCATCAAACAGTCCACGCAGATAATAACATATTACAATATAATCTGTGCAACTAATTAATAACGGAAATAAATAATAAAATAACAAGTCAAAGGAAAGTGAGTACGAGACTAAGAGGTCTGATGACGACGGTCGAGAATGTGCAGCGGGCCATTAGATTGGGCGTCAGGTTGAAGGGGACAACGGGGGAGGGCTGTCGGAGAGCGGTGTTGGGCGAGGGACTGCGGGATCTTGGCGCTGCGGGTAGTGGAGATCTGGCGCTGGCTGAATGGCGCGAACGGTGGAGGGGTGATGGTGCTCGGTGTGGGGGAGGAAGATGAGAGGTGGGGCTGATGGCGCAGCGTGTGGATGGCGGCCGCTCGCCGCGCGCTCGGTGGAAGGCGGAGGAGGCAGTCAGGGGTTGTCCGTCGACAGGAGGTGGCGGCGGTGCTCGGATCTGGGCAGGGGTTTCGTGGGCGCGACGACTCAGGTTGACGGGGCAGAGCAGCGGGCTATTGGAGGGCGCGAGGGCGGTGAGCAGTGAAGGCGGCAGCCTGAGAGGGTAGAGGGGCAGTGAAGGCGGCAGACTCAAGTTCACCGCACGGAATTAATTTATAAATATTAAGATCATTTAAATAAATATAAGATTTAGATTTTTAAATTGTAGAAATTCCTAGAAAATCAAAAAAATACAAATACTCTTTTAAAATAATAATTGAATATTTTAAAATACCGAAACATTATTTTAACTAGTATCGAAAATTAACGGTCATTACACCAGCCCTCGCAGCTCCTCAGCCAAGAAACTCTGGCCTGAGGAACCCCCGCCCCTCCCTTCTTTACCTCTAGCCACGTAGTATAAGCCAAGATTGGATCTGCACTCTTGACGAAGATGAACTTCTTCCTCCACTTCTTGCTCATTATTGGCGTGTTGGACACCAGCTTGAAATCACCTGCCACCTGTAGATAGAATTGTCCCCCCTTTTCTCCAGACTTAACACTCACCAAGCTACCCAAAATCCCTAGTGTTGGTCTGACATCGATGTGGTGGCACGTGACGAGGAATCCCATCAAGCTGGCGATGGAGTTCAGTGTTAACTAAGCAGGAGCGATGCCCAAGGCCCTGAAGACCTTGTGCAAGAGTGGATGTAGCGGCAAACAGAGGCAATAATTGAGATGGTGTCAGTATAGCAGTGCCAAATCCCCACCTTGGCGATAAACATGTTGATATCTCTCTAGTGCCACCAATGTGTAATCACCAGAGATGTCAAAATCCTAGAAATACTACTCCAAGCAACTCAGAAACACCTCAGAGTAAAGCTTCCGCAGCACGACGATCTTGACCTCGTTGCGGACCTTGGCGATTTGAGCACCGGAAGATGATGGAGCAGGCAAAGCCATTATCAAAGAAAGGCGAAATTTTAGAAGAACAGATGCGCTTGCAGCTGCAGGAATTTAAAATTAGGGTTTTTACAAACGTCAGAAGAAGAAGGAAGAATGCGATGTATAAACGAAAGGAGCAACAAGTGGCAATGACTTTGTGGATGGCACGACTTACGGGAAAACTGCTGATGGTTCATAGGAACCAAAGTGACATCCCATCAGCTGAAGCGCCACTTCGAATGATCGCTGCTGACATCAATAGAATCAAATCACACTTGTTTCCCAGTGAAAGAGGTTTAGATCCTAACAGAAGCACTTCATTTTCTCTCGCGCTTAGTTTCCCGAGTCCGAGTGGAAAGGAGCTAATGTTATACCTTGAAAATTACCTACCATAATAGATGGTCACGTGTTGATTCGCTGGCCGACCCCGAAAGCAGTAAGAAGCACGACCTGAGTAATGAACTAGCCGACCCGACTCACAATCTAAATCCAAGTCGAAAGTCATTGCTGACTCGAATCCTGTCGAGATGTCCAAATTCTAAACGAACAGCCTCCTCCATTCGGACCCAACACAGTACGCCTGCAACAGTCGTTCAACCTAACAAGCGTTTCTTAATAGTCATGTGTCATTTATTGAACGTCCTATCAGCGCCCACAATTCGCCGCTCAGTCACCATCGATATTTAATGCCATGTCAGTCATAATGACTACGAGCCAGAGCCTTAAAAGTTCCTCGGATACGCCATAAATCCCACAGTCCTTTCACTGTGCAAAGTTGACTCGACCAAGAGACTGAAGGCACGTGTAAAGTAGGACTAAACCAGTACTTCGTGCACTCAACCAAAATTATCAATGTGCCCCAGTAAGCCCTCTACAAATAATGGTGATTTTCAACGCCCTAAGGTAAGCAATGACAGACATAAAAAGTCAATTAGACATACTTTGTTTTCGCTCTTCAAATTAACTAGAAAAAATCATTGACTTTAGCGTTAGAGATGCACGCCGGATGAAACAACATCTAGTGCCTCTAACCTTTGTTACATGTGTAGCGAAGCTAGGATTACGATCCATAGCAGGAAGATCAACCATCAAGAGAAATCAAGGAACCTAAAAATCGAGTTTAACACCCTCAAATCACACATTAATTTTCCTAAGTAAACAAGCTGGAATTGCCAAAGCTCGTTAGACCCATGCCGTCTAATTCAAGCAGTAAATTAAGAATTGGAAATGGGATGTGAAAGTCTTTCCAGTATCTGTAAAGAGTCGTCGTTTAAAAAACAAAGGAAGAAAAAGAAAACAAAAAGAAGAAGAGGAAGAAAAGGAAAACTCGGACTGCGATTTCGTAACGGGCTCGGGGTAGGCTTCGCATACTGTTCCGAGTTGGATTCGGCAACGGATTCAGAGTCGGGTCGGGTTCGGGTTCGGGTTCGGGTTCGGGTTCAAATCTATATAAACACCTCCGCCCCTTTCCTCTTCAATTACCAAATCTCTTCTTTCATTTCTTCCCCCAAATATCGAGACCAGAAAAAACCGACCTAATCTTTTCGTCTACAATGGGTAAA
>NC_033798.1:80161232-80162178 GCF_001876935.1 Asparagus officinalis | reverse complement strand
CTCCAAATCAAACCCTAGAAAGGAAAAGATCTCAGTAACCTCCATGCTCTCCGCCATGGACAACAACAAGCCCAAGCCCAAACCCAAGCCCAAATCCAAAGCCCCCGCCGCCTCCTCCTACATCGACGACTTCGATCTCCCTCCCTCCGACGAAGACGGGGACGAATCCATCATCGAAGATCAGGACCCCGAAACCCTAACCAAGCCTAAACCTAAATCCCTCAGATCCGCCGGCCCCGCTGACCTCTCCGCCGCCGCTCTCTCCGATAAAGAGATCCGGAAGCGCGAGAAGAAGGAGATGATCGCCGCTCAATCCACCGAGCTCGCGAGGAAAGAAGCCCTGAGGGATGATCGTGACGCTTTCACTGTCGTACATTTCGGCTGCGTGGTGCTGCCCTCGATTACGTGATTGCGGTCGGATGCGGCGCGATGCTAATGGTTAGGGATATTACGGTTGAGAACTTCTCGGTGTCGGTGAGGGGGAAGGAGTTGCTCAAGAACGCCTCTGTCAAGATCTCCCATGGAAAAAGGTACGGCCTTGTGGGTCCCAATGGAATGGGAAAGTCTACGCTGCTAAAGCTGCTGGCTTGGAGAAAGATTCCGGTTCCGAGGAATATAGATGTGCTTTTGGTTGAGCAGGAAATCATTGGGGATGATCGGTCGGCGCTTGAGGCCGTGGTCTCGGCCAATGAGGAGCTTGTTAGGTTGAGGAAGGAGGTTGCTGATCTTAACGAAGCCAATGAGAGAGAAGATGCCGATGAGGATGAAAATGATGATAGCGGCGATAAGCTTGCTGAGTTGTACGAGAGACTGAATGTAATGGGTTCGGATGCGGCTGAAGCACAAGCATCGAAGATATTGGCAGGGTTAGGGTTTACGAAGGAGATGCAGCAGAGGGCGACCCGGTCATTTTCCGGTGGTTGGAGGATGAGGATTTCACTGGCGA
>NC_033798.1:80148293-80161214 GCF_001876935.1 Asparagus officinalis | reverse complement strand
GCCGACCAATCATCTTGATTTGAGAGCAGTGCTTTGGCTTGAAGAGTACTTGTGTAGATGGAAGAAGACCCTGGTGGTGGTTTCCCACGATCGGGATTTTCTGAATACAGTATGCAATGAAGTTATCCATCTCCATGATCAAAAACTGCATTTCTACCGAGGAAATTTTGATGACTTTGAAACTGGGTATGAGCAAAAGAGGAAGGAGATGAATAAGAAGTTTGAAACTTATGATAAGCAGCTCAAGGCAGCGAGAAGGACAGGGAGCAGAGCTCAACAGGACAAAGTGAAGGACCGAGCAAAGTTTGTGGCGGCCAAAGAAGCTTCGAAGAAGAGCAAAGGGAAAGGGAAGGCTGTTGATGATGACGATGAAGCACCACCGGAGGTGCCCAAAAAATGGAGGGATTACAGTGTTGAGTTTCACTTTCCTGAGCCTACTGAGCTCACTCCACCATTGTTGCAGCTGATTGAAGTGAGCTTTAGTTATCCAAATAGACCAGATTTCAGGCTTTCGGATGTTGATGTGGGTATTGATATGGGGACAAGGGTCGCCATTGTTGGGCCTAATGGAGCTGGTAAGTCAACCCTTCTCAATTTGCTTGCTGGAGATTTAGTGCCTACTGAGGGAGAAGTTAGGAGAAGTCAGAAATTAAGAATTGGCAGGTACTCGCAGCATTTTGTGGATCTTTTGACAATGGAAGAGAATGCTGTTGAATATCTTCTCCGGCTTCATCCTGAACAAGAAGGGTTTAGTAAGCAGGAGGCTGTTCGTGCTAAGCTTGGAAAGTTTGGGCTCCCGAGCCATAACCATCTTACTCCAATTGCTAAATTATCTGGTGGCCAGAAAGCTCGGGTTGTATTCACTTCAATTTCCATGTCAAAGCCTCACATTCTTTTGCTCGATGAGCCTACAAATCATTTGGATATGCAGAGTATTGATGCATTGGCTGAAGCATTGGAAGAATTTACTGGTGGGGTTGTATTGGTGAGCCATGATTCAAGGTTGATATCAAGGGTTTGTGAGAATGAGGAGAATAGCGAGATATGGGTTGTTGAAGAAGGAACTGTGAATAAGTTCCCGGGTTCTTTTGAAGATTACAAGGATGAACTTCTGAAAGAAATAAAGGCTGAGGTTGATGATTGATGAGGCAAATGAGTAGGTACCCCCCTCATTTTGACTTCTTATACATTTAGTTCAGCCATTAAAACCTCTTCTGTATTATTATCATTATTATTATTTTATCTTCTAGATTTTGATAATGTGGAAATGTTTTCCCCAGTGGTATTGAGTCACAATTATACAAACTGGTATAAGCTCTGTTTGTATCAATGTAACGTTCGGAGGCAATTTTTCTAGCTTACCTATGACATTTGGTAGGCGTTGCGATGTATTAGAAACTTATCATAAGTTTTGTATGTTTGCTTATTCTCCTTTGATTTGTTTTAATATGATCTATTTGTAGGAATGAATGTTGATGATTCAGTGTCAATCACACTACAGAAGAATGGAAAGAAAATAGAAAGATTGTGTTCATCTTACCATTTTAACTTGTTGCTGTTTGTGTAGCATGTTTGACTCTTAATTGTTGTTATCATAGTTTTGCATCGTTCATGAAATGAAATCCTTTATTTACCAAACTCTTTTAAGTCTTTTTGCTATTTAATGTTGATTTGTGAGCATTCTTCCTCAGGCTTGTTCTCATTAATTCTTTGAACTTTTGAAGAGTTGTGGCAAATTTATCTTGTGAAGGTAAGTGTGGTGCCCTGACAAAATATAGTTTTGTTGATTATCATGCTACCCATGATTTGTCTAATGGGAAGAGATGTGTCAAACCTTGAGAAAAAACCATGTCCATCCATGCATAGGTACACCATCAGTGATCCTTTCCAGCACGAGAAAGTATCTAGTAGACCAAGCCCACCACATAAGATTGGTGATGTGGTGTTCCTGGGCAATGCTAAAATGGCATGCGTACTCAATGTGGAATAGTTAATTTACCCAATTATAACTGATTTCAACGTCATTTTTTTTGGCTGTTTTTTTTTTTTGTTAGGGGTTTGGGATTTCTCAACAATCCTTCATACCATGGGTATCAAACCTCCGAGCATGGCTAAGAGGTATCCCTAACGCACGGCTTCGGGTATTCCAAAAACTTGTGCGTGCTTCCCAACAGAGTCAAACCTGAGGCCTTGGAGCAGTTTACCAACTCAGATAGACCCTCTAGGTACTGATTTCAACCTTTGCAAATAGTGCTTGTTGGAATTATAAAGTAGTACTTAAGAATCGATCCATGAAAATGGTCTGTTCATCTTTGGAAGTGGAACCAGGTAGCTATTTAGTGACTGGGTTATTCTGTGTTTTCTAACTTCAGTTCGTCCTATAAAGTATATAGTATAAATGGAGAGAATTACTCTACTGAGATTTATATGCTCTCTTGTTCTCTTGGACGATTGCAATATGTCTCAAAAAAATTCAGGGTGTGTTTCACAAACTATACAAAACTGGGTTAGGACCAGTCCTGACGCAGTTTTGTGTTCCCTTGGTCCAAAAGAAAACTAGTTTAAGGCCATATTTTGGCTTATGAAAACAGGGCCAGATCTGGCTGTGGCCCTGTTGTTTGCCAAACAAAGAGTATTTTAAAACTGGGCCAGGTTTGAACCTGACCCAGTTTTGAAAGATTACACCCTTAGTGTTCAACGAATTTGAGGATGTTCACAACCCTAAAGCATAAGCCCATGACCTTCCTGAGGACCATACTAACTGTATGACATGATGATCATGATGGAAATTAGGTTGAGCGGAAAGAAGTCGAAGAGTCTCATCCTAGGCAGATCAAGTTTGGAACTGTTATTAATGAGCTTCACACATATTGTTTCGTCTTGGAACAGCACATCGATGTATGTGTATTGGATACTTGCTCGTTTGTCCACCTGTATGTCTGTATGTATGTGTATATGTATGTGAATCTGCATGGGTAAATCAACGGGCATGCTTGTGTAATGGTATTTGTGTGGGTATGAGTACTTATGTCCAAGAGTACTGCAAGTTCTCATGCCTACAGTAACTGCTTGCGTTGAATGCTGAGAGGAGTTCGCTATATGAGTTCCAAGTAGATATAATAACGTTGAAAGCGGCTTGGGTGTCTGCAAGATGCTCATGGCAATTAGTGCTTTGCGGCAAACTACTCAGATGAACAAACAAAGCTCAGAGAGATATAAAAAGAGTGTTGCAGCAAGAGAAGAATAGCGATGAGTTGCTTTCTCAGAGATCATCGTATCACCCACAGGGATCTTGATGCTTCCAAGATTATAAGATCGCATTTGCGCTAAAGATCGTTGGTTTCGAATCTATAGGTCTCAAAATCATTTTTTTCACCATAGAATTTTTTTTCTTCAAATTCATACTTCCTAAAATGTGGACTTGATTTCTAAAGTGAACAAAAAAGGTGGGAGTAAAGAGGCACATAACAGATGTTTCATTTTCAGGATGCTGCAGCAGTAACAATTAGGCTTTGCCGAACAAATCGACGTCTCGCTAATAACGTAGTATATTTTCGAAGCAATTTGGCATAGTCCTCTTATAACAGATATCATGGAAAATAGCTAACCGTATAACAGTGGATATAGCTGCTAAAAGCACAATGATAATGGCAATATCCAGAATAAAAGAAACCAGCAGTCCAAGCTAGCTTCTCATTTGAGACAATTCCTTTCTTTATTTGTCATTATACTTCTTCATATCACTCATTAAGACCTCTCCTGTCTGAAAACAGTCAATTGAACAAACGAGAAAAAGTACACACACGAAGTCTCAAATCTGTTACGAAAAATTCTGCCACTGGAAAAAAAAAATTTCCCCCCCACGGGCCTGTCTTAAACAAAGAATTCACTGATGCAATATCGGGTATGCTTAGCAAAAAGATACATGGAAAATATCACATTTTCTTAATTATTTTTCATCATTATGGGGATACAAAACATTACACAAACCTAAGGAGTAAACACAATGGAAAGACAAGAACTGTGAAAGGAGAATCTGCTAGTAGATTAGCTGCCACTACTTGGTTGATACGGACCGTCTCCGAGAAGAAAACAACTGAGATAGGAACTATTTCAGGGATGGCATCACATTTCTTGCACCATGATCACTTCTTCATTATGAAATGTTTCTTTCCCGCATCAATGATTCTATTCTCTCAACATCTTCAGGAGTGTCTACACCGTGGGCATCATGATCGACCTTAATTACCTGGAACAAAACAAGATTTGTGAAGTCATTCACATACAACAACGTGATAAGCATTTATGCATTCAAATATCTAGTCATCCTCTGAAATCATAGTGAGCCTAAGGCATGGTAATGAACTGGTAGAATAATTTTTTTGACAGTTACAACAGTATAGGGACATACATACTTGCTACCGCATGTCAGCTTTACCAAAAGAAAAAAAACAGCAGAGGAACATCAAGGCATGAACATGGATAGAAATGTTAGAATCATTAATTGATTTTCCTGATCAACTGCAAAGTCATAGATAATTCCAACAAAGAAAGTAATGTTTGTCAAACATAGCTGGAACCAGTCTTATTATTTTTTGAACTATATATACTCAGCGAATGTGTCGGAGCTCACTAAAGTAGTTCAACAACAGCATACTGACATGTTTCCTTTGCCATGAAGTCCTATGTCACTCAAAATTCATGAAATTACCTTCATTTTATACCCGTTCTCAAGAACTTTAAGTTGTTCAAGGTCTTCTTCTAGTTGCAAGGGAGTGGGTGGAAGTTCTGGATAGATACTCAGAAACTTTGAATCATAACTCTGTTTCGAACAAGGATATTGGAATTAGCAGACATTTTGAAAGCAAAACATAGAACTTGCATGAGGGCACACAGAGGTGAAATAAATAATAGTATACTATTGTAGCATAAAAGCATTCAGAATGAATGATCAAACCTGAATTCCCAAATGAAGCAGATATGGAAAATGCGGGTTAACTTTCCCTGACCTGAATTAATAAGATAATGTACATACAAAATACATAGATTACAGGGAAGAAAAATTGAATAGTACACTGTAACCAAATAAAAAGCTACCAAAAAACTTACTTGTTAAAAGGGATCAATCCCCGGGAGAAATAGATTGCATAACCATGATGATTTACTATACATTTAACACGATTCGGATCAAGTGCATCCTCTGGTTTCAAAGATGTGACAGCAGTGCTGAAGACTGCATCTGGAGCTCCCTATAGCCCATAACATGCAGTAGCTAATATGAATTAGAAAAACTAATACAGTCAATATGTTGGATGGTTAATATAATGTTTCGTTATGGGTTAACCATTACCACAATATAACTTTTAACAAAAGGCAACAAATGAGCTAAATAATACAAATTGGAGACAGGAAGACTGTATTGAGTAATATGGTGCCACAGAAATGAACGAAATATTACAGGCTGCAAGCAAATAATTTGGATAGCTGCCTCTTACTATAGCCACAATCTAATCACTTGTGAAACTCCAGATATATCAATTTCAATGAGAACATAACAACCAATATATAGTAGCAAAGATGATCACCTGTAAAGCTTTAACAACACCATCAATTATCTCTGGTTCAATAAGAGGCTCATCTCCTTGTATATTTACAACAATATCATAATTCTTTCCAAGCTTTTTAAGTGCTTCATTACAGCGTTCAGTTCCTGTTGTTCCAAACGTTTAGGGGTATGCAAGTGTGGAGGAGTCCTACCAGAAAACAAGCGACATAAAATTCACGAAGATACCATTTCTGCAAGATTCTGCTGTCATTATTACATCTGCTCCAAATCCTCTACAACATTCTGCAATCCTCTCGTCATCTGTTGCTACAACTGCATTAGAAGGCAAAAGATAGCGGTGAATCAGTTCTAGAATTAATATAGTAGAGCCAGGATACTCCTCCACTAAGACATATATGCTAAAAGCATGGGTCATAATAGACCTTACTTCAGTTTTTGACACGTTCTATTGTCATTTTTAATCAACACGCCACAAAAATTGTAAGCTAGAGGTATTAGTTTTAGTTAGGGCCACTACACAAGCTATAACACCTTCACGGTAGCTTAGGGATGAGGTAGATGCCAACAATGTCGACAACATGAAATGCAAAATTGTATTTCACTATGGTGAGAAACATTCTCTTCGTTTCTTTCAACAGTCACAAACATATTCAGTAGCCAGAATCATAGAGATAATGCTAGCAAAGACTATATTCCTCATCAGGCAGCAGATTCACCAAAATGTAAATTTCCACTATGAAGTAGTTTGGCCCCCAGGAATCAAGGACCAGAAAACATGAAGCTTTTTTTATTTTATAAAATTTAAGACTTAGCAATAGCATTGTTTTGAACAGAAAGCCATAAACTTTGATTTGCAGAAATAGTTCAAGTTGCCCGAAACCCTTGGCAACTTCCGTAATAATATGATGCCTTTATTCCTTATCTTCGGGTCAGAATTTATAACGTAGTGTATGTACTATTCATTGTGAAAAAGTCCCAGCAGCATCAAACAATCCTCCACTTATCCATTTCAAAATCAAAGAAAACACCAATGAGGATGAGTAGTGTGCATATATACCAACTATGCAAGGAACCAGGATCACCCTACATGTCACAAAATTTTGACTTTACTGGTGATTGGCTTTTCAACTCTAGTTTTCTTTCTATTAAAACCAGTATGTCCACCAAATAGTTGTATCCATTCAAACAACACCATCATGATGCTAAAAATAGTATATCCACCATCTTGTTCTGTTTGGCCCTAATACTAACACAAAATTAACTCAACCCAATTCCCTGATGCCATCTATACCTCAAGACTGCTCTATTATCTATGCTATCCATCCCTGAAGCGCCCTTTCTGTAAAAGATAATCTCAACGCATACATACATTTCGTTGGGCCACAACCAGCACAATATTGTATGGATCCACTCGATCCTATGACAGTATGATATCATCGACGAGATTCACTCAATGGCCATGGTAAATAAAGGGAGCAATGTGATATTTTAGAGGAGAAAGAAGAGATTGAGGTATTCTTTTGGGGCTCCGATGAGAGGGTTTTTTTTTCTGGTAGCTTTTGTATCTCCTCTTCACAAAGAAACACTCAATGTATAGAGGCTTCCTTCTCCCAATCAAGCATTTGGGTCATTTCAATATTTGAACACGTATTATAAATGTTGGTGTGCACACAAGCATACAAATAAAGACGTGTAAATTTACAATAATACAAGCTCTCATCCTTCAACATCTCAAAAACAGAAAGGGAGAAAAAAAAACAATTAGTTTAAATTTAAAAAGATAAGATAACAACACTATTCAAACTGAGATCAAAGCTAAAAAGTCATCGAATCATTAGTCAAAATTAATTAATGGTGTGTTTGGGAGTTTACTTAGGGAAGGGAAGGAAGGGGAAGGAAGGGGAATTTTTCCCCTTCCTTCCCTTCCCCTCCATTACACCCCAATTTGGGGTGTAAGAATTTGGGCCAAATTTCCCCTCCATTCCCCTCCTCTACCCTACAAAATGAAACTCCCAAACAAGGTTAAAATGAAATTTCTCTTCCCTTCCCCCTCTCTACCCTCCATCCAAACAGGCCGTAAAACAACAGAAAAGGGCATTGAGAACTTACCAACGTGGTCCAAAGTAGAGGCCAGCTTTGTTCTCTCCCAAGTTCTCTATTTAAAAAGAAAATAAAAAGTTCCCACACAAGAACGAATGTGATTTTATCCTGTGAGCGCAAAATTAAGAGGAGGAGGAGGAGAAGAAGCAATTTCATAAAAATGGTAATAATAAGTACCTGGATCATGGGTTTTCCGAGGATTGGGACGAGGGGTTTGCCCTCGAACCGGGAGGAGGCGAACCGGGCCGGGATAATCCCGATAACTTTGGACCGGGACTTTCTACTGAACCAGCGGAGGCCCAGGGCCACGTGGGCTCCGGCGGCCGCCGCGATGGCCGCGCCCAGGAGAAGACCGTGCACAATCCAGCCACTTTTGCTTCCCGCCGACGACGAATCCGAGGAAGGAGCGCAGATCGCCATCGAGAACTCACACTCCGCTGAAGTCTGAAGCGGTGATTTATTTATTTATTTATTTATTTATTTTCTTCCCCTCTTTTGCTGTTGTGGGCCTTGGATCCGAATGGTACACTGCCTCACACTTTTAACGGGTTTGGGTTCTGAAAAGTCGAAGATCCGACAAATAATCATAGGCTCGTAGTATAGTGGGGCTTTTAGATGTTAGTCCCCTGATCACTCAATAATTGCATATTAGTAACTTAAATCTTGACATTTACATATTAGTCCCTTACAATGCAATAATTGTGTATTAGTCCCTTAAATATTGGAGATTGCATACTAGTCTCTCAATTCCTATAGGCTCTTATAACATGGTCCTTCAAGTTAATTCACATTAGATTTCGGGGAATATTCCTTCAAATCTAACGTTTTGAGGCAAAGTGACTATTTTAACAATTTATAACGTTCCGCGACCCATCTTTTAATAGGTTTAAACCCAATGCCTGCCTAAAATGAATCCAAATTCACTCGAGTTCTTCTTCTCCAACGGTTAACAGAAAATCCTAACCCAAAGTTGAGCTTTCGCAAAGGCTTGAAACATCGGAGAGAGGGATAATTTAGCGATTGCAGATTTTAGGTTAAGAGTTAATCCAACTATGATAAGGTTTTTAACTAAAGTAATAACTGATGGCTTGTTTGGATGGAGGGTAGAGAGGGGAAAGAGAAGAGAAATTTCATTTTAACATTGTTTGGGAGTTTTATTTTGGAAGGTAGAGGAGAGGAATGGAGGGGAAATTTGACCCAAATTCTTACACCCCAAATTGGGGTGTAATGGAGGGGAAGGAAAGGAAGGGGAATTTTCCCCCTTCCTTCCCTTCCCTAAAAGTAAACTCCCAAACACACCATAAAGAGCCCATTTTGCAAGACCCTAAAAGGTTTGAGGGACTAATATGTAATTATTAAGATGTGAGGGACTAATATGTAATTTTTAAGATGTGAGGGACTAATATGCAATTATTGAAAAATTAAGGGGGCTAATATACAATTTCCAAAGATTTGAGGAACAAATAGCAATTATTGAAGATTTGAGAGAGTATCGGGCTCCAGGCGTTCAAGAAGAATCCATACAGAGATACATGCTAATTCCATAATTAATTACATCACTCACTAATAAAATCTAAATTTCTATTTATTTCACCGACAAAAACTTTAAAATTCATTTCTCAAAAGGTTTGAAGAACTGACTCCACAATCAAGATGACGAATTACAACTAAGTTTTCAACCAATTGTGCATCAAACGTGTCAAGATGCATGTTTGCTATATCCACTCTCAAACAGTAATTTTGTGAGTTGGATTGCCGAAAATGCCCTTTTGATGTTGAGGGTGTTTCTGGAATGGACTTGGCCTGTTTTAGTTTGGGAGAAGGACAATTTAGCCCTCACACACCCCCATCTCTCTCTGTTTCAAGCCTTTTTTTTCCCTTTTTTTTTTGGGTGACGCGTGACGCTTTATACCATCAATCAATAAAATCTTAAAAATGAAACAAAAAATGATTGGTAATACTCCTTTTTTTTTACAAAAGAAAGTTCTTACATTTGAAACTTGTGAAAATACAATTTTCATGATTTTGAGAAGACTTCGATGAATCTTATTCTATATGTAACTGAGTGCTCCCAACTTGTAGGATGTTACTTTGGATCATAACGTGAGTCTGATATATGATAGTACGATCTAAGTCCTGGTATTGAATGGCGCTGGATCGTATTCCTCATTGTTTGAATCCATACCGAGGGAAGGAAAGACAACATGTGACAAATTTGAGAGAAAGAGATTGGAGGAAAATTATCTACACCGAAAAGAAGAGATTTCAAAGAGAACAATATTGGTGAGATATAATATAAGAGTATCTTCTCATATATTATGATAAAGGAAGAACTTTACTGCATTCATTTGATTGAGATTAAGTTTGGTAGCTTGCAAATATAGTTACAATGCAAGTGTTACTTGAATACAACTGAAACGTCGAATTTATTCTTGCGTTCAACTACATTGTAGTTATTTGGTTCAAATTTTAAATTTTGCAGCTTGGTGTTGCACCTATTTGATTCTGCTTATGACTTTACATATGAAAATCTTTATATATTTTAAATAAATTAATAAAATTATTTTTTACATTTTTTAAATATGTCATTTTAAAAAATTAATTTTTATTTTTAAGAAAATTGATTTTCAAATTTTCTAAATAATAATTATTGAAAGATAATTTTAAAAAATTATAATAGATTTTTAAAAAGTTATAAAGTCTAATAAATATTTCTATAGAATATTTTTTTAAAATTTTTTTTTTGAGAAAACAATATTTTTAAAAAAAATATAAGTTTCAAAAAAAATTTAATAACATTAATATGATTTTAAAAATATTATATTTCAAAAAAAATATATATATATATTTCTAAAAAATAATGTTTTAAAAAACAATTATTTATAATTATATTTTAAACTATTTCTAAATCTTTAATGCATTCTTTAGGTTTTTAAAATATTAAATAATAATTTTTATTTTTTGTAAATTTGGATAAGTTGCAAAATTTATTTATAATTATATTTTAAACTATTTTTAAATCTTTAATGAATTCTTTAGGGTTTTAAAATATTAAATAATAATTTTGATTTTTTATAAATTTGGATAAGTTGCAAATAAAATTATAACTATGGCTTATGGCTATTTTGGACGTGAGGATTGCTTACTGTAACTAAGGGCAAATAAATTTGGGTAAGTCATATTTTATAACTAAGGGATGTTTTGGAACTGTTGTCGCAACTATTGGTCTTGAGAGTGGAGACCCAAACCTAGAATCAAAATCAACAAACACGTGAAAAATAAGCAAGACGGACTCCACTACACCCTGGTATGGTATCTGCCACACCCATGTGGTAGGGTGTGGCAGAATATGCCCTGTCTGCCATGGGTGTGGTGTCTGCCACACTCTGATGTGGCAGAATCCGTCCTGTTTGTCATGGATATGGTGTCTGTCACACCCTGGTGTGGCAGAATCTGTCCTGTTTGTCATAGATGTGGTGCATGTCACACCCGAGTGTAGCAGACTCGTTTTAGAATTCTAATCTGTTTGGAATTATGTTTTGATATAAATAGAAACACATCCCTCTAGGGTTTAGGAGAGAAAAAGAACACGAAAAAGAGGGTTTTGAGGGCTCTTTGAGATCAGAAATCTTAGAGAGAGAGAGAGAGGCCAATTGCAAGCATTGTAATATTCTTTAATTAATCAATGAATTGTGTGGTGTGGCTCCCGAGGATGTAGGCACGTTACCGAACCTCGTTAAATCTGGTGTATTCTTTCTTGTTTACTTTCCTACAAGTTTTTATCTTTGATTTGTGGTGAATTTCTTTCTTGCTCAACTCTCAAACACAAGATCAGGAAGGGTACAGATTTGATTTGATTATTTCGATTCCCCAACAACTGGTATCAGAGCTTCGTTCAGCAAATTTGTGAGAAAGAGAGCCATGGCAGAGGAAATCAAATCTAAGATTGAGAAGTTTGACAGTTCATGTTGGCCCTATGGTTTTGATGATGATTTGTCAAACAATTTATAGCTAATCTATTTTCTAGTTTTTGTGGTTTGTTTTTCTCTTTACAGGAATTCAACACATGGCGATCAAGAGTTAAAGATTCAAGTTCATGTATGCGCTTTCTCCTACGTATAAGAGAAGTTTACTTACATATATTGTATGACTATATTTAAGCTCAATATGTAAACACAACACAAGTTTGATTTTTTCTATCATACAAATAATTTTTTATCAAACTTTGTTACAATAGTTTTTATTTTATATTTACATCTCTCTCATACTTCATAATATATATATAATGTATGCATGATATATATACACAAGTTTACAAGTCATAGTTTAATTTTTGTGTTCACGAAAAACAGGTTTTATGTACACTTTTCAAAAACAGTGAGTTTTCACAAACGAAAATTGTATTTCCAAAAATTCATTTTCAAACATATTTATTTTATCATTTAGAAACTTTTCCCAAAGTTTTACTATTTTTGGAATTGATTTAATATTTTTATTGTATTTTTAAAGTCAGCCAAAAACCTGTAAAAATCTCTGTGTCAGTTTGCGGTCGCCCGCCACGGTCGACCGCCTGCAGTTCAAAATCCCATTTTACCTTTTTATGGCTCGCGATCGACCGTGGCGGTCGACCGTGGCTCATCCAGAGTCTTTCGCGGTCGACCGCCTGCTTTTCAGAACAGTTCTCCTGCTTTTTGCTCTTCGCGGTCGACCGCCAGATTTTCACGATCGACCGTCGAATTGACCGTTGTGTTGCAACAGCTATTTTCTGATTTGATTCTCTAGGGGTATTTTGGTATTTTTAATGTGGTTTTGGCTGATGTCTTGAGTGGGTATAAATATCCCAGTGCCTTCCTCTTTCATATAACTAAGAGTTTTGTTTACAGTGAGTTTTATCAAAAGATTAGCAAGTGTTTAAGCTGGTTTTGTTGGTCTGGTTTTGTTTACAGTGAGTTTTATCAAAAGATTAGCAAGTGTTTAAGCTGGTTTTGTTGGTCTGTTTCAAAAGAAGTTTTCTACCAAGTGTTTAAGCTGGTTTTGTTGGTCTGTTTCAAAAGAAGTTTTCTACAGCAAGAAGAGGCTTTCAATTGCAACTGAGGATCTTATCCTCATCATCTTCTACAGTTCTTCCTATTCATTAAGAAGTTTTCTAAACTCATTTTCATATAGCTTGTTATTTTATTTTCATATTGTTGGTAGGAAATTTGATGTAAAAAGACAAAGAAAGAAAATTTGACTTGTATTCTCTCAAAATCAAT
>NC_033798.1:80120939-80147293 GCF_001876935.1 Asparagus officinalis | reverse complement strand
ATTACCACCTTCAATTTCCTTCTTGCCACCATTCCAACGATTTTTCCTTCTTTAGAAATGCTTGCTAAAAGATGCACAAATAATGTCAACATGTGTCGATAAATAATTAATAACTATCGACAATTATGACAAACAGATATATACTGAAAGCTAAGGTCTTGCGCAACAGTATCTTTCAGTCATAACTGATACAGTTGCTTTCATCGTGCTTACAAAGCGAATAACAAAACATGCAATCCGACACACCTACCAAAATTACATGAAATGAATAAAATAGTTAATATAAAATTATTGTATATACAACATCAAACATCGCAATACACAATTGCTTATAGACCTACATCGTGTCACTGAGTTCACCCTCCTCCAGGTTAATAGTATGATAAGACTCTAACCGAGCATTACGCTATGCTGTCGGCACACTTCAAATGTACGCTATCACCTATATGCAAGTTAACATCAAGTGAGAAAATTAGGCCTACGTAGAATTAGAGTAATTTCAAAGCATTATTATTCGAATAAGTTCAGTAGCAAGTTACCTGTTCATTTCTCGATTGTTAGAAAGTCTTCAATTAATTTGTTCTCTATCAAACCGCAGTGCCTTACCCTAGATATCGTCTCTCGACTGTAATAGGTATGAAGTCGCCTTCTTTGATCTTTTGCACGTTTTATTCTCCCCTCAGGACTAATCAATTTATCTCCCCGTGTTCACGTCTCTTCTCTTGTGACCTTCTTTGGTTTGATTAGGGCATATAAGCGTGAAGATTAACAAGAGGCGATCATCCTTCCTCTCCCTCTTTCCGCACAACGCCCCAGTTGTATAGATGGCGTTTTCTCAGCTAATTCTCATTACCAACCTTCATCTTCTTGAGAAACATCTCTATAGAGCGAGAAGGGCATATAAATTAACAAAGACCCGTTACACGATAAGAACTTATATGGAAAATATAAAAATTAAAATTAACCAAGAGAAAATTAAATAACTTAAATCACCGAGCATCTCTAAAAATTCTCCGTCTCTTAGCAGCTCTCACAAAGTTCATCAATATGAATCCGGCTTCCAATTCCTGTCAATTCTTCATTTCGCTTAGCTTCCAATATCATCTTTGATTTTTTTCTTTCTTCAGTTCATATTTCCGTCCTCATCCTCTTTCTCACTTGCTTTTTTTTTTGGCACTCTCAGCATACGTCTTCTAATTCTTCGATAATTCTGTTAATGAGCTCATTCAAACTCGTAACGTCTTCCTCCGCATCAAGAGAAAATTAATTATCAGCTTTCCTTGATTCCGTATTTTGACACAAAAGAAGCTAGTCACTTAGGACGTATACTATAGTTGCAAAATAATAGATACTAACAAAGGGACATAAAATAATGAACTATTTTAGAGCAACGCATAACTGCATACAAACTACTCATTGGCAGGTTGCCGTACATGAATAAGTAGGAGTATTTCTTTGGCCTTATCCGTAACAAAATTCAGGACTCTATATAATTTGTTCATCAGTTAGTCTCCTCATTCTCAAGTATCTTGCACACAAAAAGAGCCTCGGCGCAGTAACCTTTCAATATCTGAAGTGTACTCACTAATTCCCCATACTTTTTCATAAAAAACAAACTACAAAAAGAAACTCACACTTAGCATGTGCAAATAACACTAATCATTATCAATACGCGGAAGATATACAAACATAATGTTTTCATGTCTAAACTCACCAGTAAAACGGAACGAGGAAAAACCACCCATGCTACCGGAAATTTGAGCGCTGACCTAATCCGCCATCTAAGAACTTCTTTGATTTACTCATTCTTTTGCAAAGAAGCAGTGACACGACATGGCACCAATTATCTTTATGCAAGTGATAACTGCTCCGCATATCTACGCCCACACGGGGGCGCATTAATATGAAGCGATAATGAAAAGCCCATAAGTTTCACACATCATTATAGGGTCCTTCTTAAAATCAATCTACAAATCATCTCGGCCATTCTTATCGCGCTTTCCCGAAATACACGACCTTCGTTTTCCTATCGGCTTTTCTTATAATTCTTTACAAAATAGGTGTAGATTGTATTAGCGCTGCGACCAGCTCATTTTTATCGCGATTCCCTTCTTTGGCAATCGGTATCTAATTCGCGTGATATCATCATATATCGAACACACAATTTTTTATTACCAATCTATGAATGGAGCATTTATCAGGTTAAAAATTTGAATCAAGCAATCTTTATTTGCTCAATTGTCAAGGATGTGGTGATTATTGAGGAACGCTGTGAAAAACGGTCTGTCGTTTGTAGGGCTTTTATTGTCTTTCATCTTATTTTATTGATTATCAATTAAATCTCGCAAATAACACAATTATTGGCTGGGAATGTCTCAAAGTGTGTTATCTTAGCCTACAGAAAATTATAATTCAGAAAGAGTTAAAACATTAAATAGTATTTGGGGGAATTAAGCGGCATATTAACAAGTTGATTACACAAACATCTATACATCATGGCTTACAACAAAAACCAATTATAATCAGAAAGAGGGTTTAAATTAATTTCATGGAAATTACTTACGAAGTTGGGGATTATGTATTTTAGAAGTACGGTGGGCTTTAGATTTTGAAGATTCGGAAGACGTCGACTCTTTCAATTCTTTTCGAGCCATGGAGGCCAGAGCGTCGAGGCTTAGGTCCGAGCTCGGAGTCGGCGTATGAACCTGAGAGCTGAGCTCGTCCTCGGGCCTGGCTGATGACGGGGATGGTTCGATGGCGAGGAGGATAAGTGACGGGTGCTCCTTTCTGTGAATGGCGTTCGATTGTTGTTGGTGCGGGAGTTGATCGCTCGAGCCGGCGGCATCCTCCGGGAAGTCTGGAGAGGGAGGAGGGGAGTGATGGCTAGGGCCAGGGGACGCTCGGATGAGGGCTTGCCCGAGCTTGCTCCGGCGGCTGCGATTTCGGTCGTGAGGAGAGGAGGAGGGGGAGTGATGCACAGATACTGACAGGGGAAAGAAGACGAGCAAGGCGTAAGGGAATTTTGGGGAAAGAGATTCTCCAGCAAGGCGACCCTCAGATCTCTTTATTGGAGCTTAGATAATAAACCGCCCGTATCCGCATGCCTCACAGATGACAGCCTTACGAATCACCTGCGATTCACTTTTTCCCAACATATATATATATATATATATATATAATATATATATATATATATAATATATACTATCATATTATAAATTATATACTTACACTATAAATTAAATACTAAATAGTATATACTACTATACTATATGATTTTCTTAAAGATTTTATCCTTTAGTGTCAAATCCAAAAACACCAAGTCCTTTACTAAACTTTGGCTATGTATAAACCCAAGTATCATTATATTATATATTTCAAATCAAAGAAAACCTTGTATTTGGAAAAGAAGTTTCTAAGACCTCACATGCACAATCGCCCCCAAATCTGGTGGCTAATCGAGAAAGAAAACCAAGTTGAACTTGAGGAGATAAATTAAGCTTCAAGGAGTAATACAATAGATAATTATAAGGTTCACTTCAAAACTCAAATTTAGAGATTAAAAAATGATCAAAATTTTAAGTATAAACACCCAAAAAGTACAAATTAAGCAGGTCGATCCTTTCAAATTCTGAGAGAGGAATGTCGTGGTCTTGAGGGGAATGTTTGAAATGACTGCTCTTGAATGCACTATGTTAAACTTGGTTGAAAGTCAATCGATATGCTTAACCTCCATTCGCGTCATACATAGCTTAAGATTAGTGTCAGATATTGAAACTTGTAGAAGGTAGCATTAAAGAAGCTTTTATAGAAAGGTTCTTGCTATTGTTTAAGAACACTGTTTCAATTTTTTTTGTTTAGAAAAATTCCCCAATGACCCAAAATATGGGACCAACAGGGGGATAGGTGATGTGTCCCCCCCTGTTGTTCCAATGTGTCCCCCCCTGTTGGTCCTATATTTTGGGTTCCTATAACAAAGCTCTTTTGTTTATTACAGCAAGTAGTAATGTCAAATATTTTAACTTAGAAATATCTACACGAGAAATTCAAAGGCATGTTATAAAACTTTATCAAATTAAAATATGAAATTTTAAAGGGCAAAATGGAGTAAAGTACGAACTTACATTGTTCAGTTCATAAGAATTCATGGCCTATAATTTTAAACTCGTGAAAAAATAGTATAAAACTTCAAAGAAAGTTGCAACCATACATTAATATTAGTGCGAACACCATGTCAATTGTTAAGGTTGCATAAAAATTGATAAGTTTTATCATACTTTTCCTAATTGTCTAAAGGTGATAATCAGGGTTTCTTTAAACATTGATTGCACCTAAATAAAACGTATAGAATAGTATAGCTCTTTCCTTGATGTGCATGAAAAATAACATGTATAACCTTTATTAACAAAAGGACTAATTAAGATACCTATCTATTTTCATGGCGCCGAGTCACCACCTAACTTATTTTATGACCTGAAATTAAAATTTGTCAATAAACACGAGTTAAGTTAAAAATCAATAATGTGGATAATCAGTTTTATTGACAGTATAGTATGGAAGGATAAGGAGAGCAACTGTGTACTTAGCTAATTGTTCATATTTTTTTGGTAAATGAAAATTTTTATTCATTTAACCGTATGTAGAAATTATGTACATCTAAAACTAGGGATGCTAAACCGTATCCGTATCCGTATCCGAGGAAATATCCGTAACCGTATCCGTTAGGATAAGGATATGGTTACTCAAATCTTTAACCGATAGGATATGGTTACGGATATGGTTTTGTAGTGAAATATCCGTATCCGTATCCGAAATATCCGAATACATATTAGTCATACTCTTACGATAGTTTCGATTCTTAGATTATGGATTTGTGATTAATTTTGATGATCAGGATGTCTAATCTTAACTTTTCAATTATAATGAATATATTAACGAACTCTTTTGTATCACATGAACTATGTTTTTCTCCATACTATCTAGTTTTCTTATATCCGTTTTGTATCCACATGCATATCCACTTATATATCCGCATGTATATCCGTAACCGTATTCGATTTTAGCGGATATGGTTATGAATTTTTCTTACCGAGGTATATCCGTATCCGTATCTGTATCCGAGATGGGTAAGCGGATATGGATATGATAAGCATCATATCTGAGCCGTATCCGGACCGAGTGCACCCCTATCTAAAACTCAGAGGCTGAGTAATCTACAAAATAGAAGTTCCCTACTAACTATATATCAGGGAAAGCAAAAACAGTTACAGAGAAAGAATCCATCTCTCATCCTCTGTTGATATATTGCTATTTAGAACAACTGTCATCATGTCCACCTTGATTGCTTTAATAATCTGCTCAGATCCCTTGAATTTTTGTTTGAAAATTCTTCCATTGCGTTCCAGCCAGATGTTATATATAGAGGTAGATAAAGCCATTCTTTTAACTCTATGCTTGAAATCCTTCCCTCGTAGACTTGAGTTATACCAATTTAGAAAAAGATTTCAATCACAACTCTTCCACTTAAATTGCAGCCAGTTCATAATATTGTTCCAGATTTCTCTAGTGAAGTTGCATTCAAAAAATAAATGATTTTTGTTTTCTACTTCAGCTCCTGAGCATAGTATGCATTGGTTAGATTGAGTAACTCCTCGTCTAAGCAGCTTATCCTGAGTTAAGAGTCTATCATGAACTGCCAACCAGGAAATGAATGAGTGCTTAGGATGATTAACCCCTCCCCCTAGATAGTTTTGCACCATGGCACCTTATTGACAGCAGAGGATAATGCTTGATACAGGTTTGATAGCTTGATTTTGTTATTATTACAACATGACGTGATTAAATCCAACAAGTTCTCAACTCATCCACATTGTTGCAAGGCTTTGTTTCTGGCTTTTAAAAGTTGTTTCCACATCCAAGAGTCACTATTTTTGATTTCCACTTGCCAAATATCCATGTGTTTTAGATATGTACCATGAATCTATTTAATTCGTATGCATTCTTTATTGGAGTGTATATCCCATAGTGTCTTCAGCGCTGATGCATAGTTCTAAATTATTGAAGAGAAGATCCCCAGACCACCATATATCATACCTGTACATGTTTTACCCCATGAAACAAGTGGAGTCTTGCGGATTTGTTCTTTCTTGCCCCAGAGAAAATCCCTACATAGTTCACCACCTTCTGTAATACTTTGATTGGTAATATATAGCATGTCGTCTAATAGATTTGAATGCCAAGGATAATGCTCTTGATAATCTGAATTCTACCTGCATATGACAGGTTTCTGATTTTCAAACATTTCTGGAACTGGTTTGAGATTTTAGTGAAGAGGGGGTTGCAGTCCTGAAATGAGAGCCTCTTACTTACTAAGGGAACACCTAGATATTTGATAGGGAATGATCCCTCAGGAAAATTCAAGTGGATTTTAATAGCTTCTTTAACAGGCTCAGATACTCCCCCATAGAATATAGCACTATTGCCTGGGTTTGCATCAAGACCAGAAACCCCACTAAAATGTGTGATGCATTGATAAAGCTTCTTAATTGAATTTAGATTGCCTTTGCAAAACAACAAGAGATCGTTTGCAAAGATCAAATGTGTGATTTTAAGTTTTTCACACGTTGGATGAAAATTGAAATCTCTATCCTGTTTTAGCAAATCCAGATTCCTTGAGAGATACTCCATGCCTAAGATGAACAGATAGGGAGAGAGGGGATCACCTTGCCCAAGGCCTCTCTCTCCTTTGAAATAGCCATAGAGTGAGCCATTGAGAGAGATAGAATACTTAGAAGAAGTAATACAAGTCATGATCCTTTCAGTCAGAGCTCTAGGGAAATCCAAGACCTTTAGCATGACTTCAATGAACTTCCAGCTAATGGTATCAAAGGCCTTTCTTATATCTATATTTATCATAATCCTTGGGGAGATGTGCTCTCTACCATTGTTTTTCACTAATTCATGAGCTAAAAGGATATTGTTAGCTATATTTCTACATTTAATAAAAGCAATTTGGGCATCACTTATAAGATACCCCATCACAGATTGGAGTCTATTAGCAAGAATTTTAGATATCACCTTATAGAGACAATTAGAGCAAGAGATTGGCCGGAAGTTAGCAGGAGTGTTTGGGCAATATACCTTAGGTATAAGGGTGATAGATGTAGAATTGATAGCCCCCAGTAGCTTCACAGTTCTGAAAAATCTTGAATTGCATGAGTAACTTCATCTCCAATCACATTCCAAGCAGATTTGAAAAAAGAAGCTCCGTAGCCATCAGGACCTGGAGACTTGTTATTTGGTATGAAGAACACTACACTTTTTATTTCTTCATTTGATATAGGTGTAGCTAGACTCCTGATATGATTATCTTCCAAGCAGAGACAATTCTGGATGATATTAGTGCTTGGATCTAATGTTGGAACGGCTGTGCGAGTTTTTTGTAGTAAGAGATTATTTCTTTTACAATTTCCTCTCCCTCTGTGATTCTTACTCCCAGGTTATTATTTAAGACCAGGACCCTGTTATGATGTCTGTTAGCTTTGATTATTGAATGAAAGTAGCTAGTGCATCTATCCCCTTTAAACTCCATTGGATTCTAGCTTTTTGTTGGAAAAAAGAGATCTCGCAAGTCAAGAGCTTATTGTATACTGACAAACATTCTTTTTCTTGGCTAATGAGAGTAGGTTGAGAGGATTAGCATGAAGCTTTTCCTGAATCTCCTCTAGTGCATTTTTTCTCTCTTTGGACTTTCTCACTTATATTTCTAAAATGTTTCCTGTTAAGATCTTTCAAGGCATTCCTCAAACTTTTGAGCTTGAAGTATACTGAAAACATTTTGTAGCCTTTCACTTGTTTTTTTCCAAATAGAAGACACTGTAGGCAGGAAGTTGCTATGATTAGTCTACATTTTGAAGAACTTGAAAGGCTTTTTACCTTGCTTACCCTCATCACAGATTGATACCAAGGCTGGACAATGGTCAGATAAACTTGGAGGCAAATACTCAACATGACTAGAGTTGTATTTCTGTATCCATGCATCATTTACTAAAGCCCTATCTGTTTGCGTCGAAAATTGTTGTATTCATTGCGATCGAATCTATTACAACTTTAGTCATTACAATAAACTCGAATAAAATAAAAAAAGTTGATCTTTTTATAAGATCTCCTTACACAATGAAAGTAAAAAAAAGTTTACAACTTTATCAAACAAACGCAGAGATCGTTTATCGATCTTCTGCTTGCGTGGGATCTTTGCCCGTGCCGGGGTTTATCCGTGGACCGCCTTTGATCTGGATCCGGTTGATGAAAAATTCGGCAGAGCTTCGTCTTCACCGAGGAAGTATTTGATTTGAAGCGCTGAGATCGACCAAGCGAAATCAGGGCTCTTCTCGAGATTAAGACCAAGCCTAATCTCAAGGGACGGACGGGAACGGGCGTCGGATCTCTCGAACTCTCCTTCTTTATGCCGAAGAACTCGCCAAGATCTGTCAACCCTCGCTGAAATTCGTGCTCCTTTGACTCCACAATCCGGCAGCACCTCCACGTCTTGATAATAACTCCGCCCCCTCTGAAAGGAGGCCCTAGGCTTGTATTTATAGGGCTTCAGAAGCGGTTATTTGGATGAGAACAAGTGATTTGGCTCTATCTTCAGTTGACAACAGCCTAACCACGTTTGGGGATGATCTCAAGCCAGTTAAGAACCTCTGGAACTGAAAAGATCTCGAGAAAACTGTTAAAACCGTCGAAATACACATCAGGGGGTCAAAACAGCACGACAGACTGGTCTGACCCGCGCTTGCGCGGGTCGGATCAGTCCGACCCGCACTTGCGCGGGTCGGACAACTCCGACCCGCGCTTGCGCGGGTCGGGTTGATCCGTCCCGCGCTCGCGCGGGTCGGTTTGTTCCGTCCCGCGCTCGCGCAGGTCAGTTTGTTCTGTCATGCGCTCGCGCAGGTTTGTTGATTTTTTCTTCTTTTCCGTTTTCTTTCTTTGAGACTTGTCCTTTCGCGTGTTTGGTTCGCTTCGTTGATTTATATGCTTTGAGTTGATTGACGCGTGCGTGTTGATTGACGCATGCGAGCTGATTGGCGCGCGCGAGCTGACTGTCAAGCGCGCAGGTCACTTGATTCGCCGTTTTGCTTCAGGCGCTTGTCGGCGTCAGATAATCCTCTTAGACTCGGATAACGATGTTCGTCGTCTTCTCTCTGTCTCGAGCTGTGTGTGGATACCTATAGGCATTTTTAGACGCCTACAGATACCCCCTCCAAAGTATTCCAGACTCATTCTTTTATTGAGGAGTCTGGAATGCTTTGGATAAGATAGGCCATCTCCTCAATTTCGTAGAGTGACCTTGAACTATCTCAATTCTTAACTTCTTCAGTCTTCAATCTATTCATTGCTTTGTCGAATAGGAGAAGTTCTTCCGGCGCTGCGTTTATCGTCTGACCGCTGTCGAAATCTTGAACTGAGATTGGTGCCTAACTTTCTGAACTTAGCTCGTGCCATTGAGTTGGCTTTGAACTGATCCTCTCCGTCGGGAATTCATATCTGATTGTAACTGAAATCCTTGGAGTCATCTTTTGCCTTATTTTGGCGAAATTGCTGATGCGTTGACCGGCATCGATCTTTACTGTAACGCGTTGACCGGCGTTAACACAGTTTATACTCGTACGTTTGCTGGAGTCTACACAGTTTAAGCTCTTAAGGCATTGGAGCGTGACGGTCCCGAATGTTGGGCTGCAGGACCAACTATTAAAGCTGATTCATCTGCACGTGTGGATCTTATCCTGAAGTTTGTTGGATGTTCAAGTCATGAGACCAACTAATGAAGCTGATACGTCAATGACTCGCATTTATAGAATTTTTGGCAAATTCTCAGCCATCAACGGGTTTGATAAGCCTTTACCGACTACCGTTTGAGTCGGGCTAGCATGCGGATTGTTTAAGTCCGTTCTGCATGTAACGTTATGCTAAAAGAGTTAACTCTTTTAGTGCTACGATATTGAATACGTAGACTTCGTCTTTCTCCTGTGAAAAGACTAAACAGCGACGTGTATCAGACGTAGACTTTAAGGTTTTTGGCAAACCCTCAGCCTTCAACGGATTTGGCGTGCCTTTACCGATTACCGTTTGAATCGGGCTTGCATGCGGATTGTTTAAGTCCGTTCCGCACGTGACGTTGTGCTAAAGGAATGAACTCCCTTAGACTTGATGCTACGATATTGAATACGTAGACTTCGCCATTGTTACGGGAATAGGCTACCCGGCAACGTGTGTTAGACGCTGACCTATCCCTACTTAGGCTTCGGGATAAAAGTCCCCAGATTGGAATTCTGGTGTCTTCTTCAATCGGTGAAAGACTAAACCGGCAACGCGAGTTAGGCGTTGACTTATCCCTACTTAGGGTTCGAGATAAAATTCCCCGCGCGTGTGAAGCACGGATTTTGGCGTTATGAATAACGACATGCCACAATGTCGAATATGTGGACTTTTGTCCTTTTCACGGCAAAAGACTAACCGGCAACGCGTGTTAGGCGTTGACTTATCCCTGCTCAGGATTCGGGATAAAATTCCCCATGCATAAAAGGCATGGATTTTTGTTGCTACGATGCTGAATACGTAGACTCGGTCATTTTTACGGGAACGAACCACCCAGCAACGCGGGTTAAGCGTTGACTTATCCCTACTTAGGCTTCGGGATAAAATGCCCCAGACTGGATTCTGGTGTCTTTTTCAATCGGTGAAAGACTAAACCGGCAACGCGTGTTAGGCGTAGGCTTATCTCTATTTAGGAGTTGAGATAAAATTCCCCGTGCACAAAGTGCACGGATTGGAAGTTGGGAATTGTGTCTTTTTTTAGGGTAAAGACAGACTGGAAAATGGAAGAGGATGAATTTTATATTCTATCTCCCGGCACTGAAGAGGAAGAATTTTATATTCTATCTCCAGTTGGAAAGGAAACTCAAGGTGGGATCTCCACCCTCAGAATCCGAAATGATGAAACTAAGAGTGGGATCTCCACTCCGAGAATCGGAAAGATTCAAACGACCCTAACTTTTATAGGATTGGTCATTCGATCCAAAAAGAGTCCCTCATTTATTGAGGAGAAAGCCCAATTTCGACCCTAACTTTTATAGGTTTGGTGGAAAAAGGAAAAGATGGAAGTCTTTCGTTTATCGAAAAGGATAACTCAATCTTAGTCCTAACTATCTGCAGGTTTGACTAAGTAAAGTTGGAGACAATCCTAACTTTTATAGGTTTGATTGCTCAATTGAAAGTGGACCTCTCGTTCATGAAAGGAATCGAGAGGAGAATCTGGTTGTGGCCCTAACTTTTATAGGTTTGACCAAGGAAGCAGTGGAAGTGGGAGGTTTGAGATGATCTTACCTTTTACAGGCTTGATCGTTCAATTTGAAAGTGGACCTCTCGTTCATGGAAGGAATCGAGAGGGGACTTTGGTTGTGGTCCTAACTATAGGAAGGTTTGACCAGGTAGACAGTGAGAGTGGGAGTACAAATCATAGTGGGGGTTTAGTGTTTATCACCTTGTTCGTAATTATCGGGTTATCCCTAAGAAAATTACATATAGCGTTCTTCTGGGAACTTCCCATTACATGAATCATCCACCCCCAGCTTCCTTCTTGGAACTGGGTCTGACTTTGTACTCCGTTACATGTCCGGGTTATCCTTAAGAATATTAGCGTAACATTCTCCAGGAACTTCCCATCAACGGTAGGAAACAGTTTAGACTCATATACCTATTGGAGTATCAGGGAGCAGTTTAACCTCTTATACCGGTCGGAGGATTAAGAAGCAGTTTATACTCTTATACTTGTCGGAGTGTTGAGAAGCAGTTTATACTCGTATACTCTTCGGAGTGTTCATTCGACTTAATTGAGCGATATAACGCCGGCTTCAACCAAGGTTTGAATGCTATTCTTGAGAGCGAAGCAATCCTTGGTGGGATGGAGGATCCTCCTGTGGTACGCACAATACTTTGGATCCAAAATGTTATCAGCTTCCTCCTGATTTGTGATGGGTGGAAGCTTAATCTTGTTGTTTTCAAGGAGAGATTCGAAGATGGCTGGAACATCCTCGTCCTTGATGCCTTCGGGGTTGTTGTTGCGATGTCTGGTTAACGTCTACAACCGCTGCATGTGCCTTTCCTTTACCACGGGAGGCGAAGTTTGAGTTCGGAAGATTCGCCGTCGGTTGGCTCCTCTCGGCTTTCTTCCTTCGGAGGAAGCGTTCGGCCCGCTCTCCGCGCATCTTCAACTCTTTCCAAGTGTTGGACGGTGCGACTCCCATAACTTCTAATATCTCAATAGATAGGTTGTTATGACATGTCTGGAGGATGAAGTCCTCCGTGATCGGATCTCGGCAGTTCACTGCTTTATGGATACCTCGTCGTCGTCCTCAAAGAAGTTACCAAGGAATGAGTTCTCCATATCGTCCCAGTTGTTAATACTTCCGGGCTTGAGACGGCGGTACCAATCGAAGGCCGGCCCACGAAGGGTGCCAACGAATGACCGAACCATCAAGGCTTTATTGCCGGAGATCATACCCAAGTGGGACTTGAAGTAGATCAGATGTTGAGTGGGTGAACCCTTCCGGCCCGCGAAGGGTGCCAACGAATGACCGAACCATCAAGGCTTCATTGCCGGAGATCATACCCAAGTGGGACTTGAAGTAGATCAGATGTTGAGTGGGTGAACCCTTCCCGTCAAATGGCGTGAAGTTAATCAGGTTGAACTTTGCCGGATACGGGATCGAATCCCATTCTCTTGGATAGGGACATGGAATGCCGGTCCTTTTCACCTCTCGAGCAGACATTAGAGCATTGATTTTGCTCTCGAGATCTTTCATTTTCTCATCCTCACTCGTGTCGGGCCTCGGACGATTCGAAAGAGGAATAACACACCCCCGGCATTGTCATTTTCGGTGGAACCACCCCCAGCGTTGTTATCTTTAGTGGAGTCACCCCCAGTGTTTTGGTCAACGGGAGGGTTATCAGGATTGAGACGTTCATCTACATCTGAATCGCTATTTGCTTGGTTAGCAGTGTTGCGACGGCTGGATTCACCAATTTGATTCGACAAAGCTCGGATTTGTTGGTCATGTTCTTCCCTCATCCGCCGCATAGTCATTTCCATTTCAATCTTGAATGCCTCTTTCTGCTTGGTTAGAGCATCCTCGAGAATTTTGGCGATCTGCTCGGTGTTGATCATGAACACTTCGCGAGATTGTCCCGGACTGGATACCGTATTATCAGAAGCGATTGCCGAGTTAGCGTCTGATACTTCATCATCCGAGGATAACCCTCTCTGCATTCTTTGGTAGTCCCTACGTCTAGTGGTCCCTGATCGCAACCGGGTTAGACGATGCGATACAAGCGGGTCAGAGCTAGAAGGTCGAATTGATTTTCCTTTATCAACCATATTAATGGTAACCTCTGGGGGTTCGTCACCTTGAACGACCGATCGTTTCTTACGGAGGCGCTTTAGATTAGACTTATCCTTTTCGTTGGAGATCCTCTCAAATACCGAGACCCTCTGCGGAGCGGTCTTGGGGCAGCTACACGCTGATAATACTGCCCTGATAAGTTCGACACACGGGCAGTGAGATAGCCCGATAGTACAACTCATCGATCAGATGACCGGAGCAACCTATCGTGTGTTGACATGACTCCCCTGGTATAACGTTGTCATCGTCAGATGAATACGTTTCTTTCAGGGGATTTGCCGCTTTATCAGCATTCTCAAGAGTCACATGTTTAGAACTACGCTTTTGGGAGCGCAGGATCTCAACAGGCTCTTGGTTTTGGATAAACACCCCCAGGCGGGTAGAAATTGGAGTTTTCCCTTCATAAGAAGGCTTGAAATTGTTATGAGGGCGTGTGTGACCCCCAGCTCGACGAATCGCTCGGGGTTCAGTCACCGGACCCAAGCATTCTTCGATCAGAACTTTGCCTCGATCCTCGTGCAAAGGACCCAGGCGATCGACTATCCTCACCTTGAAATGGGACAAGTCTGCACTGTCTCGGTGCTCCATCGGAGGTGCGAAACTCATAGGGATCGACGAAACAGGTGCAGAACATCTTCTGCCTTGACTCTGGCGCGGGTCAGATTTAAGTGACCGACGGGTTGGAGGGTCGGATTCAAGTGACCCACAGTTTGGAAGGTCGGATCCAAGTGACCTGCAAAATGGAAGGTCGGATCCAAGTGACCTGTGATTTGGAAGGTCGGATCCAAGTGACCTGCGATTTGGAAGGTCGGATCCAAGTGACCTACAATTTGGAAGGTCGGATCCAAGTGACCTGCAAATTGGCGGGTCGGATTGGAGTGACCTGCAACTTGACGGGTCGGATTGGAGTGACCTGCATTTTGGCGGGTCGGATTGGAGCGACCTGCGTTTTGGCGGGTCGGATTGGAGTGACCTACAAATCGGCGGGTCGGATTGGAGTGACCTGCGTTTTGGTGGGTCGGATTGAAGTGACCCGCGCGCCGGCGGGTCGGATTCAAGTGACCCGCGATTCTCGATCTTTTCGGCTGCTGTTTTGGATTTTGGCCTCCAAGTTTGATGCAGTCTTGGTTGTTTCTTAGCTATGTCCTTCTTCTGCATCTTTTGTGCTTTTTGCACAAGAGGCGAGTCGGATTGGAGTGACCTGTAAATTGGCGGGTCGGATTGAAGTGACCTACAAATTGGCGGGTCGGATTGAAGTGACCTGCGCGCCGACGGGTCGGATTCAAGTGACCCGCGATTCTCGATCTTTTCGGCTGCCGTTTTGGATTTTGGCCTCCAAGTTTGATGCAGTCTTGGTTGTTTCTTAGCTATGTCCTTCTTCTGCATCTTTTGTGCTTTTTGCACAAGAATTCGCGTGCGCGTAAGCTTGCGGCGCTTTTGAATTCGCTCCTCCAGAGTTGAATGGATCCTTTTGATTTGGATCCATTCATTTGCTATTGGTTTGGAGGGGAGGACATCTATCCGCTGTTGGGGTGCTTGGCGTTGCCTAATTTTCAGATCCGTCTCGTAACGGATCCCGTCAATTAACTCCAAGGCTCTAGCGAGTTGGCGCGCACAACGTTGGCGCTGCCTTTGCCGAGCTCTCTTCGATAAAATGGGCATGCCTTGTGTACTCAACTCCTTGATTGAGGAGGAGTTCGGATCTGCAGATCCGGACTCATTGGAGGCCGGAAGGGCGTTACAAGGTTCAGCTACCGCAACAACGGGGGCGTTGATCTTCCTTCGCTTGCGAGAGGCGGAGGATCTGGAGGAGGAGGACGACAGATATTCCTCGAACTTCAGTTGGTCGAACTCGTATTCGACCACTTCTTCAACCGGGATGCAGATCCGAGGTTGCGACACGACAGCTCCGGCAGCGAAGCTGTTGGCTCCCACTGTGGTCGCCAGTTTGTTTGCGTCGAAAATTGTTGTATTCATTGCGATCGAATCTATTACAACTTTAGTCATTACAATAAACTCGAATAAAATAAAAAAAGTTAATCTTTTTATAAGATCTCCTTACACAATGAAAGTAAAAAAAAGTTTATAACTTTATCAAACAAACGCAGAGATCGTTTATCGATCTTCTGCTTGCGTGGGATCTTTGCCTGTGCCGGGGTTTATCCGTGGACCGCCTTTGATCTGGATCCGGTTGATGAAAAATTCGGCAGAGCTTCGTCTTCACCGAGGAAGTATTTGATTTGAAGCGCTGAGATCGACCAAGCGAAATCAGGGCTCTTCTCGAGATTAAGACCAAGCCTAATCTCAAGGGACGGACGGGAACGGGCGTCGGATCTCTCGAACTCTCCTTCTTTATGCCGAAGAACTCGCCAAGATCTGTCAACCCTCGCTGAAATTCATGCTCCTTTGACTCCACAATCCGGCAGCACCTCCACGTCTTGATAATAACTCCGCCCCCTCTGAAAGGAGGCTCTAGGCTTGTATTTATAGGGCTTCAAGCGGTTATTTGGATGAGAACAAGTGATTTGGCTCTATCTTCAGTTGACAACAGCCTAACCACGTTTGGGGATGATCTCAAGCCAGTTAAGAACCTCTGGAACTGAAAAGATCTCGAGAAAACCTTTAAAACCGTCGAAATACACATCAGGGGGTCAAAACAGCGCGGCAGACTGGTCTGACCCGCGCTTGCGCGGGTCGGACAAATCCGACCCGTGCTTGCGCGGGTCGGACCAATCCGACCCGCGCTTGAGCGGGTCGGGTTGATCCGTCCCGCGCTCGCGCGAGTCGGTTTGTTCCGCCCCGCGCTCGCGCAGGTCAGTTTGTTCTGTCCTGCGCTCGCGCAGGTTTGTTGATTTTTTCTTCTTTTCCGTTCTCTTTCTTTGAGACTTGTCCTTTCGCGTGTTTGGTTCGCTTCGTTGATTTATATGCTTTGAGTTGATTGACGCGTGCGTGTTGATTGACGCATGCGAGCTGATTGGCGCGCGCGAGCTGACTGTCAAGCGCGCAGGTCACTTGATTCGCCGTTTTGCTTCAGGCTCTTGTCGGCGTCAGATAATCCTCTTAGACTCGGATAATAATGTTCGTCGTCTTCTCTCTGTCTCGAGCTGTGTGTGGATACCTATAGGCATTTTTAGACGCCTACACTATCCAACCTGTACCAGACCCTAGTATCATGATTTTGTTTGTTTGACCAAGTAAAATAATTCCCTAAAGTTTTGAGATGTAAGAGTTGACAATCCTCAATAAAAGTATTGAAGTATTTAGTATATGCATCAGTGAGCTTGACTCCCCCGATTTTCTCCTCTTCAATGATCATGGTGTTAAAATCTCCACAGAGAATCCAAGGCACATTCCTTATAGATTGTTGTAGGTGAAAGAGACCAGTCCATAATTCCCTCCTATTTTCTTGCTGATTGTAACCATATATAGCTGAAATTATGCAATCAACTCTACCATCAATTGACTTGACAGAACATGTTATATGCTGAGGATTGATGTTCACATTTTAAATGTTTAGAATATTAGGATCCCATAGCATCAGTATCCTAGCTTTGACATTGTTTGTTGCATTTGAAGCACATTTCCAGCCTGCAGCAATCTTATTAGAAATGACCAACAGGTTGGATTCTTTAATTTTTGTCTCAAGAAGAGCCATAAAAGGAAGATGATTCTGATATATGTGTTTCTTAACTAGATGCTGCTTAGGAAATTTGTTCAATCCCCTTATATTTTAAAAAGATAGATTCATCAATTTGTGCCACCCTTTATCCATTATAGAGGGATCAAGTTCATTCATCATGCTAACCAATGGAGTAAAAGAATTAATATGGGTAATCTTTTTGTTTTCACTTCTATGCATAAGCATCCAAGAATTTCCAAGGGGAGAGCCTTTTTTGCTGTTCGCATTAACCTCGGAATTTACCTGTAAAACATGCGCAACGTGCACAAAATTGCCAGAGCTCCCAGTTCCCAGTTCTGCTTGCTTTTCAGCTGAGTAAATTGATGGCCTCTTTGTTTTGATGATGTTTAACAAATAATTTATCACTAATATTGTTTGTCTAGTGTTTGTGCTTATCCCTCTTTGTTTTGATGATGTTTAACAAATAATTTATCACTAATATTGTTTGTCTAGTGTTTGTGCTTATCTATTTATTATAGACAAATAACATGTTAATAATTTATCACTAATATTGTTTGTCTAGTGTTTGTGCTTATCTATTTATTATAGACAAATAACATGTTGGAGGATGAATGGAATTGCACATTCACGATCATATCCAATGGAGGTTAGCGAAATTATGGAGTGAAGCCTATGCAATTCAAATTGAAGATCCAAGTTTTAGCTTTATCCGCAAGTGTACCAAGTTGAGCTACATCGAAGATCTATCAAGCTTGGGTATATTTAGTTTAGGTTTTATATTATGTGTGTTAGTACTTTAAGCTCATCATATATACACACACATATTTGGTTTTTATATATATAGTTATATATATACACAAGTTTTGGTTTATGGATTTAACAATCATTATATACATCTTTGTAGTATATTTATTATCATGTCTACAATTATTTCCCAAAGTTTTAAATTTTTCAGAATTTGTTTGATATTTTTAAACAGAGTTTTACAATCAGAAAACTGTTTACAAAACCTGTTTTTATTATATATCAGTTTGCGGTCAACCACCACGGTCGAACGCCCTTGAGTCCAGAGACTCAGATTGGTTTTTGATGGCTCGTGGTTGACCGTGACGATCGACCGGATAAAGTCCAGATAGTTTGCCCAGATTTTGGCTTTGTGTTGCTCGCGGTCGACCGTGAATTTCCCACGGCCGACCGCCGATCGCCCAACGGTCATTTTTGTATAGAATTTGATTTCTGATTCTGTGGGTTTTTTGGTCTTTTCTGTTGGGTTTTTGGCTGAGGTTTTGGGAGGCTATATATACCCCCCTTGCTCTCATCTTTTACAAGGATCTAAGAAATGTTTTAACAAAATTTTAATAAGGGTTTAAGTATTATTTAAGTTTGTTTAAGAAGCTTTTAAGTATTTGAGAGTTTGAGTTTATGAAATCAATTTCACAAGAGCTTGAGGAGATCGTCTATTGGTGTTTGGGTATCCAACTACTCTCCCTCGATCCCTTGATCTATTAAAAAGTTTTCTAAGCTCTATTTTTAGCTCTTTTTATATATTTGATTATCATTGTTATTAAGCTAGAACTATATTGAGTTTAGTTTTGATTTATTTCTCTTTGCTTACACACACACAACCATTGAGCTTATTGTATTTACATTCATAGTATAATCGGGTTGTGGGATTGTGTAACCTAGAGAGTGAGCTTATAATTCGTTCTCATCCATTATAGAGAACAAACATTGTGTAACCTAGAGAGTGAGCTTATAATTCGTTCTCATCCATTATAGAGAACAAACACTTTGTATTATGTCTAATTATGAGATTCACTTTGTATTACACTTGTACACCGAGAGGAGTGTGTGGTGAGAGTCAGGGTTGCTTCCAAGAGGAGTTGCGTCAGTTGACGAACCTAGGGAGAGGTTGTATCCGAGCACTTGAGGAAGGACACTGAGAGACCAACACTTAGATGGTGTAGAGTGTAGTTACATTATGATATTGTGTGGTATAAACGTTATTCGGGTTAGCGTACAAAACCCTGTTGTGATAGTGGATTTCTCCCCGGGAGTGGTGAGCAGAGACGTAGGACGGAAGGTCCAAACTTTGTGATCATATTGTGTGTTTGCATTGTTTATATTGCCCTATCACATTGTATCTTTTGTTTAGTTTGTTTACCCTTGTGTTAATTTATATATCCTTGCATATATTTCATCATATACCTCTTTGCTAGGATATATCTCTTTGCTCATATTGCATATTCTTGCTCATAACATATTGTATATCTCTTTTGCAAGAATAATTTATTAATAAGTTTTAATTGGCATAAAATCGGATTAGATTAGCATAAGATCCTAATCACCCTCCCTCTAGGGTTTAACATGAACTTGCCGAGCATGAGCATTAGGGGGGAGACTTTTTTTGCCGTTAACCTCAACATGCACAACATGCACAGAATTGCCAAAGCTCCCAATTCCCAGTTCTACTTTCTTTTAGATGAGTGAACTTGCTGAGCATGAGCATTAGATCCAGTTTGATCATGAGTAGGCTTTTGTACAGGTACCTAAGGAAGCTGCACTTGGATAACATTTTCTGTATCATTTCCAGAAATAAGAGCCTGGGCTGAATTAAAGACTCCAGGAGGAGCAGGAGCCTGAGCTGTATTGGTCACAGTTGCTTATTTATGAAGAATCCACTTCTTTTGAGTTCTAGGATGTCATTTGCAGAAACTTGTATCATGCCCAACTTGTTTGCAATGATCACACCATCTAGGCTTGAACTCATAATGAACCATTTGATTAATCAATTTTCCATTTGGTCCTTGAATAGTTATATGCTCAGGGTGTTGTGAAGGCATATTTACCTCAATTAGGACTCTTGCATAGGCTAGTCTTTGTCTATTGAAAGTGAGCTTATCTGTAGTTACTGGTCTACCAATGACACTAGCTATTTTGCTTATACACTTAGCATTCCACAAATTGAGTCTTAATCTTGGCAGTTGTATCCACATGGGATAAATATTATCAAAACTCTTCTCTATCTCTTCTTCATTAGACCAATGTTTTAATAGGAGAGGCCTTGACCCAAAAAACTAAGGGCCATTTTCAATTACTTCACTGATTTCTTTCTTATTGTTGAATTTGAACAGATATAATCTTGATTTAAGAAGAAAAACCTTAGGATTTGCCAATGGAGCCCATGCTTTCTTAACAAAGGTCTCCATGGTTTTAAATTTAGCATTGAGTCTCCATAACCTGTCCAATAAGTGAAAATTTCCACATGGATTCACCTTCTTGCCATTCTTCCTCCTCAAAGATCACTGAATTCTTAGACTCAGGAGGAATGAAATCCAAGACGATGCCATTTCCAGCATTTCTATTATCGGCAAAAAAACTGATGTAACTTTTTTCTCAAGATTCACTGTATCATTAGCAGGTATAACATTTCAAAGAGGAGGGAAATCAGAATCAACACAGAAGTTCTTTCCATTGCTTGAATTACTTTGGATTTTATCAGAAACAGCCTTTTCAGCTAAATTTCCAGAAGGATTCAATAAAATAGTAGAATCCAATGCAAGAATCAATTGAACAAGATCGAACTTATTAGAATTTGAAAAAAGATGCTGATCTATTGAATCAATCTTAAATACTTCATCATCAGCCCAAGAAGATCTATTGGAACTACTCAGATCATCACGAGAGGGAGAGGACTTATAGAGATGATGAGATTTGCATCCAATCAGTTGAGGAGTTACCTGATCCTTTGGATTGATAGTTAGATTTGTAGATCTGAGGATCTCGTCCATAGATTTCTTCATTCTTTCCCCCTTAGGACCAGTTGATCTAATGGCTTCAGATTCAAGAACTTCACCATTTCCAACAAATTTTGCAACAGAACTGATCTCTTTGGATTGCGAACAAGAATTTATCGCTCTCAATCCAATGCTAAGTAACTATTTATCGCTGCTCTAAAGGTTGATTCGCCTGCTAATGTGCACCATGAAGACCACCAAAAAATTTGCTAATTGTTCATCTTATTAAGGTTTTTTAACAAATCTGAATTTTAGCCCTATTTTGCATTACATAACTAATAGCAACATTAATAGAATCTGAATTTTATCCCTATTATGCAATTGGAATGTGAATTACTAATGCTTTAATTTATATAGGGTATTGATGACCAACTTACTATGTCAGATATCTACTTAGAGATCTTAATATAAACAAAAAAATTTATTATATAGGTTAGTTTCTCTGTGTGTGTGTTTATGTGTGTGTCCATAAAAGGAAAAACATAAGTATCTTACATAACATACTCATTCAAAACTAAAATAAAAACTTGGAAAATTAAATATTTAAATGTAGCTATTTGCAAGGCAAACCAACTCAAGTAATATTTGAAACCCAAGCAATGAGTATCATCTTTTTGAATAAACAACCCAATTGTGAGCTAAAAACATGAGAAATAAAATTGGTCAACAGGGTAACAATAATTAATATGTTGGCAGTAATTTGAGCACAAAAGGAGAATAAAACTCAAAGCATAATTTTGGAGTTATTCCATTCAATGATAAACTTACATTACCCAGGCCTAATCAAAATTATAATGTTAAGAATTTAAACATAAAACATGGGTTCACCAAGGTTCCACCTTCTAATAATTAAGTATATTTACATTATCTTGTTGCCTTATTTGGAAGAGATGGTCCTTTGCAGTAAAGCATGAATCAATTTTCATGTGAAATTGAAGGTAAAAATTAAAGAGTACGAAACCCCTCAAGTCTAACCTTCTGAATTTTCTCGAGCTCGTCTCATGGTCGGTCAAAGATGATTCACAATAGTTTAGAGAAAGAATGTATATATATAAGATGAGGAGGAAGATATTGAAGGAGAAATGATTCACAATAGTTTTCTTATATTCCTTTTTTATCCGCATGCATGTCCACTTACATATCCGCATTTATATTTGTGTCCGTATTTGATTTTAATTGATAAGGATATGAATTTTTCTTATCAAGATTTATCTGTAACTATATACGTGTATACGTGATTACTGAGCACGTATGAATTTGATAAGCATTATATCATATCCGGACGGAATGGCACCCCTACATAAAGAATAGACACAGATAGAGACGTTTCTGCAATTATGAGAACAGACAAACATTCACATATTCCACTGGTTTCTTTCCTTTTCTCTCTCAAGAAAAAATTACAGTACAAACGAATGGTCTCTATAGCTGCTATGTTGTTTCTAAACAAACTACTGGCCCTGCCCCCATTCTCTCATGAAATTAAGCCTCACAGGCTCCGCACGCTCTTCTGCATTTCAAACACTCTTCTCTATTGAAATTGATGTCCACAAATCTCAGAATTATTTGAGAGAGAGAGAGAGAGTATCCAAACAGAAACAGGCTCTAAATCCCTTCGTAGTCACTTTCTGCTTCAGAAATGTAAATTTTGTTGAAAAAATATGCGACTTGGAGCTGCAGAAAGAAGCGGGCTGAGGCGTGTCAGTTCGCGGTCCTTAATTAAGAGTGGTTTCGTGCCCTCTAAAACGGTGTCTCAATGCAGTAGGAATTGAATTTGATGGGATTCAACAGCTCTATACACCACAAGTGTGCACTCGCGAGTATGGTGAATGCAGGAATAGTAGAATGATCAGCATTTTGCCGGTAGAAAGAAGTTTTAGAGAGGAGGAATTTGTTGCCGAAATGAGGTATTCATAGGCTCAAGAGAACATGATTAATTTGGGTGGTTGTAAGATGAATCGCAACTACCTATTAGATATTTAACTACCATTATAAAAAGTACGTAGTAGTCCCTCCACTATTTTTTTTTATGACGGAGAGGATCTAAATTCGTGTCCTGTTACACATTTTAAAGCTGATGATTGTTTTGCATGTGATGTTGTGTACCTAAATTTTAATTTTTTACACCGATAGTTACAGATGAGTTGATATGATATCATATATTTATTGTAAAGACGGTTGATATATCATTATCATAAATTAGTATAATCATCAATTTTAATGTGTGATAAGACACATTTTATGGTTTACTTCATAATTAGACTATACTTTCTATATATAGAGAGTCAGGGCTCTCCTTAGATTTTTCTTCTCTCAAGGGTAACATTTATTTATTTATTTATTTTTACTTTTTCATCCAAGATAAATTTTAACTCTGCAGCAAAATAGGGTTAAAAAAAAGTAAATCTTTATAAATCCGAATCCAAAAAAAGAAAAAAGGGGAGAACAAGGAAATGATCTAATTAGAGCCAAGATGTGGCGGAGATCCACCTACTGCCCCATCATTCCTACACTCCAAAACTCCAATGTTTTGATGCTCTCTAGCTCATCCTCTTCCCTTAACTAACTACTTTCAAGGCTTCTTCCCCTAATAATTCTCTACAGCTCCATTCAATTAAATTCTCTTCAAACTCACCAGATTTCAAGCTTAGTATTTTCCTTCCCATTAATTTCCCATGCAACATCAAGCTAACCCGCTTCACTAACTGCCTATAGCTATAGAGAAGCAATATATAATCTGAGTATGCTTGCCATCTCACCTCATGTTGATGATGAGCTCACCAATGAGTTGTTCAGAGTTCCGATGCTGGAGGACTTTAACTTCGACGATCTCTTCCTGGACTTCAACAAGGATGTATTGCCTGACCTTGAGGTCGACCTCGATGACTTCTCCTTTGACGATGATGAGCATGGCGAGCAACAGATTATATCTCCTGAATTTGAGGAGAGGTCGACGGAGGAGATGAAGAGTTTGAGTCATGAGCCCGAAGATAACGAAAGGGCCAGCCCGAGCACGTCAAAGGAAGATGGCAAGGTTGGGAATGCGGCATCACCGGATCAAGCTAGTAAAGAAAGGAGCAAGTCTTCACTGGTGAAGGCTAGCTCATCAAAAGGTTCTCAAGGAAAGAGAAAGGTACTGAAGTAGCACCATTGGCTTATAAATTAATTCCATGTTACATCAAACGTACATATATATAATATGTCTATATATATATATATATATATATATATTTATTTATTGTTTGTTGATGATTTTAGCTCTACTGAATTTAATTATATATTTTGCGTGTAGGTGGATTGGACGCCGGAGTTGCACCGGAGATTTGTTCAAGCGGTGGAGTATTTGGGAATAGATAAGGCCGTCCCCTCAAGAATTCTAGAAATAATGGGAGTTGATTGTCTCACTCGCCACAACGTTGCTAGCCATCTTCAAGTATATATATTATACATTCATTAATTATGCTCAATTTAATCAGATTACTGTCTCCTTTTTTTTTTAAATCGAGTTAAAGAATGTGAAAATTAATATGGACTTAAATCTACAAATGTCATACTGAAAACTACTCAATTTCAACTTATGGGGCTTTTTTTTAAATAAAAAATTTCATTCTAGAACCAAATATTGTGACCTCTTATAATCAATCCTCTTGTTTAACACAGAGAGAACGCTTCTTCTTAATTAATAAAGTTTTTGAAACTCTTTCTCCCATTAATAAAAAAAGAACTGATATATATAGGATGATTTCTTGGGCACATTTTCTCCTTATATTTGTCGTGTTATATATTTAAATTATTTTCACCATAATTACCTTGAGAGTATTTATGGAGTAGAATTGGATGGTCGAGTAGCTCCAAATTGTTGATATATGGAGAAATTAACATTATATGGAGAAATTAACATTAATTGCTGTATTCTTCACAGAAATATCGGTCTCATCGGAAACACCTGTTGGCGAGAGAGGCGGAGGCGGTGAGCTTATGAGCACCCGGCGGCAGGTGTCATACGCTACCCCACCGTCCATGGGGCTTCCCTCCTCCACCAGCACCTCCTCCTCCTCATGCTTTCTGCAGGCCATTGCACGTGTGGGACATCCTACAAGGATCATATGTGGCCTACAAACTTCACCTCTGGCCCTGCCCCGTCAGCCGTCACCTCCCGCCCTTTGGATTCCTCCGGTGCCACACACTACTCCACCACCATGGCTCCCTCATTTTCCATTTCGTATGAACCTCGCCCCGCCGCCCCCGCCCCCGCCCCCCCGCTGCCCCCGCTAGTGTGTGTACTGAATCTTGTTTAAAAAATTTCCAGGGGCCAAATGCTGTGACACAAAGTGCACCTTGCTTCCCTAGGCCAGTTCCACCCCCAATGGTAAATTAATGCACCAGGCACTGTCCTGTTAGTATAAGTTTGTGTACATACATACAATGCATGACAACTTATTTTGCCAAAAAAAATTGTCAAGATATAAATTAGTAGTGATCGGGACTCTTTTTGCTATTTAGAAAGTACATATCTAGGTGTGTGGATAATTAATTAATGACGTGCAAAAAAGATGTCTACACTTGAATAGTTAATGCACAAATCCCTAACCTAATTAATCAACTATAAAGTTTGTTTGACGCCCTATTAGCGCATTAAATAAAATAATATTTACTTTTTTCATCCTGCATGCTATTCACATTTGATATGTGAGCTTAATCGTCCTTATTAATTTATCACTTGGCATATCAAGCAAGCAAAGTAAAATGGCTGCTTGTAGCCGATAATTAATTCTATATGGCAGTAGTGTGAGCTAACAATACGTTAATGCACTATGTAAAATGAAACGCCAAGAGATTAAAATATATAAACAGTGATCATCTATTCACTAATTTGTTTTTTGATAGATCATTATGCAACATGACTGGCTAATCTCAATAAGCAAAGGGAAATACCTAGTAAAAGATAGGAGTAGTGAATCATATCAATTATAAGTGTGACGTGACTAATAGTGTGAATTGTTAGACAGCTTATTTAATTAATTAGCAAAATAAGCTGCCATTTCTTATCCATTATACATGCAGCATGCATACGCGCGTCATATGTACACTTCAATTGAAAATACAATGGTGAAGCTATCTATATATTTACTTTGATGATATATAAAAATACAAGACGATGCTACGGATTATTGATTCAAAGTGACTTACTGGACTACCTCATGATATTGAACATAGTACTATGATTCATCTCTGTGTGTTATATTCATATGTTCTATATATTAAATTTGCAAGTATTGCGTGCATTTTGCAGAAATTTCCACCTCCAGCAGTTCCCTGTGTTCCTCCTCATTCCTTGTACAAACCAAATAAGACTATTACTACTGAAGTCCATCCCAACAGCAAGAAGCTAGACTCTCAGATACTTGACGCGCCGGTGAGCTTCTTTCTGCCTTTTTCATGCTGCAATTAATT
>NC_033798.1:80105065-80120929 GCF_001876935.1 Asparagus officinalis | reverse complement strand
TGGGTTTTTTATATTTTGTTTGATTAAACAAAAAAAAAAACCTTAATGATATTTAATTTTAGATAATTTCACAAAACTGCTACAAACTGTTATTATGGGTTTCGTAGAAAATTATATATCCTAGACTACTTAGTTTTGTTATTAGAGAAAAACTATCCTAATTTTTTCATTAAACTACCATTTCTAATTAACTTTTGTTAGTGAAAGTCACCACGTGATAATAACATGATTTTATTGGATTTGGATCCTCTCCACTACAAAAAAAGTGGTGGAGAGACCACTACTTTTAATCTTAATCGTTGATTATTTAGTAGACGGTTATAATACGATCTAAATCTAATACTTACCATACCCCGTGTATTGCACTCATTCCTAATTTGCACTAAAAGAAAAAATCACAACCATCAATTAGATAATCAATAACTGTGATTATGTAGTGGTCCCTCCACTATTTTTTTTTGTAGTGGAGAGGATCCGAATCCTAAATACCCATATTGGTATTTTAATTCCATCCCATTTACCAAAAAGGTATTTTAATTAGGAAAATCTGCTTTAAGGTATTTTAATTAATTCAACTTACCAACAAGGCCCTTTTTCTCATCGGCGACCAGTTTTCCGGCGAGAGCTCGTCACGTGCGTGGCACGTGATAGCTTAAACTGTTTTTTAGCTGCTGATGTGGCACGGATTTTCTGACGTGACGGTGTTTAAAGGCGGGAATTAACCCTCTAAAAATCCCAATTCACCCAAAATAGGACAGATACGTGCCACATTAGCAGCTAAAAATCAGTTTAAGTAATCATGTGTCACGCACGTGACGAGTTCTTGCCGGAAAACTGGTCGCCGACGAGAAAAATGGCCTTGTTGGTAAGTTGAATCAATTAAAATACCTTAAAGCATGTTTGCCTAATTAAAATACCTTTTTGGTAAAAAGGGTGGAATTAAAATACCAATATGAATATTTAGCCGATTTTATTTTATTTTATTGGGAAATTTTCGCTCACTTTGTCTATATAATTAATAACATGCCAATATTCTCTATATATAGATAGTTTAAGTTATTTTGGTAAATTTTAATCCTATCAATTTTACCGCAAAAAGTAATTATTATTTTACTTATTTAGGGCCAACATATATATACCATGAGCAAGCTTACAAAATATGGAGAGTGGTACCATCTGAGTCCTGTCTCTCACCTTGCAATGTACTGTCAGTGTCACTTTCACCATAATGAGCTCAAATTGAGATGAGGTGGAAGCAATTCATTTTGTTTGGCTAGAATGCATGCATGAAATTAATGCCTCGCTACGTCCAATTTAGGTCTTGTCCTTTCGGTCCTTGCCTTTTTTGGCACGAGAATATTAGTTAGGGTATTAATCTTGAACTGTCTACTAATCAGTATATCAATTAGGAAAGTCAGTTTATAACAATATGTTATGTTAACTTCATTTTCCTAGGGACTATATTCAGATGTTCTTATATCTTATGGGACCAATGAGAATATAGGCTACTGAGGAAAAAGAGAGTAATGAAAATTGGGCTCGAAAATATTTATTAATTTGAAGAAAAAAAATTGTGATATTTTCACCTACTTTTAAGATAGTTATTAATAGTTTTAGAATAATAATTAAGGATATATAATTGTGGATAGACCCTCTGTACTATAGTTTCCAGTAAAAAAATTCCCATTCGGAGGTCTATCCGCACCAATAGAATTACAACAGTTCTGTCCACAGTTGTGTAGTAGAACATCAGGTCCATACGCAACTAATTCATGTTTAATATGCCCATGTTAAAATCATATGATATTTTATTTCTAGATATATATAGTTGATAATTAATGCATCGTCTCCATCGACACGTGTTTTCAATTAGAAATCTAAAATTTAATGTTTATATATATAAAGTACTAAATGTAATTGATAAATTTAAACTTATTGATGTTGATTTGATTTGTGTTGTAAAATATGCATCAGTCGAAGGAGAGGGTGGATGCAGCTATTGGAGACGTATTAGCAAAGCCATGGTTACCATTGCCTCTTGGATTGAAGCCTCCGTCACTTGATGGCGTATTGGTGGAGTTACAGATGCAAGGGATATCAAAAGTACCTCCACCAAAGTAGTACTTATATCTCAGTCGTATATACGATAAATCAAACTGCTATTATCGTATATATACGGTCAAGCTAGCGAGACCAAGTAACCTGTCGACTTGTCTGTCTATATCTTGATGTTTTCGTTGGAAGCTAGCTTCTCTCCCTATGGGAGTACTCTTATGTCTCTCTTAGACTGTAAAAATGATTATGTGTCAGAGAGTAAATAATTAAGCATCTTTCTTGACCCTTGCGCGCGGCTATGATCTATTAATTAATCCAGGAGATGAATGGTCATAAGACCACTTCCAACATATCGAAGTGGTTCTAATAGTATTTCCATTCCCAAACTAGCATGTTGTAGGCATTCGCAAGTACAGATCCTCTACATCTCATATTCTTTTTTTTTTTTCAATGAAAATTAATTTTATTCATTCACCATGTGAAACATTGTAGAACATCAAGAACTCCGACATTACAATCTGCCTGGATCCGAACAATCACTCTCTATATATACAATTTACATCCTCTCAAGTCTTTCTCTAAATTGCAGCGGGATTTTCTCATTCAAAATTTTTGAAAATATGGACATTTTGATTGCACGAAAGAGCCGCAGATTTCTTTCCTGCCACACAATAAACTGCAGTAGCTAGAGTCATTCTCTTAATCCTCTTCATGAATCCATTTCCCTTAAGATTATAAGCATACCAATCTAGCAAACAATTCCAATTGCAAGACCTCCAAGAAAATTTTAACTAATCCATCACACTGTTCCATACCTGAGCTGAATACTGGCAATCAAAGAACAGGTGATGACCAGTTTCCTCTCTTCGCTGCTCAAAAGGACATAGAACACATCTATTTTCATTAAGAATCCTCATTCTAATTAGCCTGTCTTGGGTTAACAATCTGGAATGAGAAGAAAGCCAGAGCACGAATGAGTGTTTTGGATAATTCCACCGCTCCCAAACTGTGCTTCGCCAGAGAACATAGGGAGCAGAGCTATTCATCATTTTGTAAATTGGGGAGATTTGAAGTTTACCATTAATGCAGCAGCTATTGATGATGTTTATAAGGTTGCTCACACCTCCAAATTTGTTCAACATCATGTTTCTAATCCTCAGGAGCTGTTTCCACATCTAGAAATTCGACAATTTTGGTTGAATTTGCCAAATATCAGACTGTTGTATATAGTTCTCATGAATCCACTTGATCCAAAGCAAGTCCTTTTTCATATGAATCATCCAAATCAGCTTAAGTGCAGCAGAGCAATTCCAATCCCTTGCTGAGAATAGATCCTAGCCACCCTGTTTTTTATCTTTGCATATATCAGTCTAAGAAACTTGGTGAATTTTGTTACTCCATAGGAATGCTGAGCACATACTATCAATTCTTTCCAGCACTTTCACAGGCAAGATGAAGTTACTTGTCTAGAAATTTTGAACACCCAATCACTACAACAGAAAAGCTAATTCGCGAGGAACAAGTTTGTCGTTAAAAGTTGAGATTTCCTCGCCGTAGTGTGTTGACGAGGAAAAAACTTTGGTCACCATTTCCTCGCGGTAGGGTGGTCAAGAAAAGTTTCTGTGAGGAATATTATAATTTCTCGCGAAATCCTTTTTGCGATGAATATATTCTTTTCTCGTTGTTACTCTTTAGCCTCGATATTTTTCCTCACCTAATCTCATACCTTTTTCATTGCTAAACTACAGTTTCCTCGCCAATGATACGTGAATAATATTTAATTTATATATAATAAAAGTTCTAAAAAACTATTTTCATCGTTGTAAGTATCTTTCAATGAGGAAACTGTTTCTCGCCAAAGGTAAATCTTTAACGAGGAAATTGATTTTCTTTATTATATGTATCTTTTTCTCATGAAAACAGTTCCTTAGTAAAGGGACTCAAAGACGAGGAAATTTAACTCAAAATATAAATAATTATCATCAATTGTCACCATAGTACATCAAAACAATTAAAATTAATAAAGCAAGCAAGTTTCTACCACAAGTAACAATGCTAGTCTAAAGCAATAACAAATGCAACACGATCAAAGAAACATTTCTCCAAGTTTAAGTTCACTTAAGAATACTAAGCTGATGGATGTTGCCTGGAAAAATTAGCCATAAACTTCTCAAACTTTTTGGCTTGCTCCTCCAATCTTTGGATACCTCATTTTGCGTATCGATCTTTTGTTATTGAGTTCCTGCAAGTTGTTGGGTCTCTTGAAGCTGTTCTTACAACTCATTATTCTTTTCAGACATTTCACTCATCAAATAACGAGAGAACCTTAATGGTGGTGGTCTAGGACCAAAACCACGGCCCTTAATGTAGCATGATTTGACTTTAAGAACTTTTGCTCAAATTTCCTCATCTGTCATTGTTCGAGTTCCATCAGGTTGAGTGGTATCTGCTCGCATCTTTATCATTTGATCCTGTAAGTAAAAAAATATATCCAGTTCAATCATATGCAACTTCTCAATTACAACCTAATCAATATAATCCTCTTTAGAACAATAATATCAATTTCACCTATATTCTTAAAATATTATAAAAGCATGCATATCATTCAAAGACATGGTCTCGAAAAACCCCAAAAAACCCCAACTTAGGATAAAGATTGCACTTACAGAACTTTTAGATGCTTTAGCTCTCCAAGACTTGATGACAATTTTCCAGTAAATCCCATGTAAGCAAGTGTTCTATAGAAAAAAAAGTATAAGAACAAATATATGCATTTTTTATGCTGTTAACTACAAGAAGAGAGGAGTAATAATAGACTAACCAGGTATTAGATCTCTAAGCATCTCGCATCATACACAATAGTATATCTAAATAGAAGGAAATACAAATTAAAATTAAATATTAAACCCTTGAGATACTCATAGTGTAACTACATTTTGGTTATTATCACAGGAAACAGAATTCCAGATGTAAGGATTGACTTGATCTTGATTCCAATCTCAAAGCTGATTGCCAACAGCATTTAGTGTAAACTTCAACTCAAGTAGAACATTCCCTGAAAACATTTGAAAATCATATTCAATGTGAGCAAAGCACTAGAAAGTAGAAAAAATATAATGGGATATAAAAAAAACATATTAAGGGTGTAGTGATGAAATACAGTTTAAAAAAGTTATTAAATGAACTGCAACCACATGTTGGCTACATTTGCAAAGCAGCAAATAAGTTGATAATCTAACTGTATTTCTAACAATTAGATAGCTGAGCATTATGACAATTATTTTTAAGAGTAGCATATGCATCACGTAAAACAAATGCAAGTCAAACAGTTGAATAGAGAATATGAGCATATTATATTCAAGCAAAAGATATTTAGCTCCATTGCATAAATTTAATTGACCTTGATAAGCGTCATAAATAATTATTGTAGCTGATACCAAATAGAAGTAAATGACAATATGAAACACACCAAAACAATAGCATGAGCAAGAATGCTTGAAGCAATAAATGGAAACATCACTGGCTCTAAAAATAATTATAAGGTAATGTTAGCCATAAGAAATGATGAGGAAGTACCATACCTTCACAATTTCAGACATATACATGTAAACTCTACATAAACAATGATATGCATGGTAAATGAAAGACAGATATGCATGCCTTATACATGTTAGACTAATAAGTACATCATATAAGCTTAAAGAATATTGAGAATACAAATTTCAAAACAAGTAATAATCCCTATTCATTAAATGGAGAACGATTGGAAGACTTGAAATGTCCTATAAAACACACAATTGTGCTCCGTTGTTAATCCCATGTCAAGGAAGAAGACTTAGACGATGATAACATGATGCCACTAACTTTCGACAGGCTCAAGCTACACTAGAACTAACTAAAGAAAGAAATGGTAAGAAACCATCATTTTCTAGATAAAACCCCACAATTTCTTAATCTCAGAACAAACAATCGTGATATTTAAGACAGCAACAAAAAACAAAAACAAAAACAAAAACAAAAGCAAAAAAGGGACATTTATCTGCAGCTAGAAAATATGAAATATTTACAAGCCCACAAGTTAAACCCTGTGCAGAAATCATCCATCATAATGCAAACCGAGCCCTCAGAATTCACTGGTCACATGTGAACTGAAGCTGCACCCTAAAGCCCATTGTTGTTAAGCAAAAAAGATGATGAGAATTCCAGCTAGAAACCCACAGTTAGTCTTATGCAATCTAGTTTTGATCTTAACTTGAAACATCCATATATTAATCTATCTACTTATCAGACTACTTACAAAAAATGAGCAGTGTGCAACTAGTAAACTATTTATATAAACCTCCATACTATTCTTACTACTTCCCAAAAGTCTAGGCTAATCTAAGGTCACAAACAATGAATAATTAGTCTTCCACTATCTTCCCTTTCTTGGAGCAATTTATCATATAACATAGTAAAAGTACGACAAATGTAATCCTCTTCATGAAACCTAGTACATTTACATAAATGGCATAGGACGACATGGACATGAAACTATTCAAATTATAATTACCAGTGTATCGAATTATAATTACCAATGTAGCAACTACCTGCTCAGGCTAGCAACAGACAGCCCATGCTCCAATGCTTCTTTACAAACATGAGATCCCACAAAGCCATTTCCACCCAACACAAGCAACTGAAAGCAAAATGCAGTTGGCATAACACAAATTTTATCACAACAAAATCATAACAAATAACCATTAAATACACAAATTATCGTTCTCTTACTTTCTCTGAAGGTGGAGGTGGCATATTAACAGTCTCTGCTTCCTGTACTTTAAAGGGCTCGTCCACTTTATTGGATTCAGTCGACAGCAACCTCCCACTCTGTGAGAAAGCGGGTATACCACTAGAAGATGGTATATATCAAAATATTGCACAAATAAAATCTAATACATTAGGCTATCATGCAATAACATTTCCAAATCTTGCTTTACACACAACACACAACATTCTAAAATCAAATTCAGAGCAGAAATTTAGCCAAAAAAATCTTAAATCAAGAAAACCCGAATTTTCATCGTTGATCGAGCAAAACTTACATCATTGGACCAAAGCTAACTTGTTCAGCTTTAGCTTACTTAATAATCAATTCACACTAACAAAAATATCAAATCTAAAGCAGAAAGACCAAAGAATTCATTGATTAGATTGAAGAAGAAGGAAAATGTATATTTAAGATGTTTATTTTTTCTGCAATTGTAACATCAAAACAAAATGTTACAGTAATTGCTTGAAACACACCCATAAATCCCTCATAACCAGTAAACACACCCAAAGCATAAATTTAAAATAATCCATAAATCCCTCATAACATAAAATAAATGAATAGATAACATCTCCCCACATCTAGTAGGGCGGGGAACAGAGGTGACGAGGGCTTGGTGAGAGGAGAGAAAGGAGAGGAGAGGGCGGCAGGGCAGGGGGGAGAGGGTAGAGGAAGAGGGAGGGGGACAGCGGGCGGTGGTCAGCGGAGAGAGGTAGAGGAAGAGAAAGAGGAGTGAGAGGACGGCGATCGGTGGGTCTGGAGTTTTTTTCTTTCGGGGAGAGAGAGATCTGAGAGGAGAGAGGGAGAGTGAGGCGGTGTGGGTTTAGTAGACGATGAGGGAGCAGATTAAGGGAAATTTTTAGGGTTAGAATTTTTTTTCGCGGGGAGGGAGGACTAATGAAATTTTGGGGGCGGGACCAATGAAATTTTGGGGGCGGCGGGGACTAATGAAAATTTGGGGGCGGGACCAATGATTTTTTTTTGGGTTCACAAGTTTAGGTTTTTATTATTATTAAACACAACCTAGACCGAAATTCCGTTTAGTTTGGCAATCTAGACGAAATTTCAGGTTACTTTTTAATTTTTATAAAATAAAAATATTCCGTCTAGTTTGTTATTCTAGACGGAAATTTCCGTCTAGAATGCACTAAACTAGACGGAACAGGCTAGACGGAACACATTCTGTCTAGTTTGGAGCAATTTTTTTCCGTCTAGATTGTTCTATCTAGTTTGGTCAATTTTCTACTAGTGTTTGATGTGGGTGAGGCTGGCTGAGGATTTGAGGGCTTGGGCAAGGGAGAAGCCCAAGGAGGTGGTGAGGTATTGGACTATGAAGCGATCTGGGATGGACTTTTCTGGGGGTCTTGTTGGGGGTTTCATGGAGAGGCTGGATCTGGGGATGGCTGAGGAAGGGATGGCGGAGGAGGTCGGGTAGGAGGAACGAGGGGAGAGAGGAGGTCGAGGGGTGGGGGAACGGGGTCGGCTGTGATCATAGGAGAGAGAGGAGATTAGGTTTAGGAGTTTTCTCAGGAGGGGGTGGGAACGAGAGAAATGAGTTGGAGGCAGGGGGAGAGATAGGGTTAGGAGGAACGAAAGAAATTTTGTGGGGAACGAATGAAATTTTGGGGGCGGCGGGGGGAGAGTAATAGGGTTATGTTTTTTTATTATTAAACACAACCTAGACGGAAATTCCGTCTATGTTGCTTTTTATTCCGTTTATGTTGTTTTTTATTTTAAAAAAAATAAAAATATTCTATCTAGTTTGTCATTCTAGACGGAAATTTTCGTCTAGAATGCACTAAACTAGACGGAACAGGCTAGAAGGAATATTTTTATTGCCAAATAGGAATAAGAGATTTCATTGCATGTTTGGTTTAATCTATTTTCAGAAGTCAATATTATCTATTAACATAATCTATTTTCAGATGTCTGAAACCAATGTATATTCAAAAATCACAAATAGTTTATATTTACACACACACGCACACGATTCTCCATTGATATCGAAGCATGGTCACCATATACCTTAAACATTATGCCAAATAGGAATAAGAGATTTCGTTGCACGTTTGGTTTAATCTATTTTCAGAAGTCAATATCATCTATTAACAAAATCTAATTTCAGAAGTCTGAAATAAATGTATATTCAAAAATCGAAAATTGTTTAAATCTTATCAGATTTGTGAGCAATCATTTATCATTGGGATCACTTTGAACCTGAATAAATATTAATTGGTTGTTAATCTTCATGTGAATTATGCAAAAACCTACAAAAAGGAACCATCAACTAGACAAACCAAATCCTTATTTCTATCCATACCGGAGCTTTACCTCGTGTTGGACATTTATTAAAAAAATCTAAATTGACCCACAATTATTGACTTGTATATGGACATTTGTTAGGCCATTGATATCAGAGGCTCACTCTTTTCTTTGAGTACCCACCTACTTTTTTACCCAAATTCCCACCAAAATTTTCGCCAACGAATAATTAGGATATTATTATTTCCTCGCTGATTGATTTTTTAACAAGGAAATGATTTCTCGCAAAACAAAATCTTTTAGCGATGAAGCCTTAAATTTGTCGTCATTGAATTTGGAGGGTTTTGCACATTTTTTCGCCAAAGTAATAATGAGGAAACTATTATTTCCTCGCTAATTAATTCTTTTATCGAGGAAAGGGTTCCTCGTAAAACAAAAAAAAAAATTAGTGAAGAAACCTTCAATTTGTTGTCAATGAATTTGGCGGGTGTTGTACATTTTTCCACCAAATTAATAATGAGGAAACTATAATTTCCTCGTTAATAGGTTCTTTTTGACGACAAAATGATTTCTCGTAAAATAAAAACTTGTAGCGAGGAAGCCTTAAATTTTTTGCTATTGAAATTGGCGGGTTTTGCACATTTTTCTGCCAAAACTAATAATGATGAAACTATTATTTCCTCGCTAATTAGTTTTTTAATGAGGAAACGGTTCCTCGTAAAAAAAATTTAGCGAGGAAACCTTTAATTTGTCGTCAATGAATTTTGTGGGTGTTACAAATTTTTTCGCCAAATTAATAGTGAGGAAACTATAATTTCCTCGCTAATAGGTTCTTTTTAACGAGGAAATGGTTCCTCGTAAAAACAAAAACTTTTAGCGATGAAACCTTAAATTTGTCACCATTGAAATTAGCGGGTTTTTTTTCCTGCCAAACTAATAATGAGGAAACTATTATTTCCTCGCTAATTGATTTTTTTATGAGGAAATGGTTCCTCGCTGATTATGGATCTTCAGCGAGAAAATCATACTTTGTCGCTGTTACATTTGGCGGGTTTTCCTCTATTTTCCATCAAAACAACAAAGATGAAATGATTATTTCCTCGTTAAATGTACATTTCACGATGAAAAAGTTCATCACCAAAATCTCATATTTCCTCGCCAATAAAATAACTAGTTAGGAGACCAAATCATGATCATATTTAGTGAGGAACTAAAATTTTCATCGTAGAAGGTGGTCTATTGTGAGGAAAATATATTCCTCGTAGAAGACCTACTGATATTTACCGAGAAAACAATTTTTTCCTCGTCGAAAGTGATATTTTTTGAGGAAAATAATTTTCTCGCAAAAAAATTGGTCGCTAATAGACATGTCTGTCGTAGTGAATATTACAGATTTGATCAATTGCAATCTTCCCGCATATGAGAGATACCTCTTTTTTGTCCAATGAAGGAATTGCTCAGAAATTTTGTTAATAAGAGATGAACAATCAATGTACGATAGCCTTTTTGACATAAGAGGTAACCCCAAGTAGCGAACTGGAAGAGTCCCCTTAGGAAAATTAAGCAGTGAGCAAATTTGGCTTTTCAAACTATCCTCAACACCACTGATATAAACTGAACATTTAGCAGGGTTAACTACAAGTCCAGATACCCTACCAAACTCCTGAAGACAACTATGTAACTTCATTATAGAATAAACATTAGCTCTAGCAAGGAGGAGGAGATCATCTGCAAAAGACAAGTGTGTAACCCCCAATCGATAGCATTTAGGATGAAACTTGAAGTGACTGTCACCTTTCAGAGCACTTAGCTTCCTAGAGAGGTATTTCATCCCAATTACAAATAAGTAAGGAGAAAGAGAGTCACCTTGTCTTAACCCCCTTTCACCTTTAAAATATCCATGTAAAGAACCATTTATTGACAGTGAGTACTTTGGTGAGGAGATACATTCCATAATCCAATTTATCATAATTCTTGGGAACCCTAGACCTTCCAGGATAGATCGAATGAAGCCCCAATTAATAGTATCAAAAGCCTTTCTTAAGTCCACATTTAGAATAGCTCTGGGGGAGACATGCTTCCTACCATAGTGTTTAACTAGTTCATGGGCAAGGAGAATATTACTAGTAATAAGTCTCCCTTTGACAAATACACTGTGTGATTCACTTATCAGATAGCCCATGACATTCTACAATCTTCCAGCTATAACTTTTGTTATGATTTTATATATTAAATTGTAACATGAAATGGGATGAAAATCAGATGCAGTTTTTGGATTTAGAATTTTAGGGACCAGAGTAATGTATATGGAATTAAATGTACCAAGAAGCTTCCATGAATTGAAGAATTCCTCCATTGTAAGATACAAATCTTCTCCAATAACATCCCAGGCAGACTTGAAGAAAGCAACATTAAATCCATCTGGGCCAGGTGCTTTTGTTTCAGACATTGAGAACACATCATGCTTGATTTCATCCCTGCTGACAGGAGTACTCAGGTTAGCATTTTGAATTGAAGAAAGAATTAGACCATTGGATATTACATCCATGTCAGGTTCATCAACAGTTGTAGTAGAACCCAAGAGTCTCTTGTAATATGAGGTGAATTCAACAATGATATCAGGTGTTTCAGTAAGTCTAAGCCCTTCTTCAGTGTAGATTGATAGTACCCTATTGGAGTGTCTCTTATTTTTCATGACCGAATGGAAAAACTGAGTACATTTATCCCCTTGCAAACTCCAATTAATATTAGCTTTTTGCTTATAAAAATAATTCTCACAATATAGCAACCTGGTATACTTTGAGATACATTCCTTTTCCCTTAAGACCAGCCTTGGGTTTAGAAGGTCCTCATTTATCTGTTTTTGAACCTCAACTAATTCTTCCTTGGCTCTCAGAACTTGTTCACTTATATTTATAAAGTGCTTTTTATTCAGTTCTTTTAAGATAGGCTTCAGATTTTTAAGCTTTTTGTGAAACTTGTACATGCAATAACCCTTAACATCCAGGTCCCAAACAGATTTGACTGCTTGAATGAAATCAGGGTGCTTAGTCCACTTATTGAAAAATCTAAATGGTCTTTTGCCTTCAAAAGTATCCTCACTTATAGTTATCAAGCCAGGGGAATGATCAAAACAGCTAGGCATTAGAAAATCAACTTGGGTTGAAGTGTATTGATGTATCCAATCTTCATTCACCAACATTCTGTCCAGTTTGGACCATATTATAGACTTAGCCTCTTGTTTATTACTCCAAGTATAAAAACACCTTGTTGCCTTGAGATGGACCAAGTGACTTTGACTGATGAAGTTTTGAAAATCAATGGTGTCTGTATCAGTAACTTGTGCACCACCCAGTTTCTCTTCATTATTCAGAATAGTATTAAAATCCCCACCAACCAACCAAGGGCCATTTTGATTGAAAGCCAGCAATTATTGCCATAAATTTTTCCTCCCATCTATTTGATTTAAGGCATATACCACTGTGATGACACAGGACAGTTTACCATCTTTAGACTCAACAACGCAAGTCATATGTTGTTTAGAGGAAGATAAAGCATGAACTATAAGAAAATCACTGTTCCAAAGAATTCATATCCTGCCATTATTTGCTTTAGACAACTTTGAAATCCATTCCCAATCTTTAGCTACTCTTTTTGCAATAACCTGCATTTTGTTTCCAACAACTTTGGTTTCTAAGAGAGCTAAGAAAGAAAGATTATAGTCATGAATAAGATTTTTAGCTATCATGTGTTTAGAGGATTTATTAAACCCTCTAATACTCCAAATGGCTAGGTTCATTTTAGAGACCCCCCTCTATCAATACAAGATGGGTCTAAGTCTAGCTGATGATCCAATATAGAAAAGGAAGAAGTTTGTATGCAAGAAGCCCCATTAGTATTTTTTTTCCAGACCTTCTTCCCAAAAGAGGGCTATTCACACTTGTGAAACCAGTTGTATTTACAGTAGGAGAGCAGAGAAATTCCTTAGCATTTGTAGATTTACTATTACTGATACTTGCTTTTAGATTCTGCTGTGTAGACCTTTCAAAGCTTGAAATGCTTTTACTGGATTGCCCTATAAAAACACCCCAAGTTCCATATCCTTGCTGCTTATCATAATATCTTTGCAAAGGAATATCAGTTCCAGATTTGTTGTTCTTGCCTCCCTGAACACTTTTTCCTGTATTTTGCCCAGATTGACCAGCATTGATACCTTTATCAATATGCTCCTGCCGTATAATTCCAATCTGAATTTCATTAGCATATTGCATAGGCACATTAGTAGCTGTTCTTTTTTCAACATTTCCTTCCTACATAGAGTTTTGAACATGCACATCAACAGGAACGTGCACCAGCTCCTTTGGCCTATTGACAGGCATCCATTTCATTTTAGAAATTCTTCTCCTACAAAATTCAGTTTCATGTCCAACAATGTTACACACAGAGCACCATCTAGGTTTGAGTTCATATATAACTTTTTGATTGTATTTTATTCAATCAGGTCCTTGAACTTCAATCAAGTCAGGTAAACTCTCTATAAGAGGTAAATCAATTTCCAACAAGACCCTTGCATAACACAATCTTTGCCTATTAGTTGTAAGTTTGTTAGTTGCAATAGGATTACCAATCACACTGGCAATTTTGCTCAAACCAGTTGACGTCCACAAATTAAGATGCAAATTTGGGAATTGAACCCACATTGGATATCTATAAGCCTGGAATTTATCTATGTCAATATCAATTGTCCAAGGCTTAAGAACCATTGGCCTAGATCCAAAGAACCAAGGACCCGCATCTAAAACTTCTTGCATTTGCTTTTCTGTTTGGAAACCAAACAGAAACATTGTTTGGTGGAAAATTTGTGAAATAAAAATGAAAGAATTGTATTTGATTTTATTCTCTCAATCTCAATTATATTTTGGATTCTCGATTATAAAAGAGAAGAGAATTGATACAAATCCCCCTCTTTGTTTAAGTCTGGGTTCTTCACGGTGGCGATAGAGTGCCTCCCTCGAATGCTCACGTCGAGTTTGCTCTCCGTTGATGATCCGAACATCTTGATTCACTGAAATGATATCTTCTTCTCACGATTTGATGCTGTGGAGAACTTGCAAAGCAAGTTTGAAACTCTAAACGAGTTGATAACTCAGAACGAGTTTAAACTCTTAAAAAAGAGTTGATTTGAACCGAAAAATTGGTTAATAAACCAAGGGAATGCTCTAAGAACTTTGTTGCTATAGGAAGCTCAAAGATGATCTGCTGCAGGAAGTTCGAAGATGATCCGAAGAAGCCGATCTCTAGATCTACAAAATACTCCAAGATCCAAAAGATCCGAACTCAGTTGAGTTTACTCCAATTTATAGGGGATTAAGGGGTGTAACCTCTATCTTTATTCGCTCCTAAGTGGGACTGAATAGGGTGTAACTGCCCCTTAAACTGCTCCCCAAATTATAGGGAAAACGGTTTTGAAACCGTTCAGTTCGTGCTTTGAATGAGTCAAACGCTGAAAAATAATGTTCAGGGCCCGAACTCTGTGTTTTAGACTTGAAACGCAGAGTTGGGCTAATTTTAGTGACTGAACACACAGTTCGCGCTGCGTTGTAAATTTGAAACGCAGAGTTGGGACGCAGAGATGAACTCCGCGTTTTGAGTCCGTGAACTCTGCGTTTTTAAGTGGAACGCCGGGGATGAACTATACGTTTTGACTCTGAAACGTGGGCATGACCTCTGCGTTTTGATGTTGTAACACAGGGATGATCTCTGCGTTTTGATGTTGTAACACAGGGATGACATTTGCATTTTGATGGTGAAACATAAGGATGACCTCTGCATTTTGATGTGAAAAGACCATCAATTTGTGGTCTCTTTTGCTGGAGCATTACAAAGATCGTCATCTTGTAATCTTCATCTTGTCTCCTTGAAACTATGAGAGTCGTCAGATTGTAACTCCCAATGCTGATTGCGAAGGTTGTTGAACTAGAGCTTTCATCGGTTGTTATGAAGGTCGTCAGATTATAACATTTATCGATCTACGTGAAAGTCTTCAAATTATAGCTTTCTAGAAGTCGTCAGATTGTAACTTTCATCATCGGTATTTGATGGGGGATCAGCTATCTGTTGTGATTTTTAGACAACCTATAAACATTCCTTGCTTGATTAGAGAAATTCTTGGAATAGAAATTTTCCCCCAAATCTTGTTCACATAAGATTCTATAGATTTAAATTGCACATTTAGGCCAATGACATATCCAATTAAAGCATGTTTCCAATAATTCTACCCCTCTTTCCATTCATCAGTTGAGAATGTAACAATGTTGGTTAGAGCAGATTTAATAAAATTCAATGGTAAACCATTACCAGATTTCCTATTGTCCACAAAAAGGCTAACAAATGATTTCTTGATCGCTTCAGTATTCTTGATTTCAGCATCCTCCTAAATAATAAGCTCTGCTTCATCCACATCATTATCAGGTTGCACAAAATTATCAAAATTAGAATTACTGTCTACAGATTGAACATTGGCCGGAATATGAGATTTATTTGTGATCTCAACAATTGCAGAATCAGACTGAATCAATCCAGAACCAGAATCAACTTCTTCAACAATTTCATCCGCCCAAGAGATTGAGGAAGGAGACTTACTCAGATGACGATGAATCAAAGTACCAAATCTAGCATGATCCAGATGAGATTGCGAATCCAAGGCCGAATTAGATCAAAGTACCAAATCTAAACTC
>NC_033798.1:80099785-80104065 GCF_001876935.1 Asparagus officinalis | reverse complement strand
GGGCGTGCGAACTCTTCTCCTAGACAAATTCCCTGTAGACCCATAGAGGTATTTTTTACCGTCTACAAGTAGTTGAGGCTTGAAATGCTACATTTCTTGAGGATTATGAATCTAGTGAGAGTGCATTTCCTCATCAGCTAGAATTTGAGGAGGCACATGAGGAAATTTAGTTGCATAAAGATAACGATTTAGTTAATCTTCAAGGTAATCAAATTGAAAATTTTGATGAGCAACCATCACAACAACAACCATCCCACGAAATTGAAGTTCATGAGGCCCCTTCTATTGATGTAAATCAAGAGGTATGATTAATAAGATCTTCAAGGGAAAGGAGGTCAACAACTTTTAGTGACTATATTGTATGCATTCGGGAGTTTGATTTTGACATTGGATCTAAGGATGAACTGTGTACATTTTCACAATATGTGAATGGAGACCCAATTTTCTCTTTGGTACAATGCCATGAAGGAAGAGATAGAATCTATGGCTAAAATCAAGTTTGAGATATTGTCGAATTACCAAAAGGGCTGTAACCATAAGCTACAAATGGGTCTACAAGACCAAAAAGGACCCTTTTTGTATTCTTAAGTCATATAAGCCTAGGCTTGTAGCTTAAAGTTTTACTAAAAAGGAAGAGATTTGTCAAGAAACCTTCTCATCAGTTTCTAAGAAGGACTCATTTAGGTTTATTATGCTCTAGTTGCTCATTTTGATAAGGAGTTACATCAAATATATGTGAAAATATCCTTTCTGAATGGAATCTTGAGGAAGAAGTATACATGAGGCAACCAGAAGGATTTTGTGATGAGAAAGATTATCACTTAGTTGCAAACTAAAAAGATCTACATATGGACTAAAACGAGCTTCATGTCAATGGTAATTTCACAACATTGTTTCCTCATACAGATTTTTTTTGGACATCATTGATTAATGTGTATATCTTAGGGTTAGTGGGAGCAAAATTATATTTATATTCCTATATGTAGATGATATTTTACTTGCAAGAAATAATTTAGGTTTGCTACATGAGACAAAATAATTCCTCTCTGAAAACTTTAAAATGAAGGATTTATGTGAGGTTGCTTATGTCATTTGCCTAAAAATTCATAGAGATAGGTCTAAAAGACATTTAGGACTATCTCAAATGGCCTACGCTAAAAAGCTATTAGAGATATTCGAAATGAAAGATTGTGCATCAATATTAGTATCTATCATCAAAGATGATAAACTCGGTAAAGATCAATGTCCAAAAAAATAAATTAGAAAATGATCAGATGAAGAGCATACGTTATGCATCAGCCATGGACAATTTGATGTATACACAGGTATGCACTAGTCCTGATATCGGATTTGTAGTAGGATTATTGGGTCAATACCAGAATAATCCTGGTATGGAGCATTGGAGGGTTGCTAAAAGAGTCATGAGATATCTGAAAGAAACCAAGGACTATAGATTGACTTATAGTCATATTGATCGTTTGGAGTGGTCGATTATTCAGATTTAGACTTTACTAAATGTGTAGATTCAAAAAAGTCCACTTTAGGATATGTCTTCCTTCTCGTCGGAGGTGCTATATTTGGAGGAGTACTAAGCAAATAATTGTTGCTTCATTTACCATGAAGGTAGAGTTCATTGCATCCTATGAAGCCACTAATTGCATTATGGTTGAGGAACTTTATCTTGGACCTTAAAATCATTGACTCTATTGCAAAGCCTATAACGATCTATTGTGATAATTTGACAGTTATTTTCTTCTCCAAAAATAATAAGAGTGAAATCTGAAGCAAGTATATTGACGTAAAGTATCTTGGTGTTAAAGAGAATGAGAGGCAAAATGTTGTGTCCATTCAACATATTAATACTTAGTTTATGGTCATTGATCCCATGACTAAAAGATTATCGACAAAATAGTTTCTAGGTCATGTGGAGCATATGGGATTGATGCTCATCAATGTTTATTTTCTCTCTAGTTGTTTTAGACAAGTTCTGGATATTCTTAGAGAATAAAGTTTAATTTTATTGTGCACAAATAAAATATTCATATTTGAATTATATTCATTGAGATAGTTAAAGTAAGACTTGGGTGACTTTGTATGAATCTATTCATAAAGTTTGCTCATAAGGTTGCTCACTTAGTGAATTTGTGCATCGTGGTACATGGAAGGAAGAGCTCATTGTTACCAAAAGCTTGACCTCTATGATTCGTGCATTAGATTTTTTATTTGAGTCGAAGCTATACACTACTAAATGACATGAATTTTAATTATAACCATATTTCTATGTTAATTATGAATGTGGACTAAGTGGGAGAATGTTGTATTCGGATAAAGTTTTGGTCCACATGATAATAATTATCTTAATTCGTTATGGTATTTGAGTTCTTATCCTATAAAGAGTTGTAATGAATTGATATAAGATCATATCTAGATAGTTTCCTTAGTGGACGAAAATTTATCTTTTAAGAAGTCTTATCCTTTAATAACTCCAGTTATAACAGAAGGGACCTAGCCTAGACTATAAATACAATCATAGTTCTTCCATCAGATTTAGGCTATTCGTTAAGGCATAGGCTAGAATCTCTTTCTGTATTTCTTTATTTTATTTATTCTAATAGTGTTCTAATTTTATTCTTTGTTTCTATATGCGCTCAGATTATCTCTAGTTTTGATCTAATTACCTGAGTTGCAGATCGTTCTAAACAACAATGGCTGGAGGTATTTTATATTTAATTTAATTCATTGCGTGCTCTATAATTATTTATTCAAGTAATATCTTACATTCAACTCTTGTTATCTTTCTCTTTTAATATTAAACTTGGTTCTAACTTCTTATAACTTGTATATAACATCTCAAATAATATTAAACCAATATGAGGGTTTGTTATTCATCACACAAAGTCGGTTGTACAGACACAATCATAACAGCAACTGGACTAAATTGACTCAATTGCATAGAATTGATCTTGCAACTACTTCAGTTGTAAGCTATCAAACGCCTCATGTATAAAGGTTTACATTGACCGTAGATGAAAGATGGTAGAACTTCGTGCATTACGTATTATCATTAATAAGGACTACAAGAAAAATTACACATGCGTCTCCAACTCCAACGAAGGGCACATGACTCGGCAATCGCATGCTGTGTTCAATCTGATAAAGTCCAGACCCTAAATTCAATGAACACAATTCGATCACACCACGAATTCATACATATGTTCGTGGGCGGATGCATAGTGTGTACTAGGGGCGCAGTTGCGCTCTTAGCAATCTACAAATTACATCTTAATGCCTCCTGCAATTAAGATAGTTGTCAAATTTTGCACCCGCTTTGAATTTTCGACCAATTTACATTAGACATTTACAAGCTAGTTGCTCGTTTTCATTCGGCCTATTTGAAATTAGTAGCTCATTTTCATTTATGTAAATAGATAATTATCATTTGCCCCTCTAACAAAAAGTTTCTAGCTCTGCCACCGCATATGTTTGATAGCAGAGAAAAGAATACTCATATGTTTGCTCCATGCAAGGAAAGGCTATCCTCGCCTATCTAGTACATTTTTCTAGCATATGCATTTGCATCCACATCTAACATATAATCACACCCGTTTGACAAGCAAAGAGTGCATGGAGGAAGATAAGTATCTTTTCTGCGTGAGCACTTGACCATTTAGGTTTTTTCTCCCTAGAAACCACATTAAAAACAAGATAATTATACAAAAAAACCACTTTTTTATTTCCATGTATGCATAAACCATCTTAAAAATAAGTTTTTATTGCAATCAAACATCTTCTAACCAAAATTTTCACTAAAAATCTAAAATTAACCTCGTTCAAGGCACATGACACTTTTTTTTTAGTGTTTAGGTCTTGTGAGCGTACAACTCACGTAACCTGAACTTTAATTTTTAACCTTATCTTCAGATTTTTCAAAAAAATTTGACTTGGAGGGGGTTGATTGCGACAAAAACACATTTTAAAAGTAGTTTACGTATAAATTAAAATTAAAAGATGGTTTCATGTAACTATATAAGGTCGTTTCTATACGTGCGGTTAACATCCGAGGAAAGAAACATGGATGATATAATAACTGCCTATTATTAGCAAAGAGCAATTGCATAATTGGCTCTGACCATTTAATGGCGGGTATATTTGAAATTACTCACTTTCCCTCCAGCTCCCATTAATGGCTGGCTCATCGCCATGAGCCCAAAACCCTGAAATTACTCACTTTCCCTCCAGCTCCCATTAATGGCTGGCTCATCGCCATGAGCCCAAAACCC
>NC_033798.1:80083026-80099453 GCF_001876935.1 Asparagus officinalis | reverse complement strand
CAGACCGGATTGGTCGTCTTCTACGCGAAATGTGGGGAGCTTGGATGCGCAAGATTGGTGTTTGATAAAATGCCTGAGAGAAGCGTGGTTGCTTGGAATGCGATGATTTCTGGGTACGAGCAGAATGGGTTTGCTGATAGGGCGATTGAGGTGTTTGTTGAGATGAGGAGGGAGAGGGTTGAGCCTGATTCGGTGACTGAACTTCGTGCATTACGTATTATCATTAATAAGGACTACAAGAAAAATTACACATGCGTCTCCAACTCCAACGAAGGGCACATGACTCGGCAATCGCATGCTGTGTTCAATCTGATAAAGTCCAGACCCTAAATTCAATGAACACAATTCGATCACACCACGAATTCATACATATGTTCGTGGGCGGATGCATAGTGTGTACTAGGGGCGCAGTTGCGCTCTTAGCAATCTACAAATTACATCTTAATGCCTCCTGCAATTAAGATAGTTGTCAAATTTTGCACCCGCTTTGAATTTTCGACCAATTTACATTAGACATTTACAAGCTAGTTGCTCGTTTTCATTCGGCCTATTTGAAATTAGTAGCTCATTTTCATTTATGTAAATAGATAATTATCATTTGCCCCTCTAACAAAAAGTTTCTAGCTCTGCCACCGCATATGTTTGATAGCAGAGAAAAGAATACTCATATGTTTGCTCCATGCAAGGAAAGGCTATCCTCGCCTATCTAGTACATTTTTCTAGCATATGCATTTGCATCCACATCTAACATATAATCACACCCGTTTGACAAGCAAAGAGTGCATGGAGGAAGATAAGTATCTTTTCTGCGTGAGCACTTGACCATTTAGGTTTTTTCTCCCTAGAAACCACATTAAAAACAAGATAATTATACAAAAAAACCACTTTTTTATTTCCATGTATGCATAAACCATCTTAAAAATAAGTTTTTATTGCAATCAAACATCTTCTAACCAAAATTTTCACTAAAAATCTAAAATTAACCTCGTTCAAGGCACATGACACTTTTTTTTTAGTGTTTAGGTCTTGTGAGCGTACAACTCACGTAACCTGAACTTTAATTTTTAACCTTATCTTCAGATTTTTCAAAAAAATTTGACTTGGAGGGGGTTGATTGCGACAAAAACACATTTTAAAAGTAGTTTACGTATAAATTAAAATTAAAAGATGGTTTCATGTAACTATATAAGGTCGTTTCTATACGTGCGGTTAACATTCCGAGTGAACAATAATACCGATGTACGAATGATTACAATTACAAACCTACTATTCTAGCTAAAAGCAGTCAATTTCATATATATGGCTCTTATAGCATCGTCCTCTAGCACTACCTCATGCCCTCCTACGTAGCCATATATATATAAATGAGAGTCTCGGATATATATCCACAATATACAACATCCTATATTACCACTCCAAGCTCCCATATCTCGGACTGGCTCCGACCAAAAATAGTCTCTGTATGACTCCTTAATATAACGCCACCGCTTATAGTACTTTCACTATCACTCACTCCAGTCCTACCGCAGTCCTCCTCGCCGCCGGGCGCCGCCTCCTTCCTCTCAACAAAGTCCACTGCCACTCATCGTCTCCGGCCTCCACGCTCCTCTCCCTCCTCACCAAACTCCTCACCGTCACCATCCCCCGGCTCGCTCCTCTACGCCCACGTCAGACGCACCACCTCTTCTGTGTCGTTGACTATACAGGGGCCAAGCTGGCCGCAGACCGACGCCTTCCTCTTTGACTCCATCATCAGAGCCTCCTCCAAATCCCACTTCTCCATCCACTCCCTCCTCTTCTACACCCAAATGCGCTCTCATCGTCTCCCGCCGTCAAATTACACCTTCACTTCTGTAATCAAAGCTTGCGCCGATGTATCGGCTTCGGGTGCCGGCAGAATTGTTCATGCCCAGGTAGTCACTGCTGGGTTTGGCTCCGACTGTTATGTTCAGACCGGATTGGTCGTCTTCTACGCGAAATGTGGGGAGCTTGGATGCGCAAGATTGGTGTTTGATAAAATGCCTGAGAGAAGCGTGGTTGCTTGGAATGCGATGATTTCTGGGTACGAGCAGAATGGGTTTGCTGATAGGGCGATTGAGGTGTTTGTTGAGATGAGGAGGGAGAGGGTTGAGCCTGATTCGGTGACTTTGGTCGGGGTCTTGGCCGCTTGTTCGCAGACTGGCTCGTTGGGTTTGGGTAAGTGGGCAGATGGGTATATTTTGGACAAGGGTTTTGATGTTGATGTGGTGCTTGGCACGTCGCTGGTGAATATGTATGCTAGATGTGGGCATGTGGAGAGAGCTCGAGAGATTTTTGATGGGCTTCAAGAAAAGAATGTTGATAGCTGGGTATGGGATGCATGGGTATGGAGAATCAGCAGTCAAGCTGTTCCTTAGTATGAGGCATAGTGGGCCGTCGCCAAATGATGTAACATTTGTGGCAGTGTTATCGGCTTGTGCTCATGCTGGAATGGTGAACGAAGGTCGTGAGGTTTTTGAGTGCATGAAGAGAGATTACGGTTTGGTTCCTAGAACCGAACATTTTGTTTGTATGGTTGATATGTATGGAAGAGCTGGAATGTTAGAAGAAGCTATGCAATTTATTCGCGATTATATATCAGGGGAGCCAGGACCCGTTGTATGGACCGCGATGGTTGGTGCTTGCAAAATGCATAAGGATTTCGATCTAGGAGTCGAAGTAGCAGAGAGACTTCTAGCAGTTGAGCCCGAAAACCCTGGTCATTATGTGCTATTATCAAATATTTACGCGTTAAAGGGTAAGATGGATAAAGTTGAGAAAATTAGGAACGTGATGATCCATAGACGTTTGAAGAAGCAAACTGGATATAGCTCGATAGAGATTGATCATGTAGTTCATGTGTTTCGAATGGGCGATACTTTGCACCCAAAATCTGCAGAAGTTTATAAATTGTTGGAGGAATTGGTCCATAAAATCAAGGAGGCAGGATATGTGCCAGAAACTGACTCGGTTTTGCACGAATTGGAAGATGAAGAGAGGGAGGTTGCGCTTAGATTTCATAGTGAGAAGCTGGCTGTTGCATTTGGGATCATGAATACTAAGGATGGGACTTTGATTAGGATTGTGAAGAATCTAAGGATGTGCAGTGATTGTCATTTGGCTATCAAGTTCATTTCTATTGTTACAGATAGAGAGATCATTGTTAGAGATAAGCATAGGTTCCATCATTTTAAGGAGGGAAATTGTTCTTGCCAAGATTATTGGTAACGTCCCCTCCAGAGAAGTAGTTCAAACTAACAGCGTATTGTCTAAGCTGATTTCAGTTCTTGAAAAAAAAGTGTTGGAAATTTTAAAAAAAAATCAAAATATTTCAGGTGATCGTTTTCCTGTTACTCTTTACACTTCCAGCTTATTTCCCATATGTTCACTCACAATTAGTAGGCTTGCAAACATTACTAAAAGTGAAACAATTGGATTTCCTTTTCCCCCCCTCCTAACGCAAAACTCTCTGAACTACGGAGGCATCGCCTTTACTTCCCATGACTAAGATGTTGTCCACTGAACACAGTGCGAACTATGGTAGGGCTTCATGCTTATACACAACAACAAAAAAAAAAAAAACCCACCACCAAAAAAAGAGGAAAAAAAACCACCCACCCTTGGAACTTTTATGGAATCATGTCCACATCCATTCTTCCTACTCCTTTCCATGACAACTCAAACATTTAGCTATATACAATTTGTCAATTTGCATTTTGTGTGGGGACTTGGCATGTTTTTCTCAAGGTAGTGAGTATCATTTAATTGTTCTTTAATCTTTATGTGCATAGCGTATGAAACTTGCTAGGGCAAAAGTGTTTCTTAAAACTGGGATTGTTTTCTCACCTTTTTAGAGCAGACCCTACCTAATGGCTTTTGTGCTTTTATTATAAAAGAAAGAAGACAAACTTGACTTGTTTGATAAAGGTTCATATTGATAGACAGCTAATATATAAGAGAAGTGGCATTGTTTCTTTAATCGCATCCCAAGTTGTTCTTTCTCTTTCATGTGGATGTATTTATGTATCGTACATCTTTGATTTGACCTTATGTTGTGATATGCACACTGGGAAATGAAATTATGTGTGAATCAGTATTTAGGTTAGTTCCTTGTCCGAGATCCCAGCGTGTGACACTGTATGAGATTGAGTTCAATTCTAGAGAATTTCCGATCTTACAATTTCCTTATTCAAGATCAAGAACATATCCACTTGCTTGTGGCTGTTCATTCGGTTTAATGGACGATCTCAAGATGTCATCATAATTGTCTTGCCTCTAATTTGTAGCCAACAGCATTCAAACATTAGTTGCTTTGGATATCAAAATTTCAAACCTATAGTGAAGACTGATGGTTATAATTTTATAATATAACATTAATGATTCAAAAATTATAAACAATTATGGTCATTGTAATCCTCCAGTATAAACCCTGCAAATAAGAGGATTCAATACAAGTAGCTAAAAAGAAGATCTGCTCCTGAATTCCTACAAATAGACAAGTTTGAAGAGAGGATCACAGAGAAGAAGAGAAAAGAATAGATTTCGTTGAGGGGGGCTCCGGTAATGGGTAAGAGGGCTTGATTTTTCTTTTTCGTTGTGTTTCTATAAGTAGATTACACTCCTTTATATAGGCCATAAATCCCATCATCTCCACCCCCCTCAAACTGCCTCTGAGAGATTTTCTCTCAACAAACCACATATCCCACGTTTCTCTCCACTTGAGAAGCGTTGATTTGGTCACACAAGACCAAGTCAGACTAACAAATTTGTACTCCCATTATTCTCGATAGTTAATGTGCATGTTTGGCAAGTTACTTATTTTAACTTATAATTGAGTTTTACCTTATAAAGATCCAAAATCATGTTTGCTAATTGTTACTTATTTACTTTTTTTTACTTATAAGTAACCAAATTAAAGTTGGGAAATTCCAACTTATTTTTTGAATACTTATAAGTGGATTTACTATTTATAGTAAAAGACTACTTTGCCCTCTAATGAAATAAGTAATAAGAAGCTTATAAGGATTTAAGAAATAAGTATTAGCCAAACATGCCATATATCTCAAAGAATTAAGAAGTCAGCTAAGCGTAGATGTATATATATTCCTATTGATGTTGAGTGATCACACACTCAGTTATATCTATGTTTGGATGAGTTTGTTGGGGATTGATGATGAGCCGCTTTCTTCCCCGACTTTATATATGGTTCTTGAATTGAATGTCTGAAAAATCTGCACGTGTAAAAATTCGTGAGAGGATGGGGCTTGGTTCCCCCGTGGTTCCTCCAACGATCAAGTCAACTAGTGAACTTGAGTGGGGTAAATAAGAACTGTGAGAGTTCTTGTGTGTGTGCAGTATGATTTGCAGAGAAAACTGAATATCAGATTAGATAAAGAAGAAGATCCAAAAAAGGTTCAGTCCAAGTTGAAATAGTACCTTTATTTATACTAAAGATGTAAAGGTAGATTGGTCACTTCGGCCGAGCACTGAGAGGCGGTGGCGAAGTGTGGGTTGGCGACTGCGTCAGCACCTGCTTTACAGGTGTCGGAACCACTGAGAGGCGGTGGCTAAGTCGGAATCCTCGCTGGGCCTAGGCCGCCAAGCTGATTGGGGCATTGTATGCAGAAGTACACTCGTCCGTTGCTTGGCAATGAATTGCGCTTTGACGAAATGGGAACACCATAACAATTCCTTTTCTTTTAATATATATCTAGTACTTTTAATTAAAACAACATCTTAAAATCACTATTCATGCTACGGTGAACACTATTCTTACTGCAATACAATTTAGAATATCAAATCCTCCTCTTCTAGCTGCAATAAATTTTAAAAACATAAATGACACTATTCCTGCTATAGTAAATTTTGAATCTTTGAATTTTTTCCCCTTGCATATATTGATTTATTAAAGAAAATTGATAAAAGTTATTAATTAATATATTATTCTGATAACTTGTATAGAGATTCACTCTATAAATAGTAATAAAAAAATTATCACTAAGGGGTTGTTTGGTTCATGGATTAGTTTTGATGCATATGTCACAAATTTTAATAAAAAATCATATTCATAATCTTGTTTGTTTGCATGCATATTGAAGAGGATTTGATGAATGACAAATCTAAGCAGAAATTAGTTTGTTTGGTTGAACATGAATTTGTTGAGGATAATATAGCATAATATCACTCCTTTTTGAATTTTTGTATAAGCCTCGGTAAAAATCAGAGTGAAATCAGCATTTTTTAAGAAATTAGAATTGATACATTAAATCCTATGTGGTAGCTTCAATTTTTCGATAAAAAAATACTAACCAAACAATGTATTTAGATAAAATTCAAGATTTTGATCTCATGGGTCCCATTTTTTTCCCGTGCGAAGTTAACATATGTAAACAGCCCCTTAGATTTTGATGAATAATTTTATACAAAATCCATACTATTAATTTGGCTACAGATACACTTCCATAAACAATGCCCTCCGCCACACCGCATGCGGGCTAAAAGCTAGTGTTACTCGCTGCCTAAACAAAAGTAGCAACGCCATTTGATTAGTCAACACGCTCTGGCTCTGCTCGTAAGACTCAACGTTACGATGAGAACCAGACAACCCTACGCCTTCCTGCAGAGCAGCAGACCGTACACTTGATACCCGATCGTCACCGTGCATACGTGTAAAGATAATGGGTGGCCCCAACTCCGATCTTATCCGCACCGACCAATCAACCTGTACCGCTAAAAAAAAAAAAAACTCGTCACGTGCCCCTCATTCTGCTATCCCTCTGGCACATTCTAACTTAAGTAACTATTGCCCTCACCGCGATTCTAGAATGTCAACCTGCGTTGTCTCATTACCGCTTCTGCCGAAACGAAACTGTGAAGTTGAGGCACAACTTAAAATTTTGGGCCTTCAGTCTTAACAGCTCGATGTTTGCTTTCGGTAGCGATAACACGTTTTAAATTACCTCGAGCACCCAAATAGAGATCCAAGGCATGAGACAGGTAAGATGTAACCATCCGGTTACATGATGCATTATTTATGAATAGTACATCATGCAACCGGATGATGACATATCACTTGTCCTATGCCTTGTCCGTCCATGTAGCAACACCCTTTAAATTAATAAAATAAAAGTTTGCACATGATTCCTCGTCATTCCGCAAAATGCAAAACCCATCTCCACCGTCTGGTTTTGTATGAATTCAGTACTTCTCAGTATACATACGCCTCATGATGCGGAAGGGTTGAATTTTGATTCAAATTTTATTGCTAGATCTCAAAGATTAGTTAATTCATTGAAAACAGCACAAATGTTTCTAGTTGAAAAAATAAAACTTCAAATAAAACAAAAACTCTTTATTTTTTTACTTTGTAGTTATTTCTTTTTATTTATTTGTTTGTAGTTTTTATATTTGTCATGATTAGGACCGCAGACGCAGATATTTTATAACGAGAGGTTCGTTTGTAATATCAGAAAAAGTCAAGGGGTAAAATGCCGATAAATTCCCAATAGGAAATGTGTGAGCTCAAAAAAGAATCCAAGACGAAAGCAACCGCTTCTAATAAGCGTATGAGCTAATCGTCAATTGCTTAGCCTCCTCCTCTTGCTGGCGAAGAAAGTGAGGGGAAAAAAAAGAAGGGCGATAGAAAACCCTAACCCTAGCTTCGATCCTTGAATCTGATCTCTATGGCTTCGGGTGGATCTTCAGGCCGAACCTCGTCAGGGCCGAGATCGTTCGATTTCGCCTCCGACGACGTGCTCTGTTCTTACGATGACTACAGCAACCGGGATCCATCAAATGGGAAGCGATCGGATCCGACGCCAAAGGTAACATCTTGTTTCTTGCTGTTTTGGTGTTTTTTGATCGAAGGGGTTACTCTTTTAATTGTTCAATTTACTGCAAATTGAAACGTATTTTGCATTTGAATGGATATAGATCGAAGCTGGGTGATGTTGCAATCTGGGGCTTAGTGAATCTTTTTTTCTTTTCTTTTTTGTAAATCTGTGTTTTATGACTCGGGAGTAAAAGGCACAAACTCTAATTTTTGTCAAGAAAAAGGGGAAATTAGAGAAGTCTGTTTGGCGACTTTTGTTGATGTGATGTTATTCTTGGTGTTTAGTTGTAGGTTTAGCTGCCAGCAGCATAAAAATGACATTTTTAGATCCTGCTGATAAAAGAGCAAGGTGGGTTTTTGAGATATCTTTGTTAGCTACATCTTTGAGAACCTTTAATGTATTGGAGTTGATTTTTTTGGTTTGTGTCTTTGATGAGAAGCAGCCAACTGGCACTATCATCGTAATTGATAGTCATTGTTGTCTATATTGAATAACCATGCAGATGATGGTTCGGTTACTTAAACCAGTATTGGTAAGTTCTTGTGTTCAAAATCCTCTTGTCTTCATCTTGAATGTGCGTTCACGGTATATTTGGCTGCACGTATTTCGGTAGCGAGGTTTCATTTATAGCATACCCTCCCTAGGTTCAATAATCACAATTTCCATCCAGGCACCAAGGACTTATCTAATTCAAACTGTTGAGAGAACATTTTTTTGCATCTTGAATCCAAACTAAGCATCTGTTTGAGGAAATACTGTTTGTGGGCAAATTCGCTTCTGTTTCGTGTTTGGTGTTTACTGATAGAGGCACATGAATCCACCCAGTTCTTGTGGTCCTACTTCTTGTTATATGTGAGGTTTCCGTGAATCCATGCTGTGACTTGGGCCAACAAAACATTTGGTAGTATTTGGCAATGCCAGGGATTACGCCTAATTCCTGATGCGTTCAACTTTTTTTTTCTTGGAAGTAAGAACAGAGCAATATGACAGTAGCTACGGTTATATCTTGGAATAGTGTGTTCATCAGCTAGTTTACCCTATTTATTTGTATCATATTTATATTACTCTAACAAACTATATCATTGTCTTTTTCCCTTGCGAAGCATTTCCATGAAAGCAGAACAGAAAGACAGTTAGTTAGTGTTTATGGCCAACAAGATGAGTATCCCAAAGAAGAAATAATAGACGCTGTTGAGAAATGCATGAAGAAGTATGCTGACAATCTACTCCATCATCTCGAGGGAATCAGTGGACGCTTGTCGCAATTGGAGATATACTGCTACAAACTTGAACGTTCAATTGGTGAATTTCGAGCTGATATGATCCGTGATCAGAGTCAAGCAGATACAAAGATCAAAACTCTTGAAAAACATTTACAAGAAGTAAGTCACGCCGCATTGCTCTCTTGAAATATCACTAATTTTTATCAAATATGAGAGTAGAACTGTCCCCCAAGAATCTGAGCATAGAAGTATATGCTTTTATATTTTCTGCTACGGTTTTACATTCCACGAAACTTCCTCTGTTCTGCACATTCCGGACAGTTAAATTATGTGTTCCATCTTTAGTGGACTTGTTGTAAAACACATGAATGCTTAAAGCTTAACTCGCTTTGTTATGGTGACATGGGATAATATACAATGCAATATGTTGCTGGAAATAGCATTAAGCATGCCGCTTTATCTATAATTCTAAGTATATGCATATAATTGGTAGATGATATCTTGCAACATTGAATATAGTAATGTTAAATTCATTGTTGAGATTGCAACCTAAAAATGTCAAATCATTTCAGCTTCATCAGTAGTTCTGTGCATGCAGGTTTAATTTGTACATTAATAACACCTAGCAGCACTGAATGATAATAGTGTTGAAACTGGACATGCATGACATATTGAGTTGTCTATTTGAAGTTCTGGCGATTGTCAGTGCAATAGCTGACCTTTTTCTAACCTATTCTATGTGTCTTGGATTGGTCTCATATTTATGTAAGCATGAATTCTATGACAGCAGTTGTACAACCTTCATTTACATATTGCAGCCTATATAAATAGTTTAAGATATTCGATCAGATAGTGTTCCCTTATTTTTGGAAATTTAATATCTCACTTCTTTAAAGAATATCAAACCTGATACATTACATTAGGTACACATGGACATGGAACAAGACCATGTTATTGAAGAGCATGACTTATTCTTTCTTCTTAACTGCAGGGGGTTTGTTGTATTAACTTAAGAGGGCAATTTTACAATTGTATCTTGGATGATTGATGAAAATCCAGTGGGTTTCCATGTCATTTATGGACATATTAGAAAGCAGAGAGAAAGGGTATTAGCTTCCGCTGTTATCATCATTTGCTCTTAAGAGAATAATAACGGTTACTTACAAAACACTTGAGATGATGTCTCACAATTTTCAAACTAATTTTCAGTATGATCTTGTGATGGAAGTATGCTATAATGACATTTTTAATGTTCCTGTCATATATATCTTGTTGGTCATCACTGAAAGAGATTAACCCTAGTTCTGTGGAGATGCTTTATCTCAGCCATAGACAAGCTCCTGTAGCTGCTAGCTTATTTGCTATATTATGTAGTCAATATGTAACAAAAGATTTAGATAAGCCTTTGAAATTAGTCAGCCTTTCCTTTCATGCATTGGTTTTTGATTGTTCATATGAATCCACGTTGTGGTTGCCATGACAGGTTCACAGATCCATTCAAATTCTCAGAGACAAGCAAGAACTTGCTGAAACTCAGAAGGAGCTCACAAAACTCCAGCTAGCACCCAAAGAATCTACCTCTCCAACCCAGTCTCAAAAAAGCAAAGAGGCCATTGCACCGTCATCTGTTCCTGAGCCCAAACAGCATGATGACGCACCAGAAATCTCCAATCATCACCTAGCCCTTGCTCTGCCCCACCAAATCCCAGCACCAACCTCTCTTCCCATCAGAGCACCTGACCTTAACCAGCTCCCAATGCAGCAGCAGTCAACTGCCTCTCTTGGCGTTCCACATGACCGTTACGCTCCGAACCAATCAGTCACATTTTATCCTCCGCAGAGCCAGGCGTTGCAGCATGGGGTGCAATATATACAACAAAGACCACAAATTCAGGACTCAACACAAGCACTGCCACCACCTCAGCAGCCTCAAGTAGTGAGCCAGGCACAAACCACACAGCCATTGCCTCAGTACCAACAGCCTCAGCAGTTTGCACAACAGCTTGCTGCACCAACTCAACCCACATCCCAAGCCCAGCTTGTCAGGCCTCGAACTCCACCCACTTATATTTCATATACCCATCAATCGGCCAATCCTGAAACCTTCACTTATTCTACAGCTCATCAATCCTCAATGAACCGCCCTGAGCCAATGCCATTTGGTTATGGAAGCTCAGTTAATATACCACCAGGCCAACCACAGCAGCAGGCTGGGAGCCAAAGTTCTTTCGGAATGGCTCCGGCCAAGGCTAGTGGTCATGCAAACCCTGCACCTTATCCATCACAATCTAGTGTTCAGGGCTATAACACAGTCTACAGTATTGATGGGAACAGAGTTCCGACTTATCAACCAGGAAGCTACTTGCCACCAAGCAATGTCCAAGGCTTTCAGAACCAGCAGCTTCCTCCTAGCAACAATATTGGGTTTCATCATCCTGGAGCTCAGTTAATTCGAAGCCATCCTTACGCTGACATGATTGAGAAGGCAGCTGGCATGGGATTTCCAAGGGATCAGGTCGTTGGTGTGATCAACAGGATGGCAGAGACCGGGCATCCCGTGGACTTCAATGCACTGCTTGACTTGTTGAACTCCGGTCCTGCTGCTGGTGGGCCGCCTCGAGCATGGTCAGGCTAGGGATTTGGGTGGTAATGGTTCGATACCTGATACCTGCGCGAAGGTGATTTTAGGAGTACTTCCGCAGAGGCTGCAGGTTATCAATAAAGCAATTATGCTGTAGTAGGTTCAGATTATCTTGTGTATACGGATTTGTGTGAGTTTTATGATATTTTGGTGCTCCAATAGATGTCGAGGTCTAATGACATGTGATTTTGTAGTTGATGTCATGAACTGCTGCGGTGAACAATTGGCAAGATGCTTAACATTGCATCTTGGTAAGTATGGCTCTCAGCTTTTTAATGGAGAGCCTAGAAATACCTAGTTAAAGTCTGATTAATGAGAATTATTTCTTATTCACTGTTATAATTTTCAGCAGTGCAAAATTCAGTTGCAAATATGAAGCGCTAGAAATTTGTTACTGGTAAATTTTCCTACCGTGGTTGATTCGATACGGGTATGCTGGGGATTCATAGATGAGCGGCTCTGATCTACAAGCAACTGACCCCAAATTCTTCAAATTTGTGGTACCTGCACTGATGTGTTGCTATTTCCGCTGATCAAGTTGTAATTGCTCTACTACAGGTTCCCGAAGCAAAGCAAAAGGCCCTCTTGTCATTACCAACTGCAGGAACTTACCAATGATCACCGTTCTCTGCAGGAACTTACCAATGATCACCGTTCTCTTAGGCAAAAATTTGTAAGACCGGGTGTCCTTTTATGATCCAATGCCGGGGACATTGCACTGGCAAGTATGTGACATACATGGACAGCTCGATATGCGAAGCGAAGAGGATCGGTCAGTTTCATTGAAAGGATTGACAGCTCGATATGCGAAGAGGGTCGGTCAGTTTCATCGAAAGGATTAACGAACCGCAAACTAGGTATGGTTGATGATTCCAGCCATGGCGGATGAAAACTAAAGGAAAGTTCGAAAAACTATACATAATCAAGTCAGGATAAAAATGAAGGGGAAAACAAAAACTCAAACCGACCAAACTCTAATTCCTATTCGAAGGGTTAGCAGGGAAAAAAAAACCAATCCGAAAATCCCAACGTTAATATTGAATGGCATGACTTTATGAATAAGGCCTTGATGGCTGTTTGGATGCCTTTAGGAAACTATGATATTTATGACACAAAATAAAAAGTGGTTATCCACCTCACCACTTTTCATTCGAGTGTTTACATTGTTTGGTTAGGAATTTTTGTGAATCCTAAAATAATAGTATTACATTGTTTGGATAGTATAATGTAAACTAGAGTATTTATGACATAAAATGGAAAGTGGTTATCCACCTCACCACTTTTTACAAGGTTTTGACTTTTTTTTTATTTTTTGGACACATTTATGACATTTTGTCAGCTTTCCAACAAAATCACTCCTAATTTTGGTGATTTTACTTTCGGTGACACCTCATCAAAAGGTGTAAGCTTTTCATGAAAAAGAGAATTTAAACAAACAATGTAAAGTGATGAAAGCTGACATCGGGACCCACTTTTTTACACATTCCTTCCTTTTACATGGTAAAAGCATACAACCAAACAGTGAGCGTTTTGGGGAAGGAAAAGGTGTGACAAAATCTCCATCCTCTGGCCAATTGTTCAGGGCCCGTTTGGTTGCAACTCAGAGAGGCTGAATCCCTTTTTGTCAGCTTTTGTCAGGCTTTCAGCCTTTCTCTTTTGCAACCAAACGGGGCCTCAATGTTGTACTGTATACACGCGTGGACATGGATGCTCAAGGGGCTGTTTGGTTCCGGTTTTTGGAAGGGGAAAGCAGGGGAAAGCTGCAAAATGTCAGCTTTTTGACAGCTTTCCCCAAAATCGCCTCTATAAAAAGCGATTTTGGAGGAAAGCTGCCAAAAAACTGACATTTTTGACAACTTTCCTCCCTTTTACCAATCCAAAAAACAAATCCAAACAGCCCCCAAGTTTCAAAGAGAATTCTACTAGACCTAAATCTCTGCAACTCCCTGAAAGTCTTGTGTAATGCCAACTCTCTCTTGGTGGGGCCTTGGCACAAGAATGCTCTATCAACCCATTCGAGTAGTCTAGATTCATGGCGAAGTTTCGTATCACACTTCAAATTTGATAATGATATAATTTGACCGTACATAGATAGACTATTTATTAAGCTTCCCCCTCTATTTGGCCGGGGGAAATGAGGAAGAAACTTCGTAAGAAAGTAAAAAAAAAAGGACTATTATTACTTGGAAAACTCAACTAGCTCGCCAACTCCAATGGGTTAACCACAAATTAAGGAATCCGTGTGACTCTTTCTAGTGGTGTCATGACTTTAGAACCAAAGCTTTCCTGAAAATATAGCTACAGTTAATAGGACGTAATACCACAACTCAAGGCATAACTAATTACATACTGTTCCTCTTAGAGCATCTCCAACAATGATCTTAGGTTTTCCCTATATTTGAGGAGTAAATCTCTCATCCTAGGAAATAGAGAGTCAAATAATGAGCAAGTACTCCAACAATGCTTCCCAAATGGCTCCTTATCTCATGTCCTAGACTAAATATATGGAGTAGGATGGGGGAAAATTACTCCAACAATGCTGCTTATGTTGAGACTAAATATAGTGAGTCATTTCTTGTCTTTGATTTGGAATACCAAATCATAAGCTCTATATTTAGTCTTCATTATAGGGAGCTTGTTGGAGCCAAATTTTCCTCTCATACTCCCTAAATTTACTCAAGGACATGAGATAGAGAGGCTCTTGGAGATGCTCTTATTGTCTTAAATCACCATCTATATTGCACTATAGTCCAAATCACATCATTCGACAAACCAGCATGTCGAACATGATTGACGCCATAATATTATTAACATCAGGGACCCAACTGTCATTGTTAAGAGAGTGGCAAGTAATCGATTTGACCAATCAAGCACCAACAGATATCTCGACCGATATGTGATACCTTTACTGGAAATTTACAAATATTGTGCTTTTGTTCTATTATTCTTGTTGTACAATAAAGCCTTTCAATGGAATTTTCGTCCTCAATCTATGGACTTTATTAACTCTGAAGGGCATCAGCTGAAACTAGGCCCCACCCTCTCTTAACATTCGTACGTAGGTGCACATTGTCAAGTTTGGATGGGTTTGCTTAGAAATAATAGGAAAGCAAATCTATAATAAACCAATTCATTGCGTACGTTCTTATTAAACATTTGGTTCCTACCCTCCTCCAAATTTCACTTGACAAATTGACCCCTGATTTGGACATCTAGAAGAAAGGTAGACAAATGTCTGTACTCGGCTGAAAACGATCCCTATCCGCACTGTCCGCGTCATCGAACTCGTCGCGGATTAATTTAACTCTACAGTGAAGATTCTCTGACGCAAGCGCAACAAGACCCTCGCTGGCTCACGCAACGGCACGTCAAGCTCCCCACCTTTGGCAATACGGCACTCCAGTGGGGCCCACCTGTCAGGCCCAACTTGCACCCGTCAGATGCGTTCATCTTGATCTCATGCATAGGAAATTAAATAGTAAACTTCAGAAAACACCCTAACCTATTAATATTTCGAAATGGTGTGCTCAACCTATATTGCTCCTTGATAGCTATATCTCTAAGGCTCTGTTTGGCAAAACTAGCTGAAAGCTGCGAGATTATAGCTGAAAGCTATGAAATTATAGCTGATAGCTGATTGCTGTGTAGCTAGCTGATTGACTAGAGCTGTTTGACAAAAGTAGCTGTATAACTAGCTTAAATTTGTTAAATGACTAAAAATAACATATAATATTATTGATATAAAATTAGAATTATTAGGGGCAAGAACGGAAGAAGAAAAAATTGGCAGCTCCTTCCCAAAGACAAACGCTACTTGAAGTAGCTTTCCAAAAGCTACTTGCAAAAGACACAATCTCCACTATTTTTGGTCACCAAACAGCTCTACTAGCTTATTGACCAAGTCAATAAGACACAGTCTATTAGATAAGACACAATCTCTTGTTGCCAAACAATGCCTAAGGCTCTGTTTGGCAAAACTAGCTGAAAGCTGCGAGATTATAGCTGAAAGCTGCTCAGCTAGCTGAAAGCTGTTAAATTGTAGCTGAAAGCTGTTAGCTGTGTAGCTAGCTGATTGACTAGAGCTGTTTGGCAAAAGTAGCTGTACAACTAGCTTAAGTTTGTTAAATGACTAAAAAAGACATGCAATATTATTGATATAAAATTAGAATTATTAGGGGCAAAAACGGAAGACAAAAATTGGCAGCTCCTTCCCAAAGACAAACGCTACTTGAGGTAGCTTTTCAAAAGCTACTTGCAAAAGACACAATCTCTAAAATAATCTCCTCCTATTTTTGGTCACCAAACAGCTCTACTAGCTTATTGACCAAGTCAATAAGACACAAGCTCTTAGATAAGACACTTTTTTTGGTTGCCAAACAGTGCCTAAATCAGTCCCTCAAATAATCGAAGCTGTTAGTTAGCTCTCAATTCATATGCGTTATTCCAATTAGCTTTAATAATTCATTAACTTTTAATTTAGGGAAAAGTGCTCTGAGCCCCCAACTTGATAGAGCCAATTCGTCTCTTTTATTGCTCCAGCTCACCCATATGCATCCCAAAACTACCCATAAAGTAGGAGAGGGAGTGTGAGTTGGTGGAGATTTGTGCCTACTTTATGAGAATGGTGGGAATTGTGCCATATAGGCGACAAGGAAGGAAATCTCCTCCTATGACAAGGATACCCATTAATCTATATATATACATGCATACATA
>NC_033798.1:80068806-80081530 GCF_001876935.1 Asparagus officinalis | reverse complement strand
AGGCTCTGTTTGGCAAAACTAGCTGAAAGCTGCGAGATTATAGCTGAAAGCTGCTCAGCTAGCTGAAAGCTGTTAAATTGTAGCTGAAAGCTGTTAGCTGTGTAGCTAGCTGATTGACTAGAGCTGTTTGGCAAAAAAAGCTATATAACTAGCTTAAATTTGTTAAATGACTAAAAAGGTCATGCAATATTATTGATATAAAATTAGAATTATTAGGGGTAAAAACGGAAGAAAAAAATTGGCAGCTCCTTCCCAAAGACAAACGCTACTTGAGATAGCTTTCCAAAAGCTACTTGCAAAAGACACAATCTCCACTATTTTTGGTCACCAAACAGCTCTACTAGCTTATTGACCAAGTCAATAAGACACAAGCTCTTAGATAAGACACTTTTTTTGGTTGCCAAACAGTGCCTAAATCAGTCCCTCAAATAATCGAAGCTGTTAGTTAGCTCTCAATTCATATGCGTTATTCCAATTAGCTTTAATAATTCATTAACTTTTAATTTAGGGAAAAGTGCTCTGAGCCCCCAACTTGATAGAGCCAATTCGTCTCTTTTATTGCTCCAGCTCACCCATATGCATCCCAAAACTACCCATAAAGTAGGAGAGGGAGTGTGAGTTGGTGGAGATTTGTGCCTACTTTATGAGAATGGTGGGAATTGTGCCATATAGGCGACAAGGAAGGAAATCTCCTCCTATGACAAGGATACCCATTAATCTATATAATATATATATATATATATATACTCACACACACACTGAAAATCTTTTTTTCCCCCTTAGAATATTTGTCCTTAAAATATACATCCAAAAGAAAAATAACTTCAGTTTTGTAATTGAAAATAATGAGGACCTATAACACATGTTCCAATATAGACGTTGTAATGGATATACAGACTTCAACTTGCATGCTACTATGATTGAAAATGCTTCAACTTCTCAGAACACCCCAGAGAGCTCCTAAATATCTGTAAGTAACCACATTTTTTTAACAATTTGTTTTTAAAGCTTAAGTAATAGATGTTAAACATAATAGTCAGATGTTTAGTTTAGTTGTTTGTTGTTAAATTTATGTGTCGCCTATTAAATTTACGAGTTAGTTGGAAATATACGAGTTGGTTGCTAAACGTAGGAAATGGTTGTTAACCTTATTAGTTAGTTATTAAGGTTTTTATTTGGTTGTTAGGGTTATGCCTTAGTTGGTAAGGTTTTAGATTATTGTTACACTTATATGTGTTGGCCTTCTTGTTTTGATGATGATTTACAAACAATTTACTACTAATATTGTTTGTCTAGTGTTTGTGCATTCCTATGTATTGTAGACAAACAACGTTGTTGGAGGATGGATGAAATAGAGCTTCAACGATCATATCCAAAGGAGGTTGGCGGAATGTCGGTGAAGCCTTGCTATTCAAAGTTCAAGATCCAAGTTAAAGCTTCATCCGCGAGATTACCTAGAAGAGCTTATTGAAGATCAAGATCAAGCTTGGGTAATTTAGTTTAGGATTTATATTATGTGTGTTAAATACTTCAAGCTCAATATCTATACACACACATTTATTGGTTTCTTCGTATATATATATAGTTATATATATATACATCAGTTTTGGTTTCTATGCATATATATAGTTATATATATACATACATGTGTTTTGGTTTTTATGATATTACATACTCTATTGTGTTTTAGTACTTATTGCATAGAATATGTAATTTTGTGAAAATATTGTCTTATTAGTTTATAGACTTCAATATCAGTTTATACATGTTTTACTAAGTCTATAAAAACATTTCACAAAGTTTCAAAAGTTGGTTTATGACAAAACATCAAAATTCAAGTATATCATATTTTTATGTTTTGGACTATTTTGTAAAATGATGATATTTTTTATTTGGGAGGTCCTTTCCGATAACCAGTCACTGTAGCATGTTTATTATCATGTCTACAATCATTCCCCAAAGTTTTATATTTTTTAGAATTTATTTGATATTTTTAAACAGTATTTTAAAATCAGCAAATCAGATTTTCATGTTAGTTTTCGGTCGACCGCACCGGTCGACCAAACCTAAGGGTCCGGTCGACCGAGAGCTCAAATCGGTCGACCGACAGAATTTCCGGTCGACCGACGATGGCTTTTACTGTTTCCAACGGCTAGTTTTTGTACCGTTGGCTGGGTCTTTTGGTCTTTTGTTTTGGGTGTTTTTGGCTGAGCTTTGAGTGGGTATATATACCCCATTGCTGATGTCTTTTCAAAGTAGTTAAGAGAGTTTTTTAATCAAGTTTAATAAAGTTTTTAACAAGGGTTTTAGTTTGGTTTAAGTGTGTTTAAAAAGCTTTTAAGCAAATTGAGAGTTTGTTTTTGTGATTCAATTCTACAAGAGCTTGAGGAGATCATCTATTGGTGTTTGGGCATTCAACTATTCTCCCTCCAACTCTTGATATATTGAGAAGTTTTCTAAACTCTATTTCTAGCTTTTTTATATATTTGATTATCATTGTTATTAAGCTAGAACTACATTGAGTTTAGTTTTGATTTATATCTCTTTGTTCACACACAACCTTTTGAGCTTATTGTATTTACATTCATAGTATAATTTGGGGTTGTGGGTTTGTGACTAAGAGTTGTGCTTAATTGAGTTCTCACCTTGTTTTGAGAACAATCATTTGTCATATTTGTGCTTATTGTGAGAATCACTTTGTAATACACTTGTACACCGAGTGAGGAGTGTGTGGTGAGAGTCGGGGATCGTCCCAAGAGGAGTGGCGTCGGTTGACGTGCCTAGGGAGAGGTTGTAACCGAGCACTTGAGGGAGACACGGCTAGGTCCAACACTTAGTGGGTGTAGAGTGTGATTGCATAGTATTTGTTGTGTGAGAGTTTTCGGTGAACTTGTAAACCGAGTGTCTAGAAGAAGTTCCGGCTTCCAAACCGGATTGTGTTAGTGGATTTCTCCCCGGGAGTGGGGAGTGGAGACGTAGGACGGAAGGTCCGAACTCCGTGATCATATTGCTTGTTTGAGTGTGCTTTGGCGTTCATTCATATTTATGTTCATATCTTATATCGCCATTGTGCATTGCTCATTTCTATATCATCCACTATCTTGTTTAGATTGTTTATCATTGTGTAGTTTATATATCCTTGCATCATATATTTTTATCATATAGGATATATATCTTGTTGTTTATATTGCTTATCCTAGCTAATATACATTGTTGTATTTCATACTTGCTAGGATAACTTATTAATAAGTTTTAATTGGCATTAAATCGGATTAGATTAGCATAAGACCCTAATCACCCCCCCTCTAGGGTCTAACAATATGTTTAGTTGTTACGGTTCTGAGTCAGTTGTTAACTTTATGAGTGAGTTGTTAAGAATTCCAGTTGGTTGTTAAACATACGTGCTAGTTATTAATCTAATTCTTTATTTTAATTTTGACAATATTATTCTGATATTTTTTGAGGAATTCGACATTGTCAATCCACTGCACATCTAGTAAACCTAATCTATCTTGTGTTGATGAGGGGGTTCCTAACGACAATCCTTTTGCGGACACCATTATGATGATCAAAGGCAGAACAACACGATGAAGATACCTGCAGAGTGGCACATAGTTATACATGAAGAGGGACAATTTTTTAAAAGTGCGGCAAAATTTAGATTAGCACAACAGTACTTTTGATGGTAAAAAAATTCAAATCCAATTTTTTTCATGATGAACCAAAATGTATAAACGTGCATAGCCGATATAAGAACACACACAATTGCCTGAGGATGTTATTTGCTTCTCCAATTCGAAATGGATCAACGCTTGCTATAAGTAAATTCAAAGGAAATCTAGGGCATCCTATATATTCATTGCAATCCAAATACAAGTTATTCTAAAGGTCAGACAACTGGTCAATTGATCAAGAAGAACTTTATCTCAGTATGATATCAAGATTGATTACAGTGAGACATGATATAATAAAAACAGGAACATAGTAAGAGTTGTTGGTGATGATGATAAGGCTTGTGATTCACTTAACAAAATATCAATAACTATCCTTAAAACTTAACAAACAATTCAAAAACTTGACAATCAACATAAAATCTTAACAATCAAGTCAAAAACTTAACAACCAAGTCAAAGTGTTAACTACTAACTCGAAATCTTGACAAATAACTTGATTATTAACAATAACTGTCTAATTTTAACAACATAAACAGTTTACTCAAACAACTTTGAAAAGTTGGCATCTTATGTACATCATATTTTCCCTTTATGTTATCAACTTTAGGGAGGTTTTCCTTCGTTAGTATTGTCAGTTTCACAGGTGTTCGTGTTCTCTCAACTTTGGCTTTTTTCCTTCATCTCCTTTCTAGCTCTTCATTAGTTGCGCATTTGTATTCTTTAGCATGGGAGATTTGTAGAGGATTAATCATCATCGTTTTAGCTTTAGCCTAAACAGTTGAACCTTTGGGTGAACCACCATTATTTCCTAATTTTATCCAATTTGTGAGAAGAGGCTTCTAACTATAAGACGTAGCAATTTTCTTTATTCTTGGGAGCTCATAGTACTAAAGTTGTAAATGATGTGTGTGCGTGTGTGTAGAGTAATAATATGGTGAGATGGTGATGTTGGACCCTAGAGGGGGGTGATTAGGGTCTTAAGGCAATAATTATGCAATAAAAATTAAGACAAACAATACACCACAAAATGAACAACCAAAGTAAATGAGATAGGGTTAAAAATCGTTATCCAAGTGACGCGCAATGTGTTAACGAGGTTCGGTCCGCTGACCTACGTCCCCGCTCCCCACTCTCGAGGAGAATCTACTACACAACCCGGTTTGAAAACCGAAACTTTTTCTACACAATGATCTTCACAAGATCTCACTACCACACAGTTGATTACCACAAGATCTCACTATCACACAGTTGATCTCCACAAGATCAAGCTCACAACAATAGTAAATGGTGTAAAATCTCTCTCTTTACAGTAACCCTATGGCAAAGAGAAAGATCACACTTGAAGCTTGGGATGTGAACTTGAAAACAGAGAAAAACAGGATTGAAAGTTTTAGCTCTTTTGAAAATAGTAAAACAAAACTCTGGATTTTCAAAATGCTTAGGGCTGGTTGAAGAAGAAGGGTATGAAGGGTGTAGGGTCAAAAAATTGGTGTTGATTGGTTCTCTTGTTTTAAGAAATGGGTTTGATCGCTTGGTACAAAATCCTTACAATCACTCACGCTCTCTCTCGATTACAGATAAAGAGAAGATTAATTCAGCTCCTCCTTGTTTAATGTAGGTTCTTGGTGGCGAAAGGATGCTTCCCTCGATGCTTGAGTCGAGATTTCTTTCCGTTGACGATCAGAACAAGATCACAAGAGCTTCTGACGTGGGTCAGAACACGAGAATACGAACATCGATTTTTCTTCTTATGATAGCCAAAGATCTCCAAGTCCGAGTATCGAAAGCCAAAGTCCAGTCCCCTCTTAATAGTTGCTCGAGCGATAGCCAAAGATCTCCAAGTCCGAGTATCGAAAGCCAAAGTCCAGTCCCCTCTTAATAGTTGCTCGAGGCTATTTATAGGATTTTGAGCACGTAACCTCGAAAGCCAAAGTCCAGTCCCCTCTTAATAGTTGCTCGAGGCTATTTATAGGATTTTGAGCACGTAACCAACATGCTACAATCGTGGAATCATTGGCGTAACTGATGCGCTAAAATTGTGGAGTCGTGGCGTAACTGACTCCTTGAATCTAGCCCACATGGCTGACTGGGTCTTCATGGCCGTTACAGTCTGATTTAATGTGGATGACGAACTTCACTACGTTGGCGAACTTCGTCCTTGATGTCGAGCCTCACTGCATGGCGAGCCTCGTCTTTGAAGTCGAGCCTTGCTGCGTGGCGAGCCTCGTGAGCTTCTTTAATAATGAGCTTCGTCTTCACTGACGAGCTTTAAATCTGATGACAAGCTTTGTTTTCATTGACGAACTTCACCTCTGATGATGAACTCCGAACCTCGTATCCAATGACGAGCTTCGAACCTCGTTTCCAATGATGAGCTTCGTCTTTGATGTCAAGTCTCATTTCTAATGATGAGATTCGAACCTCGTTTCTAATGACGAGCTTCACATCTTGTTTCCAACGATAAGCTTTGCTGTTTGAGACGAGGTTCATCATTGTAATAACCCTCGTCATGCTCGGTATGAGCTTCAACGTTCTAAGGTCAAATAATTAGCCAATGATCTATGAAGATCCATGAGAGTGGAGGAGAGATAGGCTTTTTTTCACTAACCTCTCCATCCCCCCTCTTTTCATGTTGATCATGCCTATTTATAGGTTTAGGGACATTATAGAGTGAGTTAATGGGCTTTAACTCACTTTATAATGAGGGAGTTAGTGGTCATTAACTCCCATTTAAATGATGTCATTAACTCTCCTTAAATGGTCGAGTTAGTAGTCATTAACTCATCCTAAACGAGAGAGTTATTGGTCATTAACCCTTCTTAAATGTAGCCTCTAAAAATTATGACAGACGAGGTTCGGCTATGTACGAGGTTCATCAATAATGGCAACGGCGAACTTCGTTTCTGGACGAACCTCATCTTCAATGATGACCTTCGTCTTTTGAGAGTGAAGTGTCGTTTGAAGAGGTTCGTCTGCGGATGGACTTCGTCTTCAATGACGTTCATCATCATGATAGATTCGTTGGCTGAGATGAGGTTCATTATGATGATGAGCCTCGTCATGCTTGTAGCGAGGTTCAACCTTGATTTATTTCTTGGTATTTTTGGTGTCTACAAGACCCTCTTTAAAGTTTTCAGACCCAAATTGGGTTGTATGGGGTATGAAATACTTTGAACCTTCTCGACTATGACGAGCTTGGTTTGCACGACGCGCTTGGCCTCTTGGCGAGCTTCGATGCTTCGGGGTGAATCTCGTGGTTGCGGGTGAAGTTTATCATTTCTGGGTGAACCTTAATACTTCAAGATGAAGTTCGGCTATTCGTTGAGTATTGTCATTCGGTGTGTGTTTCGTCAGACCTATGTGGGATTGACGATCAGGACTTAGGATTTTTAGCAAACCCTCAGCTATCAATGAACTTGATGTATCTTTACCAACTGCCATTTGAGTTAGACTAGTCATGCTTTTGCCCTTAGTATGGTAAGTTGTCAAGGAATTTCTCTTAGGCTCAATGCTAAGATTTTCCTCTATTCTTAGCCCTTTTTAAGGCCTTAGATCAGATGCATGATAATAAAGCTCAAGCTCATCATATGGTAGGCTTGTTGTAGGAAAACGAATGTCATTTGTAAAAAAACAACGTTAGGATGATCATGTCATTCAGTGACTTAAAAGTATGACGACGATGATTAAAACAAAGGCACATCACTTGGTAGGCCAATGTTAAAAAATGAACGTCATTTGGGGAAATAACGACGTTAGGAAGATCATGTCATTCAGTGACTTGGAAGTATGACGACAATGATGAGAACAAAGACACATCACTTGGTAGGCCAATATTGAAAAACGAACGTTATTTGGGGAAACGACGACGTTAGGATAATCATGTCGTTCAGTGACTTAGGAGTATAACTGTAGGGTGAAAATTTGATTCTTCCGAAGGAAGGAGTTTTGTTTGTATTTATAAGAAAGCTTATTACAAACTAACAAATCAAATGTTTACAACAGAAGCAGAGGGAAGGCCCTCTTTGTTTTGTGTGGGGACTTTAGGTGGCTATAGGACGCTTCGCTCGATGCTCGGGTCGAGTCTGCTTCCCTTGGACCGTTTGAATGAGGTTGCTGGAGAGCTTCAGTTCGCAGTAGAAGCTCGGGGCAATGGAGTTCGGGTCTGCTTAGTTCGTCGGCGATCGGAGCTCGGAACTAGGCAGCAGTGCTGTAATGCAAGGATTTTGCTAACAGCTTGGTCTCAACTCTTTTTTCTCCAAGTTTTGCGACCTCTCTTCCATCGTGCTGGAAGGGGTTTTTTAAATGAAAGAAGGACAGCTTGATTTCTCCTTGAATTGTGGGATGTGACCACATCCTCTTCAGAGACGTCTCGCCGTTCCTCGATACCATGAACGGTCATTCCAGGGATTGTGTTCTATGTCCTGTCACCTACGATGGGAAGGCCCATTCTTGTATGTGAGGCAACAAACGACTGCTATCCGAGTGGATTTGACCAGCATTAATGAACCGCATTTATGAGTTCGCAGATCGATGAAGTGTCTGTCCGATCACTTGTACTGTGCGTGACCGCCCGGCGTGCTTTGAGCACGACGCTTTCTCCTTTCCGGTCAGGAGAGGCGGTGAAGTAGGTGTACAGTACTCGAGTGGGTCTAGCCAGCTTGCCGAGTGCCGGCGGATCCAGCTCTTGGCTCAGACATCCGAGGTGAGTCGCATTTATGAATGCTCAGGTTGACTCGACACCTGTCCAGCTCCTTCGCGCTGTGCGCACTGTGGGCGGCCGTTTGACGGTCCTGGGGTACTGTGCTCTCTCTCCCTTCGGGTCGAGAGAGATGGGAAGGTCCATCTCAGCACGTGGGGTAGTGGATACCCAGCTGTACTGACGGTTTTGGGGCTTGCTGGCGGATTCGACTCCGAACTCGGGCAGGCGAGTTGAGCGAAGAGCGAATTTCCGCCATCCTGATCGACCCTGACTCATGCTGGCGAGTCGACCGTTAGGCGAACCTGGACTTGAGTACAGTCGACGTCTACGCGGTTTAGGTCCGTGCCAGAGAACTGGGCGTGCGAACTCTTCTCGTAGGCAAATTTCCTGTAGACCCATAGAGGTATTTTTTACCGTCTACAAGACCCCCTTCAAAGTTTTCAGACCTGAACTGGCTTGCGTGTGGTCTGGAATACTTTGAATGAAGAAATTGTTGGCGAAGCAAGTGCCTTCGATTTCTCTTAGGATTTTTAGCAAATCCTCAGCTATCAACGGGTTTGATGTGCCTTTACCGATTACCGTTTGAATCGGGCTAGCCATACTATTCTCCTCAGTATGATGAGTTGTCGAACAGTTTCTCTTAGGCTTAATGCTAAGATTTCTGCTCTAACCCTTAGCCATCTGGGGCGTGGGTTTCAACCGTTTAAGCAAGGTCATTCTTTTGGCTTTGTTCGTAATTTTACCTTTGAGGCCAATTTTCGCGCGACTCGTGGGGTTATGCCCAGTATTTGCAGGCGAAACCCTTCCTTTTGTAGGAGGAACCGGATCTGACGGGAGATGAGCCACGTGTCTGATGTTAGAGCCTCGTGCTTCCCAGCTAAGACATTGGATCGTGGCGATCGTGACTTGACAGCACGATCTTCGTGCGTTTCGCCCTGCGACGTATCGTGGCCGTGGTTCTCGGACTCAACCGTCGGATTCAACCGCTAATCTCGGTCCCTTCGATGCACTGAGGGTGATCTGGGCCGTCGAATTTGATCGTGGCCCCGTTTCCTGTCCGTTAGGGTTTTCGCCTTTCGAGGGCAGTCGTGGCCACGTGGACAACTCCGCCCTTCTAAATCAGCCGTTTTCCTCCATTGGGAGTTACCGTGCTTTCAAATCTTGAAAGGGAACATCCAAGGAAAGAATTCCCGCTTCCTCTCACAATGGCTCCGAAATCCAAGAGGTGTAAAGTGAGGGGTGCAGGCCCCGGACGTTACTCCGACCGTCTCTCTGCCGGCATGCCTGCCGGTGCTATGGAGTCGCGCCCAGGTACGTTGATGGGTTTGCTGGACGTTCTCTTGTAGGTCTTAGGCGCCGGATTTGGGGAAATGAGCGTTACTCGTTAAGCTTGGTAGCCTTCCCGATTTGGGGCAAAGTTTGCCCTGTTTGCCCTTAGAAGACGATTACTGTCTCCGCGGGCGAGCCCTTCAGCGGGAAGGAGGCGAACTCCCTTTTTGTAAGGCGAGTCCGGCCCTTTCCTGTTAGAGGGACGTCTAGTCTGTAGGGGCAGACTTTATTCGAAGTGGGTTCCTCCTTGCGATTTCGCCCTCCTCTGTTTGATGGGCGATTTTGCCCCTACAGCGGATTTTGTCTTGATTGACCTTCTTCTTTTCTTTTTCTTGCAGCGACCTTTTCCGATGAGGCTTTTCCAGAGGGTGTGGCCGTCGGCCACGTCGGGGCTACGAGCTACGCAGCACCTTCTCGGTTTCCCTCTTTGGCTCCAGTACCCGTGTTCACCGCTGATAAGCCGCATGGTCTGATACAGAGGGTCTCGGATGGTCATCATTTGACCCTACGCGAGCTGACAACCAACGCGGCGCTGACAGATGAGGCCAGGGCAGAGCTGCCGAAACCTCAATTTTTGTTTGGCGACTCCATGACCGACCCTTCCGCCCTGTTGCTCAAAGAGAGCCGGTGGTACCGCACGGTAGAGGGGACCCATTACTACCTCCCCAGCATGTCGAGAGGGTTTTCGATTGTTGAGCTGCGGTCCCTCGCGATCCCTCGGACGATGAACTGGGATTTGACCCCCACTCAGGACGGGGTCACTTGTGGCGTCTTTACGGGCTCTACGGCTGGGTATGGAGTGGAGAGCTCATGTAAGCGCGTGACGGGTCTGCGCCCTGGCTTAGTGTCTGTTGAACCGCCCGTAGGGGAGTCGACAGCGGTGGCGGAGACCTTCCATCACCGCTTCTTTCGAGCTGGTGGGAGCTTTCCCCCGAAGGACTTTAGAGCCCCGGGGTGGGTTTACTCTGCGCCTGGCAGCGACACGTGGTGGTCCAAGATCACCGACTATGTTTTGGCCGAGAATGCTGACCTCAAGGGCACAGAGCTGTATGTGGCCATCGAAGCCACTCGACATGGCCTGCGGATCAACGCTTCTCAATTCCATAGCATTCTGGAATTGTATTGTGCGGAAAGCGGCACATTTTTCACCCCCAACGGTGAACTTGGTATCACCCCCTTCGAGATGCACGACGTGTCAGGGCTACCTCTGGGAGACTTCCCTTATGAGGAATACGTCCCTGATCAAGATGAGATCGATCAGCTGTCGGACAATTCCCCTCTGGCGGTTGAAACTCTGTGGGAGTTACTCTGTCACTTCCACATATGCCTCAGTACCTTAGGGGCCTCGGATCATAAGGGGAAGAGGAAGAAGACCCCAGGGATTAGCCACAAGAATTGGGCTGATTATCTGTTCCCTGGGAACGATGTCAAGGGGAAGCCCGCTCTCCCGTTAGGCGCGTGCGACCAGCCCGAAGTGGAGGCGAGGACAGCTAGAGAAGGAAGCACCATCACTCTTGACCGCGACGAGGGCGGATTTAAGGCTGGTACGGTCCTTCACTCATTCCATCATCAGGCGAAATTTCTCATTTCGGGGAAAGCGCTGCTCGCGGGGTACCTCATGTTATGGCTGAAGAGGTGCGTAATCCCCACTCACTCCTTCGAGGCTCTTCCTATAGAGGTCGTGTATCCGGCGGTTTGCCTGGCTCACGGGAAGTCTTATTCCCTGGTATCGGCGACGATAGCGTGCATCCATCGGGGGCTCCGTACTCTGACGAGCCAATTCTGCCGTGTGTCGGTCCTCGACGAGGGGGAAGGAGAAGTTATCAGAACCCCCAATCCTAGGGTGGGGCTACCGTATACCTACTTGATGGCATGGTTCGTCTATCACTGCGAATGCTTGATGAGTGCCCCGGCAGCGCTTCAGGGAGACAAGTTTGTTCCCTTCGTCCAGCGTTTGGAGAGGTGCTCTTGGAAGTGCAAGGACATCCCCGATACGAGGAAGACGCTCTCCCACTTCGGGCACTATAATTTTCGTCGATCTTTTCCTTACTTCAGCGGGGGTGGATATGGAGAATCTCTCAGGGATGCGCCGACGGCGGATCACCACACAATCCTTTCCCGTGGTGCCTTTCGCTGGTTGGTGGACATTCGACCAGGGTATCACGTTCTGAGAACAGGCTCCACATGCTATCTCGAGCCATACATCCCTTGCAGGTTTGCCCGCCAGTTTGGGTATGATCAATTGTATGTGGGCAACGCCAACCCTCGCCTACACTTCGAAGGAGGACTGGTTGACGGCGCTCGGGGGTGGTTCTGGACCCATGCTGGAGGTACTCAAGCTCGTTTCGAGTTGCCTGCGAAGGACCGCGATTTACACCACACGCTCTTGTACTGTCGGTGGTATCGGGGTGCTAGTGCTGACCCTGCCAACTTCTGGTTCCAAAGCTCATGTCTGGCGGAACGCGATCGTCCCATCAGGGGCTCTCTCCGTTCTTCAAAGAGAAGGGGCCACCAAACCGCTAGGGAGTTGTTCTCGGAGGATCCAGTGGAGGACTGTGAGAGCTTCGATGCTGGTGGCGAATCTGAGGTTCCCGATGTTCGAGCTCCGGTTCAGAGTCCGACAATCGGACAAATGGGGGCACCTTTGCTATCCCCGAGTAGCTCGCTTCTCTCGAAGCGTCAGCGGGAGGCGGTGGCCGAGAGTTCCAGAGCGGAGGCGGCCAAGAAGGCTCGCTGTGATGGGACAGTCGGGACCATCCAAGTGGCAGGGGGTCGGGATGACGTTTCTCCGATAAGGATTCCTGGAGCGGCTCCGTCCGGGTCTGGAGTGGCTCCGTCTGGGTCTGGAGTGGCTCCGTCTGGGTCTGGAGTGGCTCCGTCTGGGTCTGGAGTGGCTCCGTCTGGGTCTGGAGTGGCTCCGTCTGGGTCTGGAGTGGCTCCGTCTGGGTCTGGAGTGGCTCCGTCTGGGTCTGGAGTGGCTCCGTCTGGGTCTGGAGTGGCTCCGTCTGGGTCTGGAGCCGTG
>NC_033798.1:80064791-80068467 GCF_001876935.1 Asparagus officinalis | reverse complement strand
TCATTCCATCATCAGGAGAAGTTTCTCATCTCGGGGAAGGCGCTGCTCGCGGGGTACCTCATGTTATGGCTGAAGAGGTGCGTAATCCCCACTCACTCCTTCGAGGCTCTTCCTATAGAGGTCGTGTATCCGGCGGTTTGCCTGGCTCACGGGAAGTCTTATTCCCTGGTATCGGCGACGATAGCGTGCATCCATCGGGGGCTCCGTACTCTGACGAGCCAATTCTGCCGTGTGTCGGTCCTCGACGAGGGGGAAGGAGAAGTTATCAGAACCCCCAATCCTAGGGTGGGGCTACCGTATACCTACTTGGTGGCATGGTTCGTCTATCACTGCGAATGCTTGATGAGTGCCCCGGCAGCGCTTCAGGGAGACAGGTTTGTCCCCTTTGTCCAGCGTTTGGAGAGGTGCTCCTGGAAGTGCAAGGACATCCCCGATACGAGGAAGACGCTCTCCCACTTCGGGCACTATAATTTTCGTCGATCTTTTCCTTACTTTAGCGGGGGTGGATATGGAGAATCTCTCAGGGATGCGCCGACGGCGGATCACCACACAATCCTTTCCCGTGGTGCCTTTCGCTGGTTGGTGGACATTCGACCAGGGTATCACGTTCTGAGAACAGGCTCCACATGCTATCTCGAGCCATACATCCCTTGCAGGTTTGCCCGCCAGTTTGGGTATGATCAATTGTATGTGGGCAACGCCAACCCTCGCCTACACTTCGAAGGAGGACTGGTTGACGGCGCTCGGGGGTGGTTCTGGACCCATGCTGGAGGTACTCAAGCTCGTTTTGAGTTGCCTGCGAAGGACCGCGATTTACACCACACGCTCTTGTACTGTCGGTGGTATCGGGGTGCTAGTGCTGACCCCGCCAACTTCTGGTTCCAAAGCTCATGTCTGGCGGAACGCGATCGTCCCATCAGGGGCTCTCTCCGTTCTTCAAAGAGAAGGGGCCACCAAACCGCTAGGGAGTTGTTCTCGGAGGATCCAGTGGAGGACTGTGAGAGCTTCGATGCTGGTGGCGAATCTGAGGTTCCCGATGTTCAAGCTCCGGTTCAGAGTCCGACAATCGGACAAATGGGGGCACCTTTGCTATCCCCGAGTAGCTCGCTTCTCTCGAAGCGTCAGCGGGAGGCGGTGGCCGAGAGTTCCAGAGCGGAGGCGGCCAAGAAGGCTCGCTGTGATGGGACAGTCGGGACCATCCAAGCGGCAGGGGGTCGGGATGACGTTTCTCCGATAAGGATTCCTGGAGTGGCTCTGTCCGGGTCTGGAGTGGCTCCGTCTGGGTCTGGAGCCGTGTCGCCTGCCTCACCTGCCGCATCGGGGGCAGTTCAGGAGACTCCGAAGGACGTTCCTCTGCCGTCCGACGTGGGGTCACCGTCGGGAGTTCCAACGGCTTCTTTGCCCGCATCACGAGGTAGTCTTTGCAACAGTACCCTTGATTGCAATGTTGCTCTTGCACCTTTTGATATTGGTAATGGATCTATGCAGGTGCGGTTGAGAAAGTGATCTCCATTCCTTCCGACGAAGAGGAAGAAGCTGGAGATGATGAGGGGCTTACGGGCTTAGGTAAGTATAGACTTTAGCATTACTCGTTCTTTCATGCCTCACCGTAAATAGGGTCCCTTACGAGGGGTCTCCGTTAATTCTCTTGGTGCATTTGTAGCCGATCCTGCCCGCGAAATCGCCGGCAAAGAGGGTCCTTCCTCTTGGGCGAATCGCTCGTCTAGGGAGACGGGCGAATCTGAGGAGGATGACGACGACGCCTCAATACACGAGGCCCTGTCGAGTGAGGAAGAGGACTTGGCTCATGAAGATGCGACTGGTCAAATAGGGGGATCCCCTGCTCCTGCGGCGGTGTCTGCTGAGGATCGTTCCTCAGTGCGAGAGTCACCGCTTCAAAGAGAGGTTTCTGCTCAGCAAGTGATCACCTCCCTGTCGGGGGTCGCCGTTGATGCCGTGATTGCTGTTCCGAGGTCATCATTGGTCACACCGGCCCTGGCGACGCCAATTACTACTCCCACAGTTATGGCCAGCGGTGCTTCAACCGCGGTTCCATCTATGATGGAAGAGGCTGCCCTCTCTCCCTTGGAGCGTGAGCGAAGAAAGAGTGCGGCACGATCCGTGGCTGAATTCCATGACACTATGGCTGCCTGCATCAGGCTCGCGCTGGAAGAGAGTTGTCCTTTCGAGAGCTTCGAAGAGGATATCGACTACATCATAGGCTTCTTAATCAAGAGGCTAAAGCATTCTGGGGCGCAGCCTTATTTCCAGCGTAAGGAGGCGGTGAAAGAAGCCATCCAGCAGTTGCTTGCTCTTCGCGCGAAGAGTTCCACTCTTGTGGATCTTGCATCCGGCGAAGTCCGAGCGGTGGTGCAAGAGCGGGATCGCCGTCTGAATGAAACTATGTCACTAGAGGCGAGATTGTCGGAGGAGCTGGAGCAGGCCAGAGCTGAGAATGAACGGATGGTCTTCGAGCGACAGAAGGCTGACAACCGCGTTTCTCGCCTGTCTTCGGAGGTAGAGACTCTGAAGCAGGTCATAGCCAAGGTGCGGGCCTCATTGGCTATTCAAGAGAAGGCTCGTGAGCAGGCGGTCAAAGAGTTGGAGAACATTGAATCTCGCCAGCAGCTGACTGCCAATTCAGTGGAGGAAAAGGAGCGAGCCCATAAGGAAGCCAAAGAGACCGTTCAAGACTTGGCCTCGCGTACGGATGAAGATCTTCGCCGAGAGATTCTAAGGAGGCTTGAACTTCGCCATGCCGAAGAACTTCGTGAGGCGGAGCTGCGGTTAAAATCTCTGTAATTCGCTTTCAATTTTCCGTTTGTAATAGGACTTCCCTTTCACGAATGAAATTATCCCTTTTGTTTCTGGCCTATTGCCATTTGTGTGTGTTTCATTTCGCAATTATGCATTGGTCGGAATTTGGTCGTAAGAGAATCTCAACCATAGAGGAATTCTTGTCGGCGAGTTTCTGCTGCAAGTTCACCTCATTTGCAGGCGAATTTCGCTCGCAGGCGGATTTCCACGTGTTAATCCACGTGTACGCCGGTTAAGGAGACGTGGGATAGCCGCCTCGCATTAAATGCGAGGTAGTGGGCCTCTTCGTTCCCCACGTCCGATTTGAGCCGTTTGTTGAAGATCGTGCTCAAGGAACTGCCAGATCTTGTCCGTCCAGATCCGATCCGTTCGGTCTTGCTCTCTAGCTGCTTTAATCCTGAACGGTCTAATCAAGTACTGAGTAACCGCCTAGGACTCTTAGGGGATTTAACACCCTAACTCTTCCTCGAGAGGGCCTATCATCCTCCTCAGAGTAAACCCGAACTTCTTCTTCCTCATACTCCCAATGGCGCCGAAGGTGAAGAGAGTCGTTTCCAAGAAAAGGAAAGAGCCTGGTTCTTCAGGTGCTGCCGAAGCCGTCGCGGCTGAAGGTATCTTCTTGCTTCGACTTTCGTGTGAGTTTAGTAGGTGTTCCTCCCCCAACTGTTCCCTGTATCGCTTGTTGCGTCTTACAGGTCGAGAGGAGGTGCCGGCTGCCGAGGAGCATGCGGCTGATCCCATTCTGATTTCAGACGACGAATCTGAAGGCCGTGCGAACTCCGCTGCTTCAGATCCCGCTCCCCAGCCGGGAGCCGAACCTTGCCTCGAAATTCCTCCCATCACGGCGCTTGCTCCAGGC
>NC_033798.1:80037222-80063791 GCF_001876935.1 Asparagus officinalis | reverse complement strand
CCAAAGGAGAGGATTGAAGCACATGGTATATATTATGGGGTTCGCTTGTTTGGATTTTCACCCCGATTACTAGTTCCACTCGATTAGGAATTTGACGCGCGAGAATATTATCATTTTAAGAATCGTTAGGTGTAATATCTTTATAATTAGTTCATATTGGCAACATTCGTATGATTTCCGAATTTCGAGGACTGAAATTCTTTTAAGGGGGAAAGAATGTAAAACCCCGAAAAATTTCTATAATGCTATACTATGTATATATATGTGGTGAATTTAGTAATAGTAGATATTCCCGTTTCGTGATAAATAACTATAATAGCTAAGATATATATGTGTATCAGAGTTTGGGAGCCCATGCAGCGTGTGCTGCAAAGTGAGAGAAAATTGATGAGTTTGGCGATCAGCCAGGTATAAATGCCCATCAGCAGCATTTTTGTGCTGATGCGGTCGACCGGTCGCGGTCGACGTGGCACGTCGACCGATCAGCGACTCAGAGAGATTCACAGGTTTTGGTTTCGGGTTTTTAGTTGTTGGGTTTTTGGGTTTCGGGCTCCGGGTTGGGCAGTTGGTATTTATCGCAACTGCAACCCAGGAGAGTATCTCCCTCAGCCCGCAAACGTAAAGCCTAGCCCCCTCTCTTCTCTTCCTCAAAACCCTACTGGATTTTGGCAATCGGGAGGCAGTCCTTGGGGATTTCGGGCAAAGATAGATGGGTTTTCAAGGCGAAGAGGGATCAAGCATCTTACAGATCTAGGGCATGTATCAGCAACCAAGGCGAGATTTCCGCCCAACGCCCACCCCTTTGGTTTAAACATCAAGAACTGAGTTTTTATTGGCATTTATCGGCGGGGCCAAACTTTCGTAGTCTTTGGTTTTAGCTAACATTATGTTTTACTATAGCCTAGAATATGGTGTTGGGGCTTAATATGATTGTCCAAAAACTCACCCATGGCCCTGTTAAAGAAGATACTAAAGATCTGAGTTTTTGGGCCTAACAAGAGTTTCAACATCTTAAACAGGCTTTTAAAACGATTTGCGATTTGTTTCTCATCGGATTTAAGATCTTGAAAATATAATTTCAAACTTCTGGTTTTGGTTGTGCTAAATTTTCAGTTTATGATCCATTTTTATCAATACCCATGTTTCGACGAATCTTTGCCATCAGTTTTGAGCAGCTGACCAGTAACCCCAGGTAGGGTCCTGTTCGCCGTCGGCGATCGCGACGCAGTCGAGCCGGCTGAGCTCCGAGTCAGGCGCTTCGGTCCGACCCGCTGTACTTTATTCGGTCGACCGCTGTATTTGATCGGTCCTCGCGTCATCCTCGCGTACGTACATTTTCGTACACGGATGTCTGGTTCGGTCGACCGATATTCTGGCGTCCGACCGCTCTGATTTGTATCAGAGTTCGGTCCGACCGTATCGGTCGAACAGCCGACCCTCTGTTGCACAGATTCCAGATTGTGGTGTCTTTTGGGTATTTTACTCCCTATTCGGGGTTTCGTCTGTTTAATCTCTGACCTAGTTATTAGCGCCACCTATGTGTCGCATCGCATGATAGATGACCTGAGGGTCAATGAATCTTGGGGACACATATACCGATTTCTGGCTTATTGAATAACACTGATCAAGCTAGATTTGCACTACATACTTGTGGCGGCCTTATGGCAAATCCCTAACAGTCCGTGTTGGACTATAATTCCATAAGAAGTCCTCGTGTTGGAACATATAATCCCTCTCAGTCGCTCGTGTTGGACAACTGGCCATTTAATTCCAATGAGTTTGGGTAAAACACAGATAGTTGACCTTGCATCCGGACATGGTTCTTCTTCCTGGTGCGTGTGATTATGTACACACTTCTTCACAACATATCTGACTTATCAAATTTTGTACGCCAGCACTTATGAAGGTTATTGACACACATATTGTATGTAATATTAAATATTGTGATATTTACGTTGTACATATATCAGCCACAATGTAATTATGCCTCGGTGTTTCTGATTTCTTTTATGTTATTAATTTCTGTACTAGAAACCTCGGGTTTGGTGTTTAGAGATTTACAATTTGAGATAAATATAGTACATGAAGCGGTTTCCCTTGTTTGGATTATTTCGGCTCTGGACGCTACCTATGCTCGTGTTGTAAATTTCTTAAATACTAAACGCACTCTTTAGTAAGGATCAATTGATTTTAGATCTATTATACTTTACTGTAAAAAACAAATTTTTTTCATATACAACCGAGCCCTGCCCCTTGGGGTTCGGTATGATGTTACTGGCTAGCGCTTTGACGCTCGTTGCTCCTCCCCTCTTCAGGTCACGAGCCAGAGCCACTGGGAGAGCCGGGCAGGTTGATCAGCCGGACCACCATTAGTGTTCGCTTTACTTCTAAAACTACTGTATTATTTTCTTTGGTCTCCACTCGTAGTGGAGGTTAGACATTTGAGGGGTATTATTGCACGAAGTTGTAAGGCTGTGAACCTCTATTTCCTTATTGTCAGAGATATTTGTAATTTGAGACTTTAATGCAAGTCATTCTCAGTTTATTCTAACTCAGAATCTCCTGACCATGTACTTCTATGTTGTTGGATGATGAGATACTTTTTATGTGACTTATTATCATTTCATCATATCCTATCCTCGTAATGTCTTTTACACTGTTTTGACGCTACAGGTAACATTGCAGTTGTTGACATCTACTAGCATAATGTTAATTGTGATGGTGAAAACAATGTTATTGGCACGGTGTGGTGCATAGCAGGTTTGACATCCTAGGTTTCACCTCGGACTGCAGCCTTGTGTGAACCCAGGGGCGTCACAGATTACTTCACAAAGAAATAATACAAATTTGGATTCTAAAGCAATCAACGTTTTGTTCTGTGCACTTGACAAGAATGACTTTAATAGGGTGTCAACGGCCTCATCTGCATACGATATTTGGCACACACTCGAGGTAACTCATGAAGGTATAAATAAGGTTAAAGAATCTAAAATTTCTGTTCTTGTACACAAATTCGAATTATTTAAGATGAAGGAAAATGAGACAATTGGAGAAATGTTCACAAGATTCACCGACATTACAAATTCTCTCATTGGTCTTGGAAAAACATACACTCAAGTGGAGATGGTAAGAAAAATACTCTCATTGGTCTTGGAAAAACATACACTCAAGTGGAGATGGTAAGAAAAATACTCTGATCACTCACTCCAAAATGGGAAAAGAAGGTTACCGCAATCGAAGAAGCAAATGATTTGTTAATTCTTATGGTTGAGAATCTTAACGGAAATCTCATGGCTTATGAAGTCCAAATTGAAGATAGAAAGAATAATGATGAAACAAAGAACAAGAAAGTGCTTGCATTCAATATTACATCCGATAAAGAAGATTCGGATGATGATGAAGAAATGAGCATGTTTGCACGCAAATTTCAAAAATTCATAAAACAAGGTAAGTACAAATCAAAAAGTTCAAATTCAAATAACTTACTTTGTTTCAAGTATAATAAACCAGGGCATATGAAGAAATATTGTCCATTGTTGAAGAGTAAGAAAAAATCAAATTATTTCAACAACTTCAACAATATTAAAAAAACAAGAAAAGGAAAGTCAGGGCGGTTACTTAGGATGATAGTGATGATTTATCTTCGGATGAAGAAATTAAAGAAACCGAAATTGCTCATATGTGTTTTATGGCACAAGATAAAGTAAGTGACAATGAAAAACTTTTAGATGCTTTCAATAAATTATATAAAACTTTTTTAAGATTAAAGGCTTCATATAATTTTCTTAAAGGAGAAAATAAAAAATTACTTGAAAAAATTTTAGATTTTAATTCATTTACAAATTCTAATTCTCAAGTAATTAAATTGAAAGAAGAAAATTGTTCCTTATTTAAAGAAAATCAATTTTTGTCTAAGAAAATGTTTATCTAAAATCAGAATACAATAATTTAAAAATTTGCATTAATATTTTAGATAAAAATATTTCTTCTATTAAATCAAAATATGATGATATATGTTTGAATGTTAGTAAGTTCAATAAATGTAAAGAAAATCTTAATAAAATACTTTCTTTTCAAAAAGAATCTCAAAAGACAAAATATTTGGGTTTTCAAGTTAATAGAAATATATCTAAGAAAACCATTTTTGTAAAACCTACTATTAATTTGCATGAAAATAGAAATAATGTTTTATGTAAAAAGAAATAAAAAATCTTTTCTATTTGGGTGCCTACAGAATTAACTTCATTACATAAAAGTTTTTATATTTCTGATTATATTAAAAATGTTTGTTTATCAACGAACTATTTAGGCAAATCAAACTCTTCATAGGTTTGGTTTCCTAAAGGCTAATTTTATGGACCAAACATAGTATGGATACCAAAACTGTAAATATTCTATCATTTCAGGTACCTAAGAAAAATAGATAGATTTTGGATAGCGGTTGCTCCAAACATATAACTGAAAACATACAATTGTTGTCATCTTTTAAAAACAAGGATGGTGGTACCGTCACTTTTGAAGATAACAACAAAAGAAAAGTTATCGGTATTAGTATTGTCGGTAATCCAAATAAACCTTTTATTGATAATGTTTTATTAGTTGATGGTATTAAACATAATTTGTTAAGTATAAGTCAACTTTGTGATAAAGGTTTTAAAATTGTTTTTGAAAAAGAATCTTGCTTAATTTATGACATAGATTTAATTACTATATTATTTAAAGGACATAGAAAAAAATAAATATATATGTATTATCTATGAATAATATTTCTAATGAACATTGTCTTCTTTCATCTTCTAATGATTCTATTTTATAATATAAACGTTTTGGACATGTTAACTTTAAACATATTTCTAAGATTTCTAAAAATGATTCTGTAAAAGGTTTACCTAAGCTTTCTTATAAAAACAATTTTTGTGATGCATGTCAACAAGGAAAAATACATAAATCTTCTTTGAAATCTAAAAATATAATTTCTATAAGTAGACCATTAGAATTAATTCATATTAATATTTTTGATCCTTCTAGAGTAGCATCTTTAAATGGTAGTGGATATGCTTTTATTCCTGTTGATGATTACTCAAGATTTACATGGGTAATATTTCTTAAACATAAAAATGATGCTTTTAATGAGTTTTCTATAATTTGCAAAAGAATTCAAAATCAAAAATCACTTTCTATTATTTCTATTCGTAGTGACCATGGAGGTGAATTTGAAATTGAATTATTTGTAAATTTTTGTGATAAACATGGTATTTCACATATTTTTTCATTTTCTAGAGCAGCTCCACAAAATAGAGTTGTAGAAAAGAAAAATAGAACTTTACAAGAATGTGCTAGAACCATGTTATGTGATAGTAATTTACCAAAGTATTTTTGGGAAGAAGCTCTTTCAACAACATGTTATGTTCTAAACAGAGTTTTATTAAGACCTATTTTAAAGAAAACATCGTATGAATTATTTTATGATAGAATTCCTAACGTCTCTTATTTCAAAGTTTTTGGTTGTAAATGTTTTATTTTAAACACAAAAGATAACTTAAATAAATTTGATTCTAAATCTGACGAAGGAATATTTGTTGGATATTCTAACCATAGCAAAGCTTATAGAATATATAATAAAAGAACTTTAGTCATTGAAGAATTAATGCATGTTTCTTTTGATAAAATTTTTACAAAAACACCAATTATTTCAAACAATGATGATGATTTAGTTGATACTATAAATGATATCCCAATGATCAGGGGTGTTAACGGAGCGGATACAGCTCGGATATGGCACTTACCATATCCATATCTGCTTACCTATCTCGGATACGAATACAGATACAGATATATATCGGTTAGAAAAATTCATATCCATATCCGCCAAAATCAGATACGGTTACGGATATAGATGCGTATATATAAACGGATATGCATGCGAATACAAAAAGGATATGAGAAAACTAGATAGTATTCAGAAAAATATAATATATAAACGGATATGCATGCGAATACAAAAAGGATATGAGAAAACTAGATAGTATTCAGAAAAATATAGTCATGTGATACAAAAAGAGTTCGTTAATATGTTCATTATGATTGAAAAGCTGAGATTAGACATCTTAATCATCAAAATTAACCACAAATCTATAATCTAAGAATCGAAACTATAATAAGAGTATGACCAATATGTATTCGAATATTTTCGGATACGGATACAGATACAGATATTTTACTACAAAACCATATTCCTAACCATATCCTATCGGTTATAGATTTGAGTAACCATATTCGTATCCTAACAGATATGGTTACAGATATTTCCTCAGATACGGATACGGTTTGGCACCCCTACCAATGATAGATGCTTCAAAAGATGATAATTTACAAAATGATCTACCAAAGAATTTTGTAGAAGTTAAAAATCATCCACATGATTTAATTATTGGTAATATTTATGATAAAGTAACTACTAGATCTCATTTTAATTTGAACCTAAAAATATAAAAGAAGCCTTACTTGATGTTTTTTGGATAATTGCTATGCAAGATGAACTTAACCAATTTACAAGAAATAATGGTTGGGATCTTATACCTAGACCTCGAAATAAATCAATTATTATAACAAAAAGGATTTTTAGAAATAAATTAGGTGAATCTGATCAAGTTATTAGAAACGAAGAAAGATTAGTTGCACAAGGTTATAATCAAGAAGAAGGTATTGATTACGATGTAACCTATGCACCAGTTTCTCATTTAGAATCAATTAGAATTTTACTTGTATTTGCATGTTTTATGAATTTTAAACTATTTCAAATGGACGTTAAAAGTGCTTTTCTAAATGGTTTTATAAAAGAAGAAGTTTTTGTAGAACAACCTCCCGGTTTTGAACAAATGGTTTTATAAAAGAAGAAGTTTTTGTAGAACAACCTCCCGGTTTTGAACATGAAAGTTTTCCAAACCATGTTTTTAAACTTAAAAGAAGTTTTTGTAGAACAACCTCCCGGTTTTGAACATGAAAGTTTTCCAAACCATGTTTTTAAACTTAAAAAAACCTTATATGGTCTTAAACAAGCACCTTGTGCTTGATATGATAGATTAAAGAATTTTCTTTTAACTGTAGGTTTTGAAATTAGAAAGGTTGATTCAACATTATTTATTAAGAAAATAAATAAATATATATTATTAATTCAAATATATATCGATGATATTATTTTTGGTTCTACTAACAACAATCTTTGTCAAGAGTTTGCTATGACTATGCAGGATGAATTTGGAATGAGTCACATGGGTGAACTCAATTTCTTCCTTGGACTTCAAATCAAACAATTAAAGGATGGAATATTCATCAATCAAAGCAAGTATGCTAATGACTTACTCAAACACTTTGGAATGGAAAATACAATAAGAAAACCAACACCAATGAGTACTACTATATCACTTGCCAAAGATGAAAATGGTAAGAATGTTGATCAAAAGCTCTATCGAGGTATGATTAGATCACTTCTTTACATTACTGCTAGTAGACCTAATATTATGTTTAGTGTATGTTTATGTACTAGATTTTAATCTAATCCTAAATAATCACACCTTAAAGCCGTGAAAAGAATTTTTAGATATCTTAAAGATACTACAAATTATGGGTTGTTTTATCCAAAGAATAGTACATTTGATTTATTATCTTATAGTGAAGCTGATTTTGCGGGATGCAAATCTGATAGAAAAAGTACTAGTAGAATATGTCATTTCTTAGGACATTCACTTGTATCTTGGTTTAGTAAAAAACAAAATTTAATATCATTATCAACGACTAAAGCAGAATATATTGTTGCAAGTCTAGTATGTGCACAAGTATTATGGATGAAATAAACATTATCTGATTATGGCATAAATTGTCCCATATCATCCATAATGTGTAACAATTCAAGTGTAATCAATTTATCTAAAAATCATATTCAACATTCACGTACAAAACATATTAATATTAGACATCATTTCTTACGTGATCATGTGTTTAAAGGTGATATTTTATTAGAATTTATATCTACTAATAAACAAATAGCAGATATATTAACAAAACCCTTAAGAGAAGAAATTCATGTTAAATTAAGAAGGGAATTAGGTATATGTTCAATTGAAGATTTAAATTAAAGTTTTAAAACAAATACATATGCATACATACCCTTAATAGTCGACTAATTTGACCTATAGTCAACTACATGCACAAGCATTGCATACAGGATGTTCTGTAAATTTTAGTGTAGTCGACTAATTTGCTTAGTAGTCGACTCCTATGAGTTAAAATCTAAAAATTAATTTTCTGTCAATTACAGTGTAGTCCACTAATTCTCTTAGTAGTCGACTAATCTGTGATTAAACTGAAATCTAGAGTTCTGTCAATTACAGTGTAGTCAACTAATTTAATTAGTAGTTGACTACAACCTCAGATTTTTCCAAACTTAGTTTTTTAACATATTGGATTTAAACCAATTATACCCTAAACCCAATATCCGTTTTACTTAGGTAAAATTCATCTTAACCATTGATTTTAATCCTATCAATCCTAGCCACATATTTAAGAGCAAATCTTCACCATTCATTTGTTCTTAATTTAATCCTAACCATACAAATTATAATTTTTATTCTAAAAAAAATCATAAACACAAAACCCATCTTCTTCTTCTCATAACCGATTCCTCTCTGTTCCCTCTTCTGAACCGAACAAAATCCATGTTAGTGCATCATCATTTTTCTCTTTATTTCCAAAATTTCCATCAAGTTTCCTTGTTTACAAGCTTGTGTCAGATCTGGTAATCGACTACAACAGCTTATAGCCGACTACTTCTAGGGTTTCATCAGTTTTAGGTAAGCTTCTAAACTTATCTCATTCTTAGCTTTAAGTCTTGTCTGGTTTATCATGTCTAGGGCTAATAAATCTAAACAAGTTTATACCAATGTTAATGATAAAATCATCATATATTTAAAAAGTCCTCATTTACTTGAAGAATTTAACAAAATATCAACATTTGAAGTTCTTCCAGGACGATTTGTGAAATTTGATGAAAGAATTTAACAAAATATCAACATTTGAAGTTCTTCCAGGACGATTTGTGAAATTTGATGATTTTATCCCATGGAATTTTGAAGTTCTTCCAGGACGATTTGTGAAATTTGATGATTTTATCCCATGGAATTTTGGATCATATTTTGAGAGGGGTTGGTTGAATTATTCTCTGCTAAAAATAAAAAAACCCACATATCCTTCTCCGGTTCAACTGTTCTATACTAATATAGAACGTGTAGGAACTATTAGTGGAACTGAAAAGTTTAAAACTCTTGTCAAATGAGTAGAAACTAAATTAACTTCTAAGTCAATGGAAAAATTTTTAACATTCCTTTCCGAGGAGTCTCTCTTAGGTCAATCAGAATGAATGATTCAGAATTGCTATCCAATCATATTTTTCTTCCTGGTTATAGTAAACCATTGAATAATTCAAATAAGCTACATCCAATTCCTCGTTTCATTGCCCAAATCTTAGCTTATAACCTGTTTTTAAAAACTGGAAGTTTTCATTTCATTTCCCTAGACTTAGCAAAAGCATTATATGCTATAATAGGGAATATCCAAGTTAATTGGGCTAAAGTTTATTATGATAATCTTCTGACAATACCAAAAGAATTTTTTCCTTACGGTGCCTTTTTAACAAAAATCTTTGATAAATTTCATGTTGATATTGAGTCTGAAAATTCTATCGTTCGTTCCATTGAATTCTTCAATTCTAATGCCCTAACTAGGATAAAGTTAACAAATTTTGAAATTCATAATCACAATCCTCAAGGTGAACCTTAACCTCCTCAAGAACAAATTCCACAAGTTATTCCACAATCCTCAACTCAAGCAGGCCCTTCATCTAGTCAACAACCCCCACAAATGCACTTAGAACCCTCTTGCTTCTCGGATGTGCAATATAAAACCTTGTCTGTATGCATCCTTAAGTTAAAGACTGGTCAGCGAGCTCTTCATTCCCAGAATAGTTACATCATCGGTAATTAGGAGGAGTTAATAAAGAAATTTGATAATTTGGATATGAAGCTGAATGCATATTTCCAAGGAAATCAACCTCCTCCAGGACCTTCATCTTAGAAGACTATGAATGCATCATTTAGTATTTGGATGAACTTTGTGTTTGTTATCAAAACAATTATGTCTTATTTTGGTATGTTTAAGTTTGATTGTCCCAAACTATGTCGTAGTTATTTATTTTTAAGACATATATAATATGTGTTATGTTGCTACTATGTTTCTTATATGACTGCATTTTATGTTGTTTTTATGGTGATTGGTTAGTTAATTCATTTGCAATATATTTTAAACAGATTATGATAATGAACATTGTGGAACTTTTGGTTTTTATGGGAAGTCTTTGCCTACCTATTTGGATGGGTGAGGTTATAGACTATGTTCATAATCTGGATGATCTATTTGAAGTACTAGCTCATGAAGAGGAAATTATGATGTGTTTAGGATAGATATGTGTTTCTTTTTGTTAATGACAAAGGGGGAGAATGTTTTCAAAATTTATGTTTTATAGACTCAAAAATATGAATTGTAAACTCTAATATGCTTTTATGCAGGGGGAGTAAGTATATTTGTTTATTAATAGTTTATTTTTTAAATATACTTACATATGCATAAGTTGTTTGTCATCATCAAAAAGGGGGAGAATGTTGGATATCATGTTCCCATGATATAATTTTGATGATAACAATTTATTCATAAAGTGAATCACTATGTGTGTTATACAAATGCACTAACATTTAAATGTAGTTTCAACACTAAATATGAACAAGTGCAAGATGAGTTCAAAACATTATGAAGTAAAAAAAATGAAGAACAAATACATCAATGTAATTTTTACGTTTTTCTTTACTTAGAAATATTGTACAAGCCTTGCTCACTCACACACACACATAGAAATTAGAACATACTAATACAGGCTTAGTGTGTTGGTTAATAATAGAAATCCCCTATGTTAACCATTAGAGTATTTAGTTAATCATTGAGTCTAAAAAAATATTTTATATATAACATTTTTACCCTTAGTAGTCGACTAATTAGAATAGTAGTCGACTACTGAAGTCTAAGTTCAAAATATAAGTTTCTGTAAAACTACAGAGTAGTCGACTACTAAGGATTATAATCGACTAAGTCTAAGTTCAAAATATAAGTTTCTGTAAAACTACAGAGTAGTCGACTACTAAGGATTATAATCGACTACTCATCTTTGAATTTTGATTTACAATGTAAAACTACAGAGTAGTCGACTACTAAGGATTATAATCGACTACTCATCTTTGAATTTTGATTTACAAAACTTCTGTTTTACAGTGTAGTCGACTACAAGCAAGTATAGTCGACTACTGAGATTTGAAATTTATTTTACAGAAAGTTTGTTTTATAGTGTAGTCGACTACTAACAATTATAGTCGACTACTGATCTTTGATTTTTATTTTCCAGATATTCTGTAATACAGAGTAGTCGACTACTAAGAAGAATAGTTGACTACTAAGCTTCAGTTTCTAAATTCCAGACTTTTTGTATTACAGAGTAGTCGATTACTAACCATTATAGTTGACTACTAAGACAGTTTTTTTGAACATTTAAGTTTAAACTTGTGACAGTTTTTAGCCATTTTTTTAAATGTTTTAAAGTTTAAAATTTGTCTTTTCAAGGGATATATAAAGGTTATAAGTTCAGAAAAATGGCACATCATTATATACCTATAAGCTTCAATCTTTGTGCATTGTTCAAGAGTGAAAAACATTCAGATTTTGCTGAGTATTAAGAAAAAGATTTTTCTCTAAAATTGCCTTTGATTATCATCAAAATACATATTATTTAGGTAATTTTCAGAGGTTAAAACTATTCCTAAGCCACTGCTACACAACACTTCAAATTAAGGCTTATAGGAATTGAGTTGTTTGATTCAAGAAAAATTCTCTCGGTGTGAGAGAGGTTGATCTCTTAGTCTAGAGATCAGTGTGCAATTGACAAGGGGCTGTTAATTGGTGTTGTAATTTACATGGACTTGCAAATTGGTCAGGTTTGGTTTTAATTTTGTACTTGGTTCAAAATTATAGTGAAAATCTCAAGCGGGATTTGCTTGGGGGCTGGATGTACACCGGATTAGTGGAACCAGTATAAAAACTCTTGTTTGTGATTGTGATTTTCTAAGATTGTTTCCATTCTTTCTTTGCAATTTATAACCTACTTTACATAAATCTTAAAAACACTATTCACCCTCCCTCTAGTGTTCTAGTGTATCTATTTCAGATCCTACAATAGGTACCCAAACTTTTTTGTGGCATGTTTCCTACATTGTTGAGATTCATGCCACACAATTTTACATAAGGAGTATCATCTTGGTTTGAACTCTACATAACTTTTTGACTATAGCTCTTACCATCAGGACCTTGTATTATAATTTGATCTGGTAGTGGATCTTTTAGAGGCAGCTTCACTTCCAATAACACTCTAGCATAGCTCAATCTTTGTCTAGTGGTAGTGAGTTTATCAGTGGTAATGAGGCAACCAATTAAACTTGCAATCTTACTAATACTAATAGGACTCCATATATTCAGATGCAAATTAAGAAACTGAGCCCAAATAGGATAGGTTTGATCCTGGATTCTCTCAATATTTGTGTCTATAGTCTATGGTTTAATTACAAGTGGCCTAGGCCCAAAGAACCAGGACCATCTTCAAGAATCTCCATCATTTGCTTCTCAGGTTGAAATTCAAACAAGAAAACCCCTTGTTTAATTAAGGAGACCTTCAGTATTGAGATTTTACCCCATAGCTTAGTAATATATGACTCCATAAATTTGTATTTGACATTCAATCCAATTACATGGCCTACCAAAGCAAATTTCCAGAAACATCCACCTTTTCTCCATTCTTCCTCATTGAATGTAACAATATGAGTTTGGAAACATGGAACAAAATTTAATGATAAACCATTCCCAAATCTTCTATTATCAGCAAATAGAGTAACAAATGATTTATTTAATTCTTGCTTATTATTTTCCAGATTCATATCCTCTTCACGAGCTACTTCATTTGATTTTTCATTAATAACTTCTTCAAAATTGGGATTATAAATTTTCACACTCGAAATCATATTTTGAGCAACAAAAGGAGTGCGTGCAGATCTCATCATTACCATCATCTAGATAAGCATTTTTTACTAGATCAGATTCAACACTTTCCTCTACATCATCAGCCCATACAATAAAATGAGAGGATTTACTTAACTGACGAGTAATCCGAAGACTAGAGTTCATCTGGCAGAGGCGGATCTGTTAATGGATTCGTTTTTGCAAGGATTTTATCCATCTGCATCTTCCTCTTTGCTCCCTTTGGCCCTGTACTCTCCATCTCTTGAGAGATCAAAGAGTTTCCAGTTCCATCCGATTCAACTCCAGCACTAGATAAAGAAGCTCCAACACTAGCCGAGGAGGGATAGTCAAATATTGAATCTCTCAACTCACTATTAAGGATTATCTTGCTACCATTCTTCTTCTTCTTCGCCATTCAAATCTAGGCGAAGGTGCACGTTAGCAGGAAGAAAATCGCCCGTTAAAATGTACCATCAGACCGCCCCTTAGGGAACTACACATTTTTATATAACTACTAACTTATCTTTTGCTATCTTCCCTACTATTTTTTATAGCTTTTGATTTTTAATCATTGTTTCAAGCAATACAATGAGAGATAAGTGATATAGTACACTTACAGAATGCGCACTCGGTAACATTAGTTGACAACCATTCATATATAGTTGGAAATTCTGGAATAACGTACAGGGTGTTTCGGGAAGCTTATTTTTAGTCAAACTAATTTATAAGCTAACTTGTTCATAACCTCATGTTTAGTAAAATATCAAATAAGTTAGCCTATAAGTCCTATGTTGAAAAGCTAATATACCATAACTTTTGAAAAACTAGCTTATAAGCTCACCTAAATAAATTAGATTTGACCAAACAAATTACTATTCTACCCAAATAATTTTTATAAATTTTTATTATGGAAGCCAAAAGCCACCAAAAGCTAATATAGCTTAAAAGCTTCTAAAAATAAGCCCCTCCAAACAACCTCTTAATTTATATCTCTTTATTCAAGCATGAGCAGATTTCTGTTGGGAAATTGAGTTAACACTTTCAACCATTGGCAAATTTGCAGTGGAGGCAATGGGGTCAATTGCCCTCAGTGACCCCCACAAAACCGTATTGAGTATTTGATCTAAGATTTTTTATTTGAGCCTATTGAACCAACGCATCATATCTATGAAACTAAATGCTAATGGGACAAGCAGCCCAATCCGTTTACCCAATTTTTGTTACCCTATCACTAGTAACCATTGTAATTTCTACCAAATTCTTCTAAAATTCCTCCACTCTGCCTTCGTTCTGCTTGCGACGATTGTCAATTAGTCTGGTATCAATTCCTCCTCCTAACCACAGGCCCTCCTCTTGCTGGACTGCTGTACTGTCCTCAATACCAAGGATTGTACTTCCTCATACACTATTGTTTAATAGAAAAATATGAAAATGCGGCAGGAACTGTTATAAAGAATTCTAATATAACACTACTATTGGCTATATTTTGTTTGTACATATAATGTAAATGCATATTTGGTTTTGGTGTCATAATATTTTAGGTATAAATATCACATATTAGTTTTGCCTGTAGTCTTGCCTCCAGTGACTAAAGTTTCTAGAAGATAATAAATTGAATTTGCCTTCACAATTTCCCCGTGGGTTTCATTCTCTTTATATAGACAATTTGTACAAGGTAGGGATTACAACAAATCCTAACAATCAGATCCTATATAACAGCCCAATCCCTACAATCAAGCTATGCCATGATTTACATGCCTATAGGATTGCTAACTACCTTGTTTACAATCCCTACAATCATGCTATGATTTACATGCCTATTCGATTGGGCTAACTACCTTGTTTACATTCCCCCTCAATCTTAACCATGACAAGGTTCAGATTGTGTCGTAGGCGATCAAGCATGTAGCGAGTGGCTGGCTTGGTGAATCCATCAGCTACCTGATCTTTGGAAGATACAAATCGGACATCAAGAGTGCCCAATGCAACCTTCTCCCTGACAAAATGGAAATCCACCTCTATGTGCTTCGTTCGTGCATGAAACACTGGATTTGCTGTTAAATAGGTAGCTCCAAGGTTATCACACCATAATACTGGTGGTCGCGGCTGACACACATCCAATTCTTTCAGCAAGGATTGTACCCATGTTGCTTCAGCTGTCCCATTAGCCAAGGCCTTGTACTCAGCTTCAGTGCTGGACCGAGATACTGTGGGTTGCTTGCGTGAGCTCCATGAAATCAGGTTGGGACCTAGAAATACTGCAAAACCTCCAGTAGACCTGCGATCATCCATGCAGCCAGCCCAATCGGCATCTGTAAACACACTCAGAAGTGTAGAGTTGGAGCGCCGGAGGTAAAGTCCCGTAGCAGCTGTTCCCTTGACATATCTTAAGATACGTTTGACTGCCTCCCAATGTACATCAGTGGGCTTGGAAAGATATTGACATACCTTATTAACGGCAAAAGAAATATCTGGCCTTGTTAATGTAAGATATTGCAAACCTCCTACCATGCTTCGATATTTGAAAGCATCATCATCATCCAGCACTGTTCCACAATCACGAGCAAGCTTATCTGTGACAGACATGGGGGTTGAAACGCTCTTACAATTCTCCATGTGAGCTCGGTGAAGAAGGTCAGAAGCATATTTGTGCTGCATCAAGGTGATTCCCCCTGAATTGTAGACGACTTCAATCCCTAGAAAATAGTGCAGCTGTCCAAGATCTTTGATCGGAAATGAGGAAGACAGGGCGCGCAGCAACTGATCAACTGCTGATTGAGAAGAGCCAGCAACCACGATGTCATCCACGTACACAAGCATGTAGATAGTGACGCCCCCATGATGAAACAGGAAAAGAGAGGTGTCGGCCTTGGAAGACTGAAAACCAAGCTGGAATAATCTGTCGCTAAGTCGTGAAAACCAGGCACGAGGCGACTGTTTTAGGCCGTAGAGCGCCTTTTGGAGTTTGCACACATAATGAGGCCGACGGGAATCCTCGAAGCCAGGGGGTTGCTGCATATAAACTTCCTCATCCAAGAAGCCATGAAGAAAAGCGTTGCTTACATCAATCTGTCAGAGTTGCCATCCTCGTGACAAAGCTAGGGCAAGAATCAAGCGAACCGTTGCAGGCTTCACAACCGGACTGAAAGTATCCTGATAGTCAACGCCATATCGCTGAGTAAAACCTCGTGCAACTAGCCTCGCCTTGTGCTTATCAATAGAGCCATCCGGGTGCTGCTTAAGTTTGAACACCCATTTACATCCGACTATATTAACACCAGCCGGCCGGGGAACGAGAGCCCACGTGTTGTTCTTCTGAAGTGCTTCAAACTCGGCTTCCATGGCAGTGCGCCAAACAGGCTCAGCGAGAGCCAGTCGATGTGAGGTGGGCTCGGCGAAGAAAGCACGTCTGTTCGGATCATACCGAACTGTTCCGTCGGTGAGCTGCTTGGGAAACGATTTTCCGGCACGACCACGTGTAGTGACACCATGTGGAGACTGAACAGGATCAGTTGGGATAGCAACATCGCTCGCAACAGCAGGCCCGGGCACAAGGTTGCCGGGTTCTTGGGCCAGTTGAGGCCTAGGTGCAGGAGGTGGTGCAGCATCGATGCGAGGCGGAGGCAACGTGGGCACAAGGTTGTCGGGTTCTTGGGCCAGTTGAGGCCCAGATGCAGGAGATGGTGCAGCATCGACGCGAGGCGGAGGCAGCGAAGATTCTGGACCGGGAGGCGGTGTAGCAGGTCCAGGTGTAACAGGCCCAAGGCTGCATGTGCCCGGGACGTGAATCACAGGCGTGGGTATGAGCGCCGGTGGTGGTGGAGCTGCAGCTGCATTTGAGGTGTTAGACAACAAGAGCGATAAGTCATAATTTCGCATATGATCATTTACAATTACCGGTTCAGACTGAGGAAAGGAAACAGCACTGGACAAAGAAGATGGTGCGACTGAACAAGGTGAGGTAGCAAACGGAAAATGTGATTCATCAAAGATCACATCACGTGATATGTAGATCCGTCCAGTACTTTTGTCCAAGCACTTATACCCCTTGTGCATGGCACTATACCCTAAGAAGACGCATAGTTTGGATCGGAAGTCAAGCTTATGAGAGTTATATTTGCGAAGACTTGGCCAGCATGCACAGCCAAAAATGCGAAGAAAAAAGTAATCAGGTGTTATGTTGAGGAGGCGTGTGATGGGTGTAGAGTTGTTTAGAGTACGACTGGGCATGCGATTGATGAGATAACAAGCTATCAAGAAAGCCTCATCCCAAAACCGAAGAGGAAGGGAGGAGTGCGCAAGGAGAGCCAAGCCTGTTTCAACGATGTGACGATGCTTTCGCTCGGCCACTCCGTTTTGTTGTGATGTATGGGGGCACGAAACACGGTGCAAAATACCTGAACTCTGGAAATATTTATTAAGCCTGTGATACTCACCACCCCAATCAGATTGAACAGTGCGGATTTTGGAATTCAAAAGTCGCTCAACATGTTTTTGGAAATTATAAAAGATTTGTTCAACATCAGATTTATTCTTAATAAGATAGATCCAAGTATAACGACTGTAATCATCCACAAAACTTACATAATACTTAAAACCTCCAGTAGATGCTTGAGCTGGCCCCCAAACATCGGAGTGAATAAGCTCAAGTGGAGATGTGGTGACACGAACAGAATTATTATAGGGGAGTTGATGACTCTTTGCACGCTGACATGCATCACACACAGAGGACTCATAATCAAAAGAACAGTCTAATTTATTTAACTTCAAGATGGACCTAACAATTGTGGAAGTAGGATGACCAAGACGCTGATGCCATTGCGATGACGACACCTTGACACTGGACGATGCATGATGGGAAGTGGTGGAAGAGGAGCGGCTGGACGGCACTGGATAAAGACCTCCTCTGCTCCTACCGCGTAGAAGCGTTTTCTTCGTGGCCTTGTCCTTAACAAAGAAAGCATCAGCATGAAATTCAATGAAGACATCATTATCAGAAACAAGTTTATGAACAGAGAGGAGATGCTTATTGATATGAGGAACACGAAGGATATTTTTAAGAGCAAGAGGACGATCTAAACCGGAAATTGTAGAATGACCAATATGGGAAATATGCAAACCTGCTCCGTTGGCCACTTGCACCTGATCCTTGCCATGGTAGCGCTCCTGGATGGACAGCCGATCTAGATCACTCGTAAGATGATCCGTAGCACCAGTATCAATATACCAGTTTGTGTCACCGTTGTAGCCTCCCGTGGTCGCACTGTTTCCACCACGATATTCATCTGGCTGATAGGAGTGATTGAACCTGTTGCGACAGTTCAACGCAATGTGGCCTGGGATGCCACACACTTGGCAGCGAGGGCCACCATTGTTCCTGCCACGGCCGCGGCCTCGTCCGCGACCACCACCGCCGTTGCGGTAGTTATTCCTATGGTTGTTGTTGGTGGTGGTGTAGCCGTTGTTGCTGTTGTTGCGACGAGGAGCGTTGGATTCCTGGCGCGTGACGTTGTTGGCGGATGACGTGAACTCCGCCGTGCCGCTCATCAGCGTGGCTTGGGTCTCATGAGAAATCAGATAGGAGTAGAACTCCGGAAGAGTCACCGCACGCTGATTGCTCAGCACAGTGATGGCGGTGAAGAGATCACTATGGCCCGGCCCCAGACCGGCGAGTATGTAGCCGATCACCTCTTCATCGGACATGGGACGTCCAATGTGCGCCATAGTATCAGCGAGTCCCGTCATCTTCTGATAATACTCTGCTGCGCTCATGTCGCCCTTTCTCGTGTTCGAGAGCTGCGCGCGGATCTGGATTGAGTTCCCGCGGTGCTGAGCGGAGAACATGGTGTGGAGTGATGCCCACAACTGGCCGGACGTGTCGATCTGACGGATGAGTTGAGGCAGAACGTCCTCTGTCATTGAGGACAGGAGGCCACCAAGAATGGCCTGATCCTGGACGATCCAGGTAGCACGGGCAGGATTCAAGACCTGCCTTGCATCGGTGTCGGTTCCCTCAGTCACCATGGCGACGGGCATCGGTGTAGTGCCATCGAGGTATCCAAAGAGCTGGACACCCCGTAAGATGGGAACGACTTGCGCCTTCCAAAGCAAGAAATTGGTGCGCGTTAGTTTGCAAGTGATAGCAGTAGCGATGGTGGAAGACTTGATGAAAGAAGATATGGTAGAGTCGCTCGGGGAGGAAGCCAGGATGCCGGAGATTTGTGAGGCGCTGGAACCCGTCATGGTGATGGAGAGGGGAGATTGGAAAGGCTCTGATACCAAGATAATAAATTGAATTTGCCTTCACAATTTCCCCGTGGGTTTCATTCTCTTTATATAGACAATTTGTACAAGGTAGGGATTACAACAAATCCTAACAATCAGATCCTATATAACAGCCCAATCCCTACAATCAAGCTATGCCATGATTTACATGCCTATAGGATTGCTAACTACCTTGTTTACAATCCCTACAATCATGCTATGATTTACATGCCTATTCGATTGGGCTAACTACCTTGTTTACACTAGATCCGCCGTTGCTTTCAACCAAAGTTTGCAAAAGTGATATATACTCACGAAGTGGTTTTATCAAAACTTTAAACTCCTTAATGGATTGATATATAATCCACTAAAATCCCTAAGTTGATTGCTTTCTTTCTGGGGAATCAAATTAAATTGATGAGTTTTCACATAACGGATTGAGTATTGAAGTTTTTGTTTCATACAGTCTATATTTTATATAATTTTTTTATTTGATGAGTATAGCTCTATTTTAATATCTCACTAAAATTACTTCATTGCGAAAGTTTTACAATTCCAGATTTTATATGTTTATTTTCTTGTATAATAGTAGAAGTAGCACCCAGCTCAAATACCTAATTTTAAATGGCCAAAGTGCCTCGTTCAACTAAGCGCAAACCATATATAATTTTACACTTTCTCTATAATCTAGGAAAATAATCTGTTTTTAAGTATGGTTAGGCTTTATCTACGAAAGGTGATCCAGACCGTTGGAAAGTTCCGATATGATGCCACGGTCTTGCGTCCGATTGCAGGCTGTGTAATTGAAAAAAAAAAGTATGCGGTTAGTTTTTGTTTAATTAATTAAGCATGGTTAGTTCTTGTAATACGTAATGATTTCAATTCAGACTCACGTGGCTGGTGCTTATTAATTAAGTATTTACTATTTAATGTTGATTACAGTATGGAAAGATTCTCGCCTACGACGAGGACGTTTTATACAATTTATCCTTATCTTATCATAATCACTTCCAATTAAGGATGTCTATTGTTACGGCTGCGTCTAAGTCTGATTCAGATGAAGAGATATATATATATATATATAGCGAAACAGAATTTTGTACACAGAATAGACACCACGCACGGTGCCTCGGGAGGGTCGGAAGAATATTTATCTCGATATTTGATCTCTTAGAACAGATTTTATTACGTTTCATGAAGGTTAACAACATTATCTTTGTAGATGAATAAAACTCTATAATAGAGTTATATATTCATCATGTCCAAGGTGATGAGATCTAGACCACGGAGAAAAGTCACATAGTTGTAAGATAGATGAATAGTGTATAGAGAAGAAACAAAAATGAAATCTTAGGCCATGTGAGTAGGCCTGTCCATCCGGGCCGGCCCGGCCCGGCCCGGCCCGGAAATCCGGGCCCAAGCCGGGCAAAACCGGAGATGAGATCTAGACCACGGAGAAAAGTCACATAGTTGTAAGATAGATGAATAGTGTATAGAGAAGAAACAAAAATGAAATCTTAGGCCATGTGAGTAGGCCTGTCCATCCGGGCCGGCCCGGCCCGGCCCGGCCCGGAAATCCGGGCCCAAGCCGGGCAAAACCGGAGCCCGGACCCGGTACCCCGGGCCGGGCCGGGTTTTTTAATTTTTTTTAAAATGACATAAATTACAAATAAAAAATTATAAAAATAAATTCTTTATTAATAATTAATAAATCATTTACAAATTACAAGTATAAATTTATTTTGGAATTCATCGCATCACAATAGATAAGTACATCCCACCTAGGTTTTTTTAAATTTCTTTTCTTTTTTGATAAAAAAATGCTAAAATTAGTTTATATTAATTATATTTTATATAAGTACTGTTAGTATAGACTTCTAAATTATTATGTACTAGTCATATTATATATACAGTATATATATTAAATTATTGTATATATTTATAAGTTATAATTTAATCGAGGAGAGGAAATCGCATAAGTAACCCGTGTAGCCGATTGCTCGTTCGGGCCAATTGGGAAGTAACCGTTGAATAACCATACTTATATACTAAGAGAGCAGAGTATACACACAACACATATATAAAAGAGATACTTATATAATTAGCGAGTATAATATAGTAAGAGAGAGCGATACTTCATAAATACTAATACTAAGAGAGAGAGAGATATATTAGTATATATATACTATATAATATACAACTATATTATACATATATAGAGAGTGTGATACTAATTACCTATACCTTACTTAAGAGAGAGTATACTATATACATATATACTAAGGAGAGAGGTATATATATACATGCATACATACATTACATATATAAAAGGAGTATTCTTATAATATATATATATATATATATATAAATAATATATATATATAATATATATATATAGATTATATATATATAATATATAATATGGATTAATGGGTTCCTTGTCCATAGAGTAGATTTCCTCCTTGACGCCTCTAAAATCGACATGATTGAGAGATATTATGATGTCGTCCATTGACTTGAATTTACTATTCTAAAACCCAACACACCAAGTTGGGGTGAATCGTCGTCGTTGTGACCATCCATCGAGCCATGTGAAAATTCTTATTCATTCAAACCGTTAAGAAATGATACGACATGTGGATGAAGGTCAAACGACGACGGTCGTTCACCCCAAACTTGGTTGGGTTGGGGTTTTAGATATGCTTAGATCAAAGTTCAACGGCGGCGGAATCATCCATAATGTCGCACTCAATCATGGATTTTAGAGGCGTCATAGGCAGGAATCCGCCTCCTATGCAAGGATACACCATTATCTCTCTCTCTCTCTCTCTTCTCTCTCTCTTATAAAATATACTTATATATATATATATTAATATATATATATATATATATAATTTATATATTATTATATATATATTATATATAAAGAGAAAGTATACTTATATATACTTTTTATACATATATATACTGATATAAGATGAGAGTTACAATTATATTAACTTATATACTAAGAGGAGTATGATATATACTTACACATATGACATATATACATATATAGAAATATATTTATAAGAAGAGTATACATATATAAGAGAGAGTATACTTATAATATACATATATACTAGAGAGAGTATATATATACATACATCCAACATTTACATATATAAGTGAGAGTATTCTATATATACTTATATAGAAAAGATACTTATATTACTTATAATATATATACTTACATAAGAGAGGTATACTTATATATACTTAATATAAGAGAGATATATATTACACATCATGACACTATTATACATACTTATAGAAATATGTTATATAACATTATATATATATCACATATATTTCATATATAAAAATATTTACATATTACATATTATTATATTTATATAACCATTATTTTAATTATAATACATAAAATAAAAAATAAAAAAATAAAAAAAAACTCTATTTCCGGCCGGCCGGCTGGCGGGCACAAAAGAGCCGGCCCGGCTGGCCGGACCTGGCCTGCCCGGGTTCCGGGCGGCCGGGCTGTTTTTGGACAGCCCTAATGGGAGTGAGTTTTGTAAGATTAAAATGAGGGTCTGTTAGAACGTTGTTTGTACAATATATCTTATTTGAGTTATAATAAACTCTCATTTATTACTAATAATTGTTTGAGATGATATATTTTACGTATAAACAGATATACGAGTGATACGATGCAAGACGATGCAAAAATCAACATGAATGCTGATTTCAGCCTTCACACCATCGATAGCCATGAGGCAACCAGTGAAGGTCAATTGCCAATTGATGGATTACATTGCACAAGTGGAAAGAAACATAAACAGGATTCAGCACCATCGATGGACTGCAATGACCCATCGAAGGCCAGGTACACTCTCAATGGTCGTGATTTATCATCAATGGTGGAGATGCTGATTGGTAAATTTAGTGATTTAATCTCAACCATTCTTTGACCCCTTTCATCTCCAACTTATACTATGACTCTTATATCTCTTTCCTTTATTATCAAAGACTATATAAGGTAGAAAAAGGCCATATTTTGTAGAAGTTCATGCTTTGAGAAATATAGAAATTTATTCTAAGGTTTTGAGAGAGAAGTTTATTTGTGATTTCAATCCCTGAATCCTCATCAAACTCTTTCTCGTCGCACTCAGCATGTAAGGATCGTCTCAGTGAGGATAGTTGCCCTTTAGTTCAACATTATCACTGCTTCTTTATTGATCTTCACTTATACCTTATGAAGAACAGTTTGCTTAAAAGGGATGTAAGATCTTTTTAATTTTTGCATGAATAGATTGGCCTCTTTTTCTTGTTTTTTTGCGACATACTCAAGCCGGTGATATTTAAGGGTTGGGACTAGTTAGAGTTAGACGTTTTACTCATCTGTGAGGAGTTAGGTAAGATTACTGGTTTCAGATAGATTTCAAGGTGTGGTCTTTATAAGACTACTGAATCGGGTTGTGATTCAAGTGAATGCTCGTTATAGTGAGGAAAACCTTTTGTGAGAATGAAGAATTGACAAAAAATTTCTATGCAAACTACTATAAAATATTGTGTGTTCTCTAGTTTATTTTTTGTTTAGTTTTCTACTTTCATTTTGATATTATTTTCACAGCAAATTTTGTATATATTTTAGTGAAAATTTATAGAAAACTTATTCCCTCCCCCTCTAGGCTTGCATCTCAGTTCCAACAAGTAATATTAAAGCCTTGTTACCCATCCTTAGGTATCATAATCTAAGTAGTGATGTCAAGTCTTATCATCCCAATGACTTTTCTCGAGGGACTCGCAATGAACCGACCCCCGTTTTTTGATCGGACAAACTACATCTATTGGAAAGCACGTATGAAAGTCTTTCTAATGTCCACCAGTTACCACATTTGAGAGTGTGCTCAAAACAACTACAAAGAACCCACTGCTGCCGTAGAAGGCGTTTTAGGTGTTACACCTAGGGACAAGTCGTCACCACAGGACAATCAAATCCTTTCTTTGGATTCTAAAGTTATGAATACTCTTTATTGTTCCTTAACTGCTGAAGAGTTTAGCCGTGTTTCAAATTATACTATTGTACAGGAAATTTGAAAAATACTACAGGTTACATATGAAGGAACATCGCATGTAAAGGAGACAAAACTTATAATTCTTGTAAGCAAATATGAGAATTTCAAGATGAATGCCTCAAGAAGCATTCAAGACATGTTCACAGGATTCTTTGATATTGTGAGCAAGTCAAAAGATTTGGGAAAGAAGTACGATAACAAAGAGCTTTGCATAAAAGTATTTTATTCTTTATTTAGAGATTGGGAACCTAAGGTAACAGCTACTAAAGAATTGTAAAATATTTATAACTTAGCTCTTGAAGATCTTGTGGATAATTTTTTCACTGTTTATTTCTCTTCCTTGCATAATAGGATGAATTTTTATTTGAGTTTTCTGAGTATGATGTATAACCATAGGGGTGTTTCATATTTTGCTAACAACAAAAGGGGGAGAAAAGTGAAAATTTTGATTTTTTTTCCAGAACGGTTTTATTGTCTAGGTTGTGTATGCAAAGTTTTAGGGGGAGTTTTATGATACTTGTAATGTTTACACTTTTATGAATGCGTGAATGTAGGGATATCTTTGCATGAGCTTTTCATATCATTGTTCTTTGCATGAAAAAGTGTTTATTTATGTGCTTATTTTGCTGTGTGTATGTGTGTGTCTGTATGTGTGTGTGTGTATGTCCACACACACACATATCTCAAAATATATTGTATTCTATATTTTAAATTTTGAGTTTTGTCATTATCAAAAAGAGAAGGTTGTTAAAATGTTGTTCATATAATATCTCTTGTTTGAGTAATAACAAACTCTCATTTGTTGTTAATGATTGTTTGAAATAATATATCTTGGCTACAAACAGGTATATGAGAGATACGTGGTGAAACGATACAAAAATCAACATGAGTATTGATTTCAGCCTTCACATCATCAATGGTCATGAGGCAACCATCGATGGCCAATAGTCAATTGATGGATTACAGTGCATAATTGGAGAAAAATAGAAACTGGATTTAGCATCATCGATGGACAATAGAGACCTATGGATTGTCAACTACACCATCGATGGAGTATAAAACATTCGATAAATTTCAGAAACAAGAAGTTGAATCATCGATGAACTACAAAGCAACCATCGATGATGAGCAGAGAACAAGCGATGGTCATGATTTATCATTAATGGTCATGATTTATCATTGATGGTGATGATACTGATTGACAGATTTAGTGATTCAATCTCAACCGTTCGTCGACCCCTTTCATTTCTAACTTCTACTATGATTCTTATATTTATTTTCTTTATTATCAAATGCTATATAAGATAGAAAGAGATCATATTTTGAAGAGGTTCATGCTTTGAGAAATAGAGAAATTTATTCTGAGGTTTTTGAGAAAGAAGTTGATTTGTAATTTTAATCCCTGGAGCCTCATCAAACTCTTTATCATCACGCTCAACATGTGAGGATTGTCTCAGCAAGGAGAGTTGCCCTTTGAGTTTTACATGATCACCACTTCTTTATCAATGTTCACTTACGTCTTCTAAAGAATAATGTGCTTAAAAGGGCTATAAGATCATTTTAATTTGTGCTTAATCAGTTTGATCGGTTTGTTCTTTATTTTGTTTTTTATGATGTACTCAAACTAATAATTAAGCATTGCGACTAGCTAGGGCTAGTGTTTCACTCACCTCTGAAGAGTTAGGTTAGATGAATGGTTGTAGAAAGATTTCAGGGTATGGTCTTTGTAAGTCTACTAAATCGGGTTGTAATTCAGGTGAACTCTGCTCATAATGAGGAAGACCTTCTATGAGAAAAAAGGGTGAACTTATGATTTCTATCCGAACCACTATAAAATCTTGCATGTTCTCTAATTTATTTCTTATGGAAGAGGATGACTCTGGTTGTAACTTTACTTAGGGATATGTCTATCAATAAATGATTAATTCTTAAAAACACGATCAAAGATAAGCATGTAAAAGATTTTAAGATCTATGAATATGAAGATAACATATTTCATTAGTAAAATTCTTATTAAAAATCACTACATATAAAATTCATATTATATCTATCTCAAATTTGTAGGG
>NC_033798.1:80023048-80037208 GCF_001876935.1 Asparagus officinalis | reverse complement strand
TACTAACAATATATGCCAACCTGTACAATTTACTGAAGAAATAAATGGTAAGTAAACCAAGCAAACATCCATATAACATAATAACGAAAAAAATATTATATCTAAAAGCTAATATGTAGGGATCATTCAGAATAAGCTACCAAGACAAAAACATCTACATCAAGGGTCTTTACAAATGCAACAGAGATTCAAATTATTAATTTATACTACCATCACAATATTCAAAATATGTATGATTTTACAAGACCTACTCTATAATCCACACAATTTAACCTACTATAGTTTATTAATATATAGACATGCTATTGTACCTTTAAGACAAAGATAACTATCATTTGTAATAGAGTTCAGTCGTGGTTCTACATTTGTAAAGGTTGCAACAAGAAGGTAGACAGAGATGTTAATAACGAGTGTCCAAATGAAATATTATAGAATCGCCGATTAATTAGTAACCAAGTTAGGTAATATCCCTTCTTCATGAAATAAACATATCAAAATTAAATATTAACATTATAATTTAGGGCAAATTAACAATGAAAAATACAGTTATTTAGTTCAGATCATCACGAAAAATGACATGAATAGAGCAAATATAACATGATGCTATAGAAACTCCTATTGGATGGACAATAGAAGAATTTATTGCAGAGCAAAAAGAGGTAACTCCTAAATTCCTTTTTAAAATAAATTTAAACTATTATAACAATTATAGCTATATATATATATATATATATATAGATATATATTATAATATATTATATTATATTATATATATATATATATATTATATGGTATAATATGTATGTATATATATATTAGTATATATATTATTATTATTATCATAATATATGTATTACACACACATAATCACATAATATTACACATCACACACCACCACAGCACACACACACACACATTATATAATATATATATATAATATATAACTACTATATATTACATATAATCCTATATAATACATATATATATATATTACTATATATATAAATATACAATTATATAGATATATATATATATATGATATATATAGTAATTATATATATATATATATATATATATAATACATTAATACATATAGTATATAATAATACTATATATCATATAGCATATAATTATATATACATACTATATATTTATATTGATATATATATACATTCTAAAATACATATATATATATATATATATAATATATTATATATATATATATATAATATAATACTAGCACCATATATATCATATATCTATATATATGATATATACGTACTATATATATATTATAGTATACTATAATATATATATAATATATCATATATAAGCACACCCACACAACACAGCACACACATCCAGCAGCACCTATATAATAATAATATATATAATATATATATATTAATATATATAATATATACTATATACTTATATATATATATTATATATATCTATTCCTATCATATATATATACTACTATATATATATAATGAAATTGTAGCATTATTCTCACTAAAAAAATCAAAGTCCTTATTCAAAAAATTTGTGTTGAACATCAAAAGTACATTCAACTTCCTTGTGAAATACATGTCAACACAAGTGTACTCATCTATAACTCAGTTAAAATTTTGAGAATTTTTTCACATTAAGTAAATTTGATGTGAATAAAAAAATGGGCGGGATTGTCTAAAGGCCCAGGTTAGTGGGAGATTTTTCTCCTGTTAACGTGCACCCCCACTGAGTTTTTTCATATGGAAAAAAGGGGGAAATTGGGAGAAATTTCTAGAAATCGGATTGCGAGCTTCAAATCTTAGCTCATCTTCTCTCGTAAATCCTACTAATACTGATTTCTTCTAAGATGATGAAGAATCTGCATCGGATCTGATGGGGTCTACAAATCCAAAAGGAGAAAAAAAGAAGGTTATGCTATCAGATTTGTTGAATTCAGCTCCTGATCTAGCTCCTTTCTCCCTTAGTTCTCTTGGATTTCAATCTTGTCAACTTCTCGGTAATTATTTCAGTCCTATTGCTAATAACTCTGCTAAAAGTTCTTGGCCTGATGAGGTTATATTTGTGATTAATCTTTCACCTCGGCATCAAGAACTGAAATCTGATAGGAATCTTGATTCAAAAACTAATCTTGATTCTGTTACTATTCTTGATTTGGATTTGAATGGAGACAATACTAGAATTACTAATCAAGAACCTGCTAATGGCTCTCCCAAGGAGAATTTGGTTTTGCAACTTGTAATATCAAATTTAGGTAAATCTGATGTCCCTCAAATGGGATCCAAGATCGAAAACCAAAATCCAACTAAGGTTGAGAAGAGTTGGGCTAGTCTTTTTACAGACAATAGGAGATCTGGAACATGTATGAGTTTAAATTTTGTTTCCCCTACATCTAAAGATGTTGTGATTTTTGATGAGGAGGAATGGAATGAAGGTAATTCAATGTGGCAATTCTCTCTAATTGGTCAAGTTTTGGGCTTAAATGTCAAGTTTAAAGTCATGGAAGATTTTATTCATAAAGTTTGAGCTCGATGGGTTATTCCTGAAATTTGCATTAATCTTAAGCCGGGAATCTTTTTATTCAATTTCAAAAATAAGGGTGAAATGAATGATATTCTTGTTAATGGTCCATGGTTCTTTGGATCTAGGACTCTTTTATTAAAGACATGGTCAAGTGGAGATGAAATTGAGAAAATAAATGATTATATCTATCCAATATGGATTCAATTTCTAGCTCTTAGGCTCAATTTATGGAATTCAAAAAGTCTTAGTAAAATTACTAGTCTTATTGGTCGACCTATAGCAACGGACAAGCTCACAGCAAACATACAGAGGTTAGCATATGTAAGGGTTCTTGTTGCAGGTCATATGCCCTCTCCACTTTCAGATCAAATCTCAATACAAGTCCTAATGGTGTGATGATCAAACAAAAGGTGATTTATGAATTGAAACCAAAATGGTGTGAAAGCTATAAGATTGTAGGTCATGACACAATGTTTTGTAGAAGATTCCCTAAGACTCAAAGATGCATGCCAAAATGAATTGCACAGAATGGTAATTCAGGTAGTCAGGATATGCAGGGTGTTTCTGGAACCTGTGTTTAGGGAAATATGCAAGTATCCAGTCCTCTGAACTCTAGAAATTTAAGGGAACATAGTCTAGTGCATGCTCTACACAAACCTGATGTACAGGTTCATGTGCACTTTATTGTACCTGAAGCTGCTATTGCTCAGAATGGTTTTGTAGGTAGTCAGAACATGCAAGGTGTTTCTGGAACCTGTGTTCAGCGAAATATGCAAGTATCCACTCCTCTAAACTCTGGAAATTTAAGGGAACATAGACCTGTGCATGCCAAACCTGATGTGCAAGTTCATAAGCCTGAGAATGTTGTGCACATTCCTGTACCTGAAGCTGCTAAAATTCAGGGGAATGTTTCTAAACAGGTCTTGGGAAATATGAATGTATTGTATGTTTTCAACCCTGTCTTGAATGAAGATATAAGCATGAGCTTAAAGGCTGTTGGTTCCTACAGTAAATCTGAAAGCAACCATGTGCATGTGGTGCATGTCCAAAATCTGATTTATGGTAATGTTTATGTTAGCAACAAAGGCCTTCTACAAGATGTTAATTCTTGGACACAAGTACAAAGTAGCAAAGTTAGGAGAGGTTTCTCTCCAAGAAATGCACACCTCAATAGCTTGGAACATGATCATGATCTCTCTACTATTAAAAGAGGGGGAGTGAGAAAACTATGAATTAGTCTTTTTGGAATGTTAGAGGATTAAATAAAGGAGTTTTTGCTTTTAGGCCCATTTGTTTACTCCCATTTATCTTTAAACCCAAGTACTATTATTTGTATCTTTAAGCCCAATTCACTTTTTATATTTATCTTTAAACGCAAACTTCAAAATACAGTACTTTCAGCACTTGTATTTATATAGAATCCCAAAAATACCCCTTGGCCCCATATAAATATCTCTCCTCCTCCTCACCCTTTTCTCAACTTAGCCTTAAATTAAAAAATAAAAGCTCATTGCCTCCGTCGCCCGTCTCCAGCCGTCGATGCCCATCTCTAGTTGTCGGCGCTCGTCTCTAGCCGCCCTCATCAACTCGACCCTCTCTAGAAGCCCATCAGACTTAATCTCCCTTAGCTTCTTCCTCTGGTGCTCTCGCCAGCCTGACTTCTTCCACGCCCGCGACTCGCTCGATGTAATGATCCCCGTCCTTCGCCGCTTGACATTCAAGCTCAGGTCCATCACAGGCATTGTGGAGGAGCTGGAGGCTATCGGGTCTCCTGCGGAGGCCAAAACTTTCCTGATCTTGATGAGGGTCTACTGCAGAGGGGACATGCTTATCTTCGCTCGAGAGGTGTTTGATGAAATGGGTAGGAGAGGGTTCATGCCGAACACGCTTGCGAGAAATTTGATTATCGATGGGCTGTTTAAGAACAGTCAGTTTTGCGAAGGGATGAGATTTTTTAGAGAGACCCAGATGCCGAATTTCTTTACTTTTAACATTGTGATGAGAAATCTTTGTGAGCACGGGGATTGGCAAGAGGTGTGAGGAGTTTTGAGGGAGATGGTTAGGAGAGGATTTCAGCTCAACGTTGGGTCATTTACTTCAAGTTTAGATTGTTTTAATAAGGTGGGGAGAATCAAGGAGGTCTTTCAGTTGATGGGGTTTATGCATGTTTCATGTATGCGGCCTACCATGGAGATTTGGAGAATTTTGATTGTTGTGTTGTGCCAAGCTGGCAACGTTCCTTTGGGTTTTGGTTTGTTTGGGAAAATGATAGATTCGGGATGTTTGTTGACTGTTGTGTCGTATACGTCGCTTATTAAAGGGCTCCTAAAAGCTCGAATGTTGAGCGAAGCCATTGGTGTTTGGGATATTATGGTCATTGCCTCGGTTACCGTCGACTGCCGCCTCGCCGCCCTTTACACAAAGCTATATTGATGTGTTGATATGTTTGTAATGTACGAGTGTGTTGATGTGTTTGTAATGTATGGGGGCGATTGGTGAGATGTAATTCACATGATGAGGTGGTGAAGTTTTTTAAGAACTAGTTTTATTTGGATGATATATTTATTTATTTTTGCATAATTATGCTTAATTTTTGATGGTGAGGTAAAATTCAGTTGATTGAGAATAATATTTAGAGTACTATGGTGTTGTTTATCTACTTACTTGATTTAATATGATGGTAATTGATGGGGGTTAACATATGTGGATGTTAGTTGAATGCAAGTGCTAGCAAAGGGAAAGGAAAATAGTAGTGTGGATGTTAGTTGAATGCAAGTGCTAGCAAAGGGAAAGGAAAATAGTAGTGAAGCTGGATATGACGTGCTATACTCACCATTGTCTTCCGGAAAATAGTAGTGAAGCTGGATATGACGTGCTATACTCACCATTGTCTTCCCTTGATTTCTTGGATAATGTGCTATACTTACAAAATAACGTGTTATACTTACAAGATAACGTGTTAAACTTACTAGTTAACGTGCTATACTTACTGGTTAATGTGCTATACTTACTGGATAACGTGCTATACTTACAGGTTAATTTGCTATACTTATAGGTTAACGTGCTACACTTACAGGTTAACGTGTTATACTTACTGGTTAACATGCTATACTTACAGGTTAATGTGCTATACATACAGGTTAATGTGCTATACTTAATGATTAACATACTATACTTACAGGTTAACGTGCTATACTTACTAGATAACATGCTATACTTACAGGTTAACGTGCTATACTTACTAGATAACGTGCAATACTTACTAGATAACGTGCTATACTTACATGTTAATGTGCTATACTTACAGGTTAACGTGCTATATTTATTGGTTAACGTGCTATACTTACAGGTCAACATATTATACTTAAGGGTTAACGTGCTATACTTACTGGTTAACGTGCTATACTTACAAGTTAACGTGCTATACTTACTGGGTAACATGCTATACTTACTGGTTAACGTGCTATACTTATAGGGTAACGTGCTATACTTACTGGTTAATGTGCTATACTTACTGGTTAACGTGCTATACTTACAGGATAACGTACTATACTTACAGGTTAATGTGTTATATTTACAGGTTAACATGCTATACTTACAGGTTAACGTGCTATACTTACTGATTAACGTGCTATACTTACAAGTTAATGTGCTATACTTACAGTTAACGTGCTATACTTACTGATTAACGTGATATACTTACAGATTAACGTGCTATAATTACAGGTTAATATGCTATACTTTCAGGTTAACGTGCTATACTTACTGAATAACATGTTATACTTACAGGTTAACGTGCTATACTTACATGATAACATGCTAAAATTTTTAAATTTGTTATTTTTGGTAAAATGTTAGTTAAATGAGGTTTTGTAATTAACCACCCATTAATTTCACATTAGTTATTTCACATGATTATTTCGTACTAATTTCTAATTATAATTTGTTATACTTACTATTGTTATATTGATGATAGATAAATTCTGTGACATTGTCAGATGATTGTTGTTATGTTATTATGTGGAAATTCATAAATAATAATTAGAAATTAGTGCGAAATAATCATGTGAAATAACTAATGTGTAGCACGTTATTAGAAATAAGCACGTTATTCAGTAAGTATAGCACGTTAACCTGAAAGTATACCACATTAACCTATAATTATAGTACGTTAATCTGTATGTATAGCACGTTAATCAGTAAGTATAGCACGTTAACTTGTAAGTATAGCACGTTAACCTGTAAGTATAACATGTAAGTATAGCACGATTAACTTGTAAGTATAGCACGATAATCAGTAAGTATAGCACATTAACCTGTAAGTATAACATGTTAATCTGTAAGTATAACACATTAACATGTAAGTATAGCACGTTATCCTACAAGTATAGCACGTTAACCAGTAAGTATAGCACATTAACCAGTAAGTATAGCACATTACCCTGTAAGTATAGCATGTTAACCTGTAAGTATATCACGTTACCCTGTAAATATAGCATGTTAACCAGTAAATATAGCACGTTAACCTATAAGTATAGCACGTTAACCTATAAGTATAGCACGTTAACCAATAAGCATAGCACCTTAACCTGTAAGTATAGCATGTTATCTAGTAAGTATAGCATGTTAACCTGTAAGTATAGCACGTTAACCTGTAAGTATAGCACGTTAACCTGTAAGTATAGCACGTTAACCTGTAAGTATAGCACGTTAACCAATAAGTATAGCACGTTAACCTGTAAGTATAGCACGTTAACCTGTAAGTATAGCACGTTAACCAATAAGTATAGCACGTTAACCTGTAAGTATAGCATGTTAACCTATAATTATAGCATGTTAACTAGTAAGTATAACACGTTAACTTGTAAGTATAGCATGTTAACTTATAAGTATAGCACATTAACCTGTAAGTATAGCACGTTATCCTATAAGTATAGCACGTTATCCAGTAAGTATAGCACATTAACCAGTAAGTATAGCACGTTAACTAGTAAGTATAGTACGTTATCTTGTAAGTATAGCATGTTATTTTGTAAATATAGCATGCTATCCAAGAAACCAAGGGAAGACAATGGTGAGTATAGCACGTCATATCCAGCTTCACTACTATTTTCCTTTCCCTTTGCTAGCACTTGCATTCAACTAACATCCACATATGTTAACCCCCATCAGTTACCATCATACTAAATCAAGTAAGTATATAAACTACACCATAGTACTCTAAATATTATTCTCAATCAATTGAATTTTACCTCACCATCAAAAATTAAGAATAATTATGCAAAAATAAATAAATATAGCATCCAAATAAAACCAGTTCTTAAAAAAACTTCACCACCTCATCATGTGAATTACATCTCACCAATCGCCCCCATACATTACAAACACATCAACACACTCGTACATTACAAACACATCAACACATCAATATAGCTTCGTGTCGAGGGCGATGAGGTGGCGGTCGACGGCAACGGAGGCAATGACCATAATATCCCAAACACCAATCGCTTCGCTCAACATTCGAGCTTTTAGGAGCCCTTTAATAAGCGACGTATACGTCACAACAGTCGGCAAACATCCCAAATCTATTATTTTCCCAAACAAACCAAAACCCAAAGGAACGTTGCCAGCTTGGCACAACACGGTAATCAAAATTCTCCAAATCTCCACGGTAGGCTGCATACCTAAAACAAGCATAAACCCCATCAATTGAAAGACCTCCTTGATTCTCTTCACCTTCTTAAAACAATCTAAACTTGAAGTAAATGACCCAACGTTGAGCTGAAATCATCTCCTAACCATCTCCCTCAAAACTCCTCACACTTCTCGCCAATCCCCGTGCTCGTAAAGATTTCTCATCATAATGTTAAAAGTAAAGAAATTCGGCATCTGGGTCTCTCTAAAAAATCTCATCCCTTCACAAAACTGACTGCTCTTAAACAGCCCGTTGATATTCAAATTTCTCGCAAGCGTGTTCGGCACGAACCCTCTCCTACCCATTTCATCAAACACCTCTCGGGCGAAGATAAACATGTCCCCTCTGCAGTAGACCCTCATCAAGATTAGGAAAGTTTTGGCCTCCGCAGGAGACCCAATAGCCTCCAGCTCCTCTATAATGCCGGCGATGGACCTGAGCTTGATTGTCAAGTGGCGGAGGACGGGAATCATTACATCGAGCGAGTCGCGGGCGTGGAAGAAGTCGGGCTGGTGAGAGCACCAGAGGAAGAAGCTGAGGGAGATTAAGTCTAATGGGCATCTGGAGAGGGTCGAGTTGATGAGCGCGACTAGAGACGAGCGACGACTACTGGAGATGGGTGCTGACGGCTATGAGCGCGACTAGAGACGAGCGACGACTACTGGAGATGGGCGCCGACGGCTGGAGACGGGCGTCGACGTCTGGAGACGGGCGACGGCGGCAATGGGCTTTCATTTTTTAATTTAGGGCTGAGTTGAGAAAATGGTGAGGAGGAGGAGAGATATTTATATGGGGCCAATGGGTATTTTTGGGATTATGTATAAATACAAGTGCTGAAAGTACTGTATTTGAAGTTTGGGTTTAAAGATAAATACAAAAAGTGAATTGGGCTTAAAGATACAAATAATAATACTTGGGTTTAAAGATAAATGGGAGTAAACAAATGGGTCCAAAAGCAAAAACCCCTTAAATAAATCCTCTAAACAATACTTGGTGAAGCACCACATTTCTCAATATCATCTCTCTTTCATAGGTTTGCTTGAAATAAAGATTAAAGATAATATGTTGCTAATAATTTCCAGAAAAGTTGCAAATAATTAGAGATGGGAGTCAAATGTAAGAACTTCTGGAAAAGCCAGAATTATGATCCTATGGGATCCAAATCTTCTGGATATTCAAATTGTGAAACATTCAGCTCAACATATCACTTGCTCTGTCAAGTCTCTAGATGGGAGGATTAACAATGTAATTTCTACAATATATGGGTATAATCAGCCAGAAGCCAGGAGGGAGCTGTGGTCAGAATTAAAGCAGATTCAACAAGCTATTGGTGATATACCTTGGCTTATCAGTGGTGATTTCAATGCAATGGCTAAAAATGATGAAAAGCTTGGGGTTTCTATATTATCAGAGGGTGACATTAAGGACCTCAGGGATTTCATAAGTGATTGTCATCTTAATCACCTCAAGACTATTGGGTGTTTTACACTTGGAATAACAAGCAAGACTCTAGCTAAAGAGTGTGGAGTAAATTAGATAGATCTCTGGTGAATGATACATGGTTACATGAGCATAATTCTAGTCAAGTGGAATACTTACTCCCTAGCTTTTCTGACCATTCACCAGGCCTAATCTCCATTTTTGATGATTGTGTACAAGGAAAAAGACCTTTAAAATTTTTTAATATGTGGATAAAACATGGCAGTTTCTTGCCTGTAGTCTCTAGTATCTGGCATAATGAAGTAAGAGGGTATAAAATGTTCTCAGTATGTTCAAAATTGAAATTGTTGAGAGGTTCACTTAAGGAATTAAACAGGAACCACTTTAACAACATAAGTAACAAGTTCAGAGAGAAAAAATTACTTTGGAAGAGGTTCAAAAGGATCTTCAGAACAACCTTCTCTGTCCAGTTTTTATTAACAGAGAAAAAGAATACATAGCACAATATAATAAATTGATGGATTGTGAATTATTATTTTATCATCAAAAATCCAGAATTGCCTGGAGCAACAAAGAAGATAGATGTATAGATTTCTTCCATAAAGTCTTGAAGAGCAATAGACAACAAAAAAAAGTTTTGGTTCTTTATAAGGACAATGGACAAAGAATAACTGATGGAGATGAAATAGCAAAGGAATTTGTATCATACTACAAGAAGCTTATGGGAAATGCAACTGATACTAAAAATCCTAATAGCAATGTGATTAAATATGGTCCCTATCTGAGTGATATTCAAGCCAATTTCTTACAGAGACCTGTTTCTAAAGAAGAGATTAAAGAGACTATTTTCTCAATGTCTGATAATAAGGCACCTGGTCTTGATGGGTTTGGTGCTTCTTTTTTAAAATCAACTTGGTCGATTGTGGGGGATGAAGTCACTCAAGCCTTGGAGGAATTATTCAAATCAGGAAAACTTTTGGGTACGGTAAACTCAACCTCTATTACACTTATACCAAAGGTACATTGCCCAAAAACACCTTCAGACTTTAGACCAATATCATGCTATAACAGTCTATACAAGTTCATTTCCAACTCCTGGCAAATAGAGTTAAATCCGCTTTGGGTTACTTGGTGGATGAGGCTCAAAGTGCTTTTACTAAAGGTAGACATATAACAAGTAATACCTTGTCAGCCCATGAGCTTGTTAAAAGCTATAGCAAGAAGAACATTTCTCCTAGAATCATGCTGAACATTGATATTAAGAAGGCTTTTGATACCATAAGTTAGAATTTTTTGCATGAAATGATCAAGAGTCTTGGTTTTCCAAAAATGATGATAGACTAGATTATGGTGTATATCAACTCTGAAATATTCCACCTCCCTAAATGGAGCACTACATGGATATTTTAAGGGGGAAAGGGGTTTGAGACAAGATGATCCTCTCTCCCCATATCTCTTCATTTTGGATATGGAATATTTGTCAAGAAGTATAGACCTTCTAAAGAATGATAAGCTATTTAAATATCATCCCAAGTGTGGCAAAATAAAATCACACATTCAATCTTTGCTGATGATTTACTGCTTTTTGGTAAAGGAGACTTATATTCAGTGAAGAAGCTATATCAGTGTGTTACAGATTTTGGTGAAATTACTAGGCTTGAAGCAAATTAAGATAAATCTACAATTTTCTTTGGAGGGGTTGAAGTATCTGTAAAAGAAACTATCAAATCTCAATTGTGTCTTCCTGAAGGTTGTTTTCCTATTAGATACCTAGGGGTTCCACTTATATGCAAAAGATTATCTTATGAAGATTGTAACTCACTCATCAACAAGGTATCAAATCAAATAAAGACTTGGCAAAAACACAGAAAACTCTCATATGCTAGAAGATTACAAGTTATCAAGAGTGTCATTTTGGGAGTTCAAGTCTTTTGGACTTCTAATTATATCTTGCGAGTTAGGGTTACACAGAAGATCGATGAAATCTGTAGGAATTCTTTGTGGGGAGGAACAAATCAAACAACTAAAATTCCCTTAGTCTCTTGGGATAAAATATGTATGGGTAAAAAACAGGGAGGTCTTGGAGTCTTGTCTGATTTAGTCTAGAACCGAGCAGCAGCTTTAAAAAACTTATGACATATTCATGCTAATAGGGAATTAATATGGATTAAATGGATTCATGGTACCTACTTGAAGCAAAGGGATGTTTGGCATGTTAAAGCAAGATCTGAGGACTGTTGGATGTGGAAACAATTAATAAAAGCAAGGGATAAAGCTTTGCATTCCTGTGGAGGTGTTGAAATCCTAATTCAATTGCTTGGCTCTTGTTGCGGGGGAGCAAAATTGAAGATATCAGCCTTGTACCATGCCCTTAATCCAGTTGTCAATAATGTCCAGTGGCACAATACTATATGGGATGGATTGTGTTATCCTAAGCACTCATTTGTCAGTTGGTTGGCTATAAATAACAGGCTGCAAACTCAGGACATGTTGTTAAGGAGAAGGATCATAAATACAAATCAATGCACATTATGCACTGGTGTATATTTGGAATACAGAATCATCTATTTTTTTGAGTGTTCTTATTCTAGGGATGCATGAAATTTCATCATGGACTGGCTTCAATTTTCTTGGAGGTCATGTAATTGGGATTTTACTAATGGACGGGTTTGTTTCAAGACTTAGAGGTAAAGGTCTTAAGCAAAGGATAAAAAGGATGGCTCTATTAGCCGCTATATACTCAATTTGGAATGAACAAAATATGAGAATTTTCTAGCCAAAAGAATAGGACAATGGAGCATCTGGTAAAATGTATCAAAGTTTCTTCTCAACTCACCTATCTCTGCTGAGAATGAAGATTGGATACTTACACTGTAGATCATGTGCAGGTTTATAGTATATCCCTAATATATGTTTCCAGGTTGATTTTCATAGAGGAGTCCATGGGAGGAGTAGTTACTGTGATTTGGCTCAAGGTCTCAGCTATACTCAACAGAAATGAAGCTTTGTATATATGTGTTTTCTTTGAGCTTTAGTTACTGGTTTTTTGTTATCTCATAAATGTGATGAGATTCTTGATGTACATACATTTTACATATTGGTGATGAATAAAATTTTTTATTTACCAAAAAAAAGTAAATTTGATGTGATTTTGATTGTTGTTCTTAAAGTCTAAGTTTTTTCCCTCTTGGATTGGATTACCAGTTATGAGACTATAGTAGCCTTTTTTCACTTTGATCGTATCAATTTCAAGAAGTTTTCTTTTTTCTTTTTTTTTGGGTATGGGGGGAGGGGTCGTAGTAAGAACCTCTACTCATAGTGATGTGAAATGAACAAGTATATAACATTTTATTTTCGATGATTTTTCCTTTTAACTGAACAATGTAACCACTTTATCATCTTTATGTAAAACAAGTAATCTAAAATCTATGGTCTTGGTTAATATTTAATTATCATATATAATATAAATGTATTGCAACTTAATTTATTTTATCACTAATACAATAACACTACAAGCTAATCTCTACCCAATACTTTGAGTTTCAATGTCTATATATTTATTCCTAAGACGAGATTTGTTGTTCAAGGACATATTAATGCTACATCCTATTCGTTATATAACTATTATTTATTAATTATTTTAAATGGATATCCTTTTTAGATAAATGAGTAAGAAGACATTATCTTATTCTAAAAACATTGGATACGATAATAACAAAGTTAAAACATTACAAGCTCTAAATTCTAATGAAAAGGAAGATGAAGGTGGTTGGGGGAGATTTTTAGGAAATAAGGTAGATAGTGTTAGAACTGTTCGTACAGAACATTGTTCATGCAATATCTCTAGTTTAATTAATAACAGACTCTCATTTACTATAGATATTTTTGTTAGCTGATATATTTCAGGTGTAAATAGATACCAACAAGTTGTGGTTAAAAACGATGTAAAAATAACATGAAAGTTGATTTCAGCCCTTAAACAATCGATGGTCAGAGGTCCCATCGGTGGTCAAGCAACTCATTGATGGACTAAGGAAACAATTAGAAAAAAATAGAAACTAAAATTCAGACCATCGATGGATAACAATCAACTATTAATGATCACGAGGTCCCTATCTATGGACTACAGTCAACTATCGATGATCTTCAATAGCTCACAGATGGTCGTGACCTACAATTGCGTATTGATGTACTGAGACTCAGTAGTGAGATTATCAGATAACCCCGAATTAGCAACGGGACTTAGAGTTGATACGTGCGATGTGAGTTCCCCTAACCCCTCAGGTAATCGATCCCCTTTTTATGATGAGCAAGCTGTAAAATAGGTAATTAGATACCGAAGTAGGGTTTTCTAGTTATTTCTCCGATGATCAAGTCGGTATTTAAGCTTGAGTGGAGAAAAAACTAATAAATTGAATAAGTTTATAGTTTAAGTGTGCAAAAATTGCATACTTGTGGCCCCGAAGGGGACCGTTGATCAGTAGTATCAA
>NC_033798.1:80017058-80023038 GCF_001876935.1 Asparagus officinalis | reverse complement strand
AGTATCGCCTTTCTTGTCAGCCTTGCATGTTGTCAACCTGACTCTGGGAAATGAGGGTGGTCCACTCGACTAGTGAGGTTGAGTGAGAGTCTGACTCAACTCGGACCTACCAGGGAAAGGACGGGTGCTTGTGGTGCTCGAGTCACCCTGCCTGGGGAATGTGCTGATTTGTAGACTACTATTGACCTGGGACAGGTGTCATCTCCCACTGGGGAATCAACACTTGGTGACATTGTGGAAATAACACTGGCCCCTTTTGCTTGGACTCGAGGTAGCCGAGTCCAAGTAAAATAAGACTGTCGCTGGCTGGGTCCAGAGGTGCATTTAAGAGGTGTGCTAAATGGTCTCTTTTGATGTGATGTTGCTGACATTAGAGGATAATTTTGGGCTACTAGTGCCTCGATTCTCATGCAAGGATAGTAGGCTAATCAAGACGATTGGAGCTTTGGTTCTGGAATTGTCACCTCATCTTTTACGAATGATCTCGACCATAGATCAAAAATTGAGTCGGTTGTTGTGATTTTGCCACTTATCAGACTTTCTACTTATAAATAAGGCTACTCTAATGTGAGAGATTTTTCTATTTTCACACAAATCTTCGAGCTTTTTGTCTACAAGAGAACTCCAATCTCAAATCTTCTTCCTCGACGATCTCTAAAATTAATCTCGATAGCGTCTTCAGCTCTAGTAGTTAGGACTGAAGCCAAAATCAATAAGCTATGGAAATTCTACTCTAAGGTTCTGTCAGAGTAGTTAGAGTCTCTCTACAGTTAGTTTGACATTCTAAGGTGTTTGCCCTGACAGCACCGACGAAGTCGCAGGCAGTCTATAACCATGACGATGACCACGAAGTCGCAGGCAGTCTATAACCATGATGATGACTTAGCTCCGATATACATAAAGCATCTGGAGTATGGGCTGCATCTGCCACTGCACCCTTTTCTCCGCTGAGTCTTCAAGGCACTGGGGGTGTCGCCCTTACAAATGAAGTCGAATTCTATCACCACTTTGGTGGCATTCATTGTCATTTGCCACTAGCTTAGAGTGGAACCTACTCTGAGGATCTTCGGCCACCTCGTTTGTGTGAAGGTGAGCCAGCACGAGGCTCATTACTACCTCCAAGTCTTAGGGGGAAACAAGATAGTCACCAACGTTCCCAAGTCCAACAAGGATTAGAAGGAGAAGTTCACCTGGATGGCTGGGGATGACTTCATCATGGGCTACTCTAGCTGGCCTGAGATCAAGAAGGACGTCTTGACCCTAATCCACTATCGAGCATCGAGAGGTGGGTGCTTGAAATAATCAAGGCGTACATTGATTCTCGCTGGATCAAGGATCTCTTTGACAATTTAGTCTTGTGAGTTGTTAGCATCTCTTCCATTCCCCTACCATGGAGGATGAAGCTCGGGTGGCTACGTTGACATTGGGCTCAAAAAAACCCGATGCGGTGCTAACGACTCCACCTGCTCCAATTCACTAAGGGTCCTCGACAAGGCCAAAGAAACGCCTCCACCCTAGAGCTGGCCCCTGAGGAGGCTGAGGTGGTCTAGGCTCATGTGGCCGAGATTGTCGCTCGGTTGTTGGCAGGGTCGAGGGCTGCTACTACCCAGGCCAAGAGGGTCGAGAAGAAGATGCTGAGAAAGATGAGCAACCGAGGCCCCATGAAGATGGCTGAAGCTGTGAGGGAGGTAGGAGCATCCTCTATCATTTAGGGGGATGTCTCAGGCCAGCCATCGATGGAGATCCCGCCTCCTTAGGCAATGGATGAGGTTATTATTGCTGCTGTTATTATTATTCCGGCTTAAGAAACCGAAGTCATTGTCATTGATGACAAGTCTCCCATTAGATATAGTGGGCCAAGATCCACATGACCAAGACTGAGGAGACCAGGGTTCCAATAGAGGCCAAGCGGCCCCTTATAAACCTGCAGAGTCAACCCATCGGTAGGGGGAAGAGCCACTCATCGAGGGGGCGTCTCCTACTCTAGGGTCAGGTGGCCGATTACTTACTATATAGATGAGGTCGAGGTGGAGAAGTAGGAGCAGCTAAGAATGCTCTTGATGGGATCTTTTAGAATCAGTCCCTGCTTTGATAGGGAGGCGACCTAGGAGTTCAGATATGGACCCAAGCGACATCTTGATAAGAGGGGCCCGGTTCTGGAGTCCCGACTATAAGGAACTTGGCAAAACAAAATGGGAGAAAACCATACCCTTTGGGTTAGTTTCGTCGGTTCCGTCTCGTTGAGATAGTCGATTTTCATATTTAATTTATCCAATTCCGACTTACGGTTTGAAAGTTATGGCATGTTTTTCACTGCAAGTTATATTCTAAAGTCCGTCTGTAAGATTGGACTTCGCCTGAACATTGGACTTTGCCTAAAGCTCATTTGTAGCTAGCCTATGGCTCATTACTGTGTTCCAGAGTCAAGATGCAGAGTTCATCTCTGCATCCTAATACCAAAACGCAGAGCTCATCGCTACGCAATCAACTACCAGCAGCTCAAATCCAGCTGCTAATGTAGCTCAAATCCAGCTGTGTTATGCTAACGTACCTTCCAAACGCTACAAACGCAGCTTCTAAATGCTATAAATGCAGCTTCTAAGTGTCACAAATGCAACTTCTAAGCGTCACAAATGGAACTTCCAAGCGTCTCAAATGCATCTTCCAAGAGTTGCAAACGTAGCTTAGATCCAGCTGTTAACGCAATTTCCAAACGCTGCATTTGAACGCAAAATTCATGCCCAGAACGCAATTATTGCATTTGACTCATTTAAACATGAGTTGAACGGTTTTTAAAACTATTTCCCCATGATCTGAAGGATTTACACCCTACTAAGGAGCGATTTTAGGGGTTAGTTACATCCCTTAATCGCCTATAAATAACTAAAAAATCAGCTTAAATCAGATCGTTTGGGTAGATCATCAAAGGGCTGGAATTTTGGAGATCTAAAGGCACTTTTGAGGAGAAGGTCGGCATTCTTCCTTCAATAACCGAGAGCATCTTCTGGTTCAACAACAGAGAGCTTAGATCTTAGCTTGAAACTAATTTTTGGTTAAATCAATTAACTCTTTTACAGAGCTTAAACTCGCACTGAGTTATTAAACTCGTTAATAGTTATTTTCAAACTTGCCATGCAAGTTCGTCCAAGACTTTGAGTCAAGAGGTGAAGACAACGTTCTACAAGGTGAGGCATTCAGATCGTTAATGGAAATCAAGTTCAACACAAACATTGAGGGAGGCATTCCGTCGACAACAAGAAGAACCCAGTTTTAAACAAATGGAAGGATCTTCGTCGATCTTTCTTTCTTTTGTAAATCGGAAAACTGATTGAGAAGATTGTAATTTTTGTCTAAGCCAGTTAGAGAGATATTATATTGAGAGAATTATAAATCATTCTTTTTCTAAGACTGTTAGAGAGAATAATACAAATTTAATACTCTATTTTTTCTTTCGATTTTCCCACTAAACAAAAGATGGCGACTCTGATGGAGACTAGCTTCACTGATGAATAAGTGGTGCAACAATCCGATGTCAACCTCACTGGAAAAACAGTTAAAACTCTTATTGTGGAGCTTGATCAAGCCAAGTATGAGGAGTTACTCTCCTTCGGATCTCTTAGCCCCAAGGCTATGTGCAAGATCCACAAAGTCTCTAAGGAGACTAAAGCTCCAACCATTGCCGAACTATCAAAGGAAGTTCTCTCCTTTGAACCAGATCTCTCGGACTACCTCTCCTTTAAAGGAGTAAGCTCAGCCACAACTAATTTTGTTAACCGAGTTGAAGGTTCCACATCCGCGCTAAAATGATGGGTATCAGGTCATAAAAGGCTCATTGTGGGGACAAACTCGATCAACACAGACAGCGATGCTGCAAAAGCTTTAAAATAGGCTAAGAAGAATGCCTCTCAACAAAGGAGGAGATCACGTCAACGAGTACAATTCCGAGAGAGCCGATCCTCTAATCAACGCGAGCTATGCATTTGTGAGCCTCAGCAAGAGCTCTGTGTTTCTGCTCCAGAACGCAAGCCTTATGTTGATGAGCCAAAATACGAGCCCCGTATGATCTAACTAAAACGCAACCCTCAAGGGAGCGTTCTAAACTCAAAACGCAGTCCTCAAGAATGTGTTCCAACACTTAAACATAGTCCTCCGAGATGCATTTTTCAAACAGAACGCAACTCTCAGGAGTCCGTTCTAGAACCAAAATGTAGGTCTCCAGGCTGCGTTAATCAGCTTGAACGCAGTTCTCAGGAGAGTGTTCCAGAATCCAAACACAAGTCTCAGGACTGTGTTGACCAGCTAGAATGCAGCTCGTAGAGGCGTGTTTTACCAGCAAAACACAGACCTTAATCTTGCGTTCTTCAATCTAAACATGACCCTCATGTTCCTTCTTCAGAACACGATGTGATTCGTCGTGTCAGAAAAGACCAGCATGGATTTAGGATCCATGTTCACCAAGAACCAGTTTCGTCTACTGATGGATAGGGGGTTCCAGCTTCTACCTTATGTTCAGTGCGAAATGCTTCCTAAGTCTCCGATTTATGAGAACTTTTATCAAGAGAAAGACTAGTGCAATAAGCCACTCATTCATGTCAATGTGAGCGGCTTATTTCTACGGTCCTCTAAGAATTTCAATGTTGTGCTTCTGTGCCTAGGTGATCAATGTTCGGCCGATTGACGAGCGTTGCTCAACCAACCAAGCATGACGTCATTACAAGAAGAAGTCTTTAAAGACCGAGTACCCTAGAGTCACTATCAATGTGATCAGTAGAGGGAAGTCGTCAGTCGCTAGTTTTGATAAGTCAAAGACGGATCGTTCTCTAAGCGTTAGTATAGGCTGTTTGGTTCAAAAGTCGCTGCTGTGGAATTCATTATAACTTTGTTCGATTACAACAAATTCGAAAGAATAATCTTTTTATAAGACTTTTTCTACACAACAAAACAAAAATTACAACTCTTGAGAAACAAACACGAAAATCGTCTATCAATTCTCGTTTTAGTGGGACTTTGCCTGTGCCGGGAACGCTTTGGTTCGTGGACCGCCGATTCACAGATCGTGAAGAGGGGGCTTATGATTCTAACTTCGTTATCGAAGTAGAAATTGAAACGATATCTTATCGAAGTAAGATAGTCGTTCTTCTTAAAATCAAGTCGAAGCTTAATTTCAAGGCGTTGCAAGAAAAGAACCCAAATCTCTGCTCTCTCTGCTCTGGAATGCTCTAACAAATGCTCGATCCTCGTCAGAAGTGACCCTAGGGGGGTATTTATAGCCTCAAGGGTCAGTAACTGCAAAAACTTAACAATCGAAGAAGTCAGTACGGCGAGACAGTGTTTACTGTCTCGCTGGGCGAGACAACGTTTGCTGTCTCGACCCGCGAGACAGTAAATTTGCTGTCTCGCTCAGCGAGACAGTAAATGCTGTCTCGGAAAATGGCAGTTTCTCGCTGTAACTGTTCTCTCACGTTTCAAACTCCGTTATTTTGGCAGTTATCCACGTGATTTTCGCCCATGATGTTTCCCACGTCCCTTGGCAGTTAATGGACACGTGTAGGGCAGTTACAAATGTAGTTTTGACTATTTCAACACTGTCTCGCTGGCGAGACAGCAAAGACTGTCTCGCTGGCGAGACAGTTCATACTTGTTTTGATTTTTCCAAAACAGTAGCTTTGATTTTCTTAAAGCAGTATGAGGTACCTTTGAGTGATTTTCTCTATGTCTGGGATATCTATTAGCATTTTTTGACGCCTACAGATACCCCCTCCAAAGTATTCCAAACGTATTCTTTTATAGAAGAGTTTGGGATACTTTGGATAAGATAGGTTTTACTTACGACCCCTTCAGTGCTTGGTTGAGTAGATCGTGTGGAAGGACTTGTAAATGACTTCAATGCTTGATTTCTTATGCTGTTAGTCTATTCAGTTCTTCGTAGAATAGCTAATGTCTCCCGGCGTCGCGTTTATCGCTTGACCGTTGTCGAAAT
>NC_033798.1:80003874-80016058 GCF_001876935.1 Asparagus officinalis | reverse complement strand
TGTTGGCCTTCTTATTTTGATGATGATTTACAAACAATTTACTACTAAAGTTGTTTGTCTAGTGTTTGTATTTTCGTATTTATTATAGACAAACAACGTGTTGGAGGATGGATGGAATAGCACTTCAACGACGATATCAAATGGAGGTTGGCGGAATTGTGGAGTGAAGCCTGACAATTCAAGTTAAAGATCAAGTTCAAGCTTCATCCGCAAGTGTACCAAGTCAAGCTTAATTGAAGATCAAGATTGCTTGGGTAATGTAGTTTTAGATTTTATATTATGTGTGTTATATACTCTAAGCTCAAACATACACACACATATATATATTTGTGATTTTCGTAACTATAAGTGTTTTTATGCAAAATAAGTTTTGGACTATATTTACATCATAAACAACTTTTATTATGTCCATATAAATATTCCGTAAGTTTTCAAAACTTGTTTTGAGTCAAAAATAACAATCACATATTTTTTCATATATACGTCTTTTAGTGCTTTTGCAGAATATAGTGTTTTTCACAAATTATAAATGCAAATTGAGAAATTTTTTTTCTAACATGTTTGTTTTTATGTTTACAAACATTTCTCAAAGTTTCATCAAGTTTGGAATTGATTTGTTATGTTTAATGGAATTTACAAAATCATAATTTTCATTCGTGCATGTTCGTGCATGTTTTACAAAATAGATGAGTTTTCATAAATGAGAAATGATATTCAAGAAATTCTTTCTTTGACATGTTTATCAACATGTTTAGAAACTTTCCTCAAAAGTTTACTATTTTTGGAGTTGATTTACTGTGCCTAATTGATTTTACAAAATCGTGTATCACAGCAGATTTTCAGAAACTGTATTTCTGTGTTCAAACATTTATTTATCTCAACTGGAAAATGTTTTTTCAGAAATTTTTCTCTAACATGTTTTTATACATGTCTAGATCCTTCCCACAAAATTTCATAATTTTTGGAGTTCATTTACTATTTTAAATTGATTTTAGAAAATAACTACGCACTGCTACAGTAACTCCGGTCGACCGGACCGGTCGACCGGAAATGTCTCTGGAACTTTTCCAGGTTTGAACAGTGCGAGCGGTCGACCGGGAAAAAGGTCGGTCGACCGCCCAGCTCCCAGAATACCTATAACGGCTATTTTTTTGTATCCGTTGGAGGGGTTTTTGGTCTTTTGGTTTGGGCTTTTGTTTGAGGTATTGGTTTAAACAAGATCTTAGTGTTTTTATTTTTTTTTGTCTTGGTTTTGAAAATTATGTTTTAAGATCTTTTGGTTATGAAAACAATTTTTTATTTTATCAAATACTTTGTTTTCATGATTATTAGTTTTGATTTTGATTTTTGGGCGGTGGAGGGTTTACCTCGATTTATTATAACCCTTCCGGATTTTATTTGGGTGTTATTCCCAAATCTAAGTTACGGCATGCTAAATATGATTATAGGGTTGGAAAGCTCAAGAGCTTTGATATAATTGTTGCTCTTCTTAAAAATTATTGTTTTGTGATTTTGTTGCTTTTGCAATTCATTATTATATTTCACCTATGATGTATGTATTTATATGTGTTTTGTGCTTATGGATCATCTATTCGTGCCTTATAATGTATTCTATGAGTGGTTTGATCAATGTTAATGTAAAGAAAATTTTCCTTATTGACTCAAACATTTGCTTTTGGACTCAAATCTTGATTTTATGATTTCATTTGAGCACAGTGATTTGTTTTCACTTTTGTAAAAACTTTTTCATGGTTCTTCATAAATCTATCTTTACACTGGTTTTTATGGTCCTTTGATATAGACACTTATTTTCATATGACATTTATATGTGTTTCATTGTCTTTTTGTATGTGAGTGGCCTTGTATGCATATTTATTCATCTAATGCTTGCTTCAAAAAAAACCATTTTTTATGTTTGCCATGCATCTTCATTTGCTATATTCTCATATGCGCTTTTTGATAGGGTGGAGCAATCCCTATATATATTTCTTTTTATACTCACCTATGCTTATATAGGGAGAGCTTTCGCTCTCTATTCTTTTTGTCCCCTTTTGATGTTGTCACAAGGGGGAGAAAATATGTGAGTATATGTATATTCTTTCTTGTTTATATTGCATGTGAATTATAATTTATATATATCATTTCCTTTTCATCGCATATAATCCTTTTTGTAAATTTGTTGACATCATCAAAAAGGGGAGATTGTTGGCCTTCTTATTTGATGATGATTTACAAACAATATTACTACCTAAAGGGTTTGTCTAGTGTTTGTATTTATTTTCGTATTTATTATAGACAAACAACGTGTTGGAGGGATGGATTGGAATAGCACTTCAACGACAATATCAAATGGAGGTTGGCGGAATTGCTGGAGTGAAGCCCTGACAATTCAAGTTAAAGATCAAGTTCAAGCTTTCATCCGCAAGTGCTACCAAGTCAAGCTTAATATGAAGATCAAGATGCTTGGGTAATGTAGTTTCAGATTTATTATTATGTGTGTTATATACTCTAAGCTCAAACATACACACACAATATATATATTTGTGATTTTCGTTAACTATAAGTGTTTTTATGCAAAATAATTTTGACTATATTACATCATAAACCAACTTTTATTATGTCCATATAAATATTCCGTAAGTTTTCAAAACTTGTTTTGAGTCAAAAATAACAATCACATATTTTTTCATATATACGTCTTTTAGTGCTTTTTGCCAGAATATAGTGTTTTTCACAAATTATAAATGCAAATGAGAAATTTTTTCTAACATGTTTGTTTTTATGTTTACAAACATTTCTCAAAGTTCATCAAGTTTGGAATTGATTTGTTATGTTTAATGGAATTTACAAAATCATAAATTTTCATTCGTGCATGTTCGTGCATGTTTTACAAAATAGAATGAGTTTCATAAATGAGGAAATGATATTCAAGAAATTCTTTCTTTGACATGTTTATTCAACATGTTTAGAAAACTTTCCTCAAAATTTACTATTTTTGAGTTGTTTACTGTGCTAATTGATTTATCAAAATCGTGTATCACAGCAGATTTTCAGAAACTGTATTTCTGTGTTCAAACATTTATTTATCTCAACTGGGAAATGTTTTTTCAGAAATTTTTCTCTAACATTGTTTATTAACATGTCTAGATCCTTCCCACAAAATTCATAATTTTTTGGGAGTTCATTTACTATTTTTAAATTGATTTAGAAAATAACTACGCACTGCTACAGTAACTCCGGTCGACCGGACCGGTCGACCGGAAATGTCTCTGGAACTTTTCCAGGTTTTTGAACAGTGCTGAGCGTCGACCGCGGAAAAAGGTCAGTCGACCCGCCCAGCTGCCCATAATACTATAACGGCTATTTTTTTGTATCCGTTGGAGGTGTTTTTGCGTCTTTTGGTTTGCGGCTTTGTTTGAGGTATTGGGAGGCTATAAATACCCCCTATACCTCCAGTTTTTCATTATCAAAGAAATGTTTTAAGAAGTTTTTAAACAGTTTAAACAAGGGTTTAAGTGTGTTTAAGGGTTTTTTTTGTTTGTGAAGAAGTTTTCACAAGTGGAGGAGATCATCTTCTTGTTGGGCTCCAATCTCCATCTCTCCATCTTGTCTTCCATGAGAAGTTTTCTAAACTCTACTCTAGCTTTCATTGTTATTTGTCAATTATCATTCTTATTAAAGCCTAGTTATATTGAGTTTAGTTGGATTTAATTTTATCTCATTGTTACAACACACCCACTTGAGCTTTTAGTATTTACATACATTAGTATAGTTGGGTGTGTGAGAGATTGTAACCTTGAGTTGTGCCTTTAATTGAGCTTTCTCATCTATTGTAGAGAACAAATTTATATTGTTACTTGTGAGTGTTGTAGGTTTCGGTGAGCTAGAAAACGAATGTGTTGTTTGAAGTTTTCGGTGAACTAGAAACGATTGTGAGGGAGTGACGTTATCGGTGAGCGTTTGAAAACCGATTACCTGTGAGGTTATAAACGTTATTCGAGCGTGAACGTAGAAAACCCGTTGTGATAGTGGATTTCTCCCCGGAGTTGGGAGCGGAGAACGTAGGACGGAAGGTCCGAACTCCTGCTGATCATATTGCTTGTTTGAGTTTGTCTTTGGCGTATTTGTTTTTGCAATTTATCTTATATCGCCAATTTGCATTACTCATTTATTTCATCCACTTATCTTGTTTAGATTATTTACCCTTGTGTTGTTTATAATATCCTTTGCATATATCTTCTATCATATAGGATATATCTCATTGTTCATATTGCTTATCCTAGCTTATATTCTTGATGTATTTCATACTTGCTAGGATAACTTATTAATTAGTTTTAATTTAGCATTTATCGGCTATTAGATTAGGATAAGACCCTAATCATCCCCCTCTAGCGGTCTAACAATTGTATCAGAACTTTGGTGCCTCTTTGATTTAAGGTCTAATCGCCTTGAGTTAATATCAATTATCTTTTTTGTGCTAATTCTTGTTTTTGTGCATTGTATCGTGCTTTGTCATTATTTTTACAAAATTATGGATATGAATTGATTGCATCTTGGTTAGCTATGTATTCTAGTATTGCCTCCTAATTCAACGCTTTCTCCCTTATGCTCAATGTGTGCTTTTAGTATTCAAAAATATTTGTTCAATCTAAAAATATCGCATTATATGAAATCATTTGATTGTGTGTTATATTTGCCACGTTGGAGAAATCCAAGTGGAGCCAAAATGATAAAAGATGTTTGTTATGACAAGCTTTATGTTTAGAATCTTTTATTTAATATGGCATTTGATTCATTTAGTCTACAAGCTTGATCTCTTTTGATAGCGCTTATATATTATGAAATTCATAGAAGCGCATCAAGGAGACTTGGTAGGCCGATCCGACAAGCTTTGAGGATTCCCGCTTCAAGTTCTAAAGGAGCTTCATGCACACGAGCAACTAGGCGATAGCCCTAGTGAGCGTTTGCGAGCTTCGATACTATTAGTGATTTTACCTAATGTATGAACTTGCTTGTGTAGAAAATAATTTATTGGCATGCCTTATAACAAATTGCATAAAGATTTTATTGATTTTAACAAAGAGCAAGCATGATAATTTAGATATCAATTCATGAGGCGCTAGTGGTCAATAGATCGGATGCATTGTAAAAGAACAATTACCATGCTTAATAAGAAAACAAATGATCATGCTTTAATATTGGCCTGAAATGAAACATAATTAACCACATCTATAATTAGCTTATTCTCAGAAAAATGATAATGCTCATGTTAGAAGTAGAGAACATAAAATATGATACTGCTCTTTTTATAAATAATTATTTATGTTCTACTCTAAAGTAATTGCTTAATTATGCCTAATGATGATGTCTGAAACAATGTTAAAATACCATTTTCTTCTTTAGCATTCAACTCTTAATTACAAGCATTAAAATCCCATATCAAAAAGCTTTGTGAAATATGTGTGTCAAGTCTAAGTCAAAATATCTTACTCATCATGCCACACATATATAGCAAGTCTACGAATGCACAATTTCGCAGCGCGTAAAGGCCATCCCTCTCAGATTTTGTATGATGATACAAAACATAACAATGCCCTAATGCTCATTGTGCATCTTCATGCTAGCTTTCTTCATCACATACACACATAGAGCATATGCCTTTATCATTGCACAAATTCATAAACATGCTATAATGTGTTCAAATGTGATATCTTTGTGGAACGTTCTTATGGCCATTTCGGGCAACAATATTTGACTATGATTTTGAAAAATGAACCTCACATTTTTCGCCAACTTGATTTTAAAGGACCACAAAAGTTTAAGTGTGATCATTGTGGTAAGATTTGGCTCCTATTGACAAGTGTTTGTTTTGAGTTGAACGAGTTTCCCATTTGCAAAAATAATTTAAAAAAGAAAATCTTTATTTACAAATGTATTCCCTGTGCACGAGCTAATGGTCCAACAAAAACAATTGGATCTTCTCAATTGCACAAATTGCAATCGGTAAGGATCATTTTGACCATGAATATTGTTTTTAGACCACTGTTATTGCACCATATGTGTTGCCTAGAGGGTTTCATAACCCTAAGGGCTTTTGAGCTTCAATGATAGGTTCGTCATGTCTCTAAATCTTTTAGGTACCAGAACAACTTTCCGGGTACCAAAACAAAATTTGATTTTTAATTACCAAATGAACTTTTAGTGTTTTTATTTTTTTGTCTTGGTTTGAAAATTATGTTTAAGATACTTTTGGTTATCGAAAACAATTTTTCTTTTTTAATCCAAATATCCTTTGTTTTCATGATTATATAGTTTTGATTTAGATGCAGAGGTTTGCATTATATATAACCCTTCATCGGATTTATTGGGTGTTTATTCCAAATTCAAGTTTACCGGATAGCTATAAAATGATTTATTATGGGTTGTGGAACAAAGCTCAGAGCTTGATATAATTGTTGCCTCTCTTACAAAATTGTGTTTTTGATTTGGTTGCTTTTGAATTCATTATATATTCACCTATATGATGATATTTATATGTTGTGCTTATGGATTCATCTATTCGCTGCCTATAATGTATTCTATGAGTGGTTTGATCAATAGTTTATGTTAAAAGAAATTTTCCTTTTGATCAAACATTTGCTTTTGGACTCAAATTTTATGATTTTTCATTTGAGTGATTTTGTTTTACTTGATAAACTTTTTACATGGTTTCTATAAATCTATCTTTACACATGGTTTTTATGGTCCTTGGATATGAGACACTATATTGTTCATTATTGACATTTCATATGTTGTTCTCCATTTCTTTTTGTATGTTGAGTGGTGTTTAGCATATTTATCATCTCATGCTTGCTCACATATTGTTTGCCATGATTCTCATTGATATATTCTAGTATGCTTTTATAGGGGGAGCTAAACCTATATATATTCTTATTATACTCTACCTATGCTTTATTTGAAGCGGGGAGCTTTCGCTCTGCTTATTCTTTTTGCTCCCCTTTGATGTTGTTCCAATAGGGGAGGACGAATATATTGTGAAGCTATTATGATATATTTTTCTTGTTTATTATGCATGTGATTATAATTTATTTATATCATTTTCCTGTCATTGCATATATCTTTTTGTAAATTGTTGACATCATCAAAATGCGGCCGGAGATTGTTGGCCTCTTATTTTGATGTATGATTTACAACACAATTACAATAACTTAATGTGTTTGCTAGTGATTTTGTATTTTCGTATTTATTATAGAAAACAACGTGTTGGAGATGGATGTGATAGCGCTTCAACGACGATATCCAAATTGGAGGTTGGCCGGAATTGTGGGAGTGAAGCCTGACAATTCAAGGTAAAGATCGAAGTTCAAGCTTCATCCGCAAGTGTACCAAGTCAAGCTAATAAAGATCAAGATTTGCCTTAGGGTAATGTAGTTTTATGTATTTTATATTATGTGGTGTATACTCTAAGACTCATAACATAACACACACATATTATTATCATTTTGTTGCATTTTCGATAACTTATAAGATTTTTTATGCAAAATTAAGTTTTGGCTATATTTATCATCATAAATCAAATTCTTTTTATTATGTCCATATAAATATTCCATAAGTTTTCAAAACTTGTTTTGAGTCAAAAATAACAATCACATATTTTTTCATGTATACGTCTTTTAGTGCTTTTGCAGAATATAGTGTTTTTCACAAATTATAAATGCAAATTGAGAAATTCTTTTTCTAACATGTTTGTTTTTATGTTTACATACTTGCAAAATACATGAGTTTCACAAATTATAAATGCAAATTGAGAAATTCTTTTTCTAACATGTTTGTTTTTATGTTTACAAACATTTCTCAAAGTTTCATCAAGTTTGGAATTGATTTGTTATGTTTAATGGAATTTACAAAATCATAATTTTCATTCGTGCATGTTCGTACATGTTTTACAAAATAGATGAGTTTTCATAAATGGGAAATGATATTCAAGAAATTCTTTCTTTGACATGTTTATCTACATGTTTAGAAACTTTCCTCAAAAGTTTACTAATTTTGGAGTTGATTTACTGTGCCTAATTGATTTTACAAAATCGTGTATCACAGCAGATTTTCAGAAACTGTATTTCTGTGTTCAAACATTTATTTGTCTCAACTGGGAAATTGTTTTTCATAAATTCTTTCTCTAACATGTTTTTATACATGTCTTTATCCTTCCCACAAAATTTCATAATTTTTGGAGTTTATTTACTATTTTAAATTGATTTTAGAAAATAACTACGCACTGCTACAGTAACTCCGGTCGACCGGACCGGTGGACCGGAAATGTCTCTGGAACTTTTCCAGGTTTGAACAGTGCGAGCGGTCGACCGGAAACAAGGTCGGTCGACCGCCCAGCTCCCAGAATGCCTATAACGATTATTTTTTTGTATCCGTTGGAGGGGTTTTTGGTCTTTTGGTTTGGGCTTTTGTTTGAGGTATTGGGAGGTTATAAATACCCCCTTATACCTCAGTTTTTCATTATCAAAGAAATGTTTTAAGAAGTTTTTAAATAAGTTTTAAACAAGGGTTTAAGTGTGTTTAAGGGTTTGTTTTGTTTGTGAAGAAGTTTTCACAAGTGGAGGAGATCATCTTCTTGTTTGGGCTCCAATCTCCATCTCTCCATATTGTCTTCCATTGAGAAGTTTTCTAAACTCTACTCTAGCTTTCATTTGTTATTTGTCAATTATCATTTCTCTTAAAGCTAGTTTTATATTGAGTTTAGTTGATTTAATTTTATCTCATTGTTACACACACCCACTTGAGCTTTTAGTATTTACATACATAGTATAGTTGGGTGGTGAGAGATTGTAACCTTGAGTTGTGCTTTAATTGAGTTCTCATCTATTGTAGAGAACAAATTTATATTTGTTACATTGTGAGTGTTGTAAGGTTTTCGGTGAGCTAGAAAACCGAATGTGTTGTGAAGTTTTCGGTGAACTAGAAAACCGATTGTGAGGAGTGACGTTGATCGGTGAGCGTTGAAAACCGATACTGTGAGGTGTAAACGTTATTCGGGTGAACGTAGAAAACCCGGTTGTGATAGTGGATTTCTCCCCGGGAGTGGGGAGCGGAGACGTAGGACGGAAGGTCCGAACTCCGTGATCATATTGCTTGTTTGAGTTTGTCTTTGGCGTATTTGTTTTTGCATTTATCTTATATCGCCAATTATGCATTACTCATTTATTTCATCCACTATCTTGTTTAGATTATTTACCCTTGTGTTGTTTATATATCCTTGCATATATCTCTATCATATAGGATATATCTTATTGTTCATATTGCTTATCCTAGCTTATATTCTTGTTGTATTTCATACTTGCTAGGATAACTTATTAATTAGTTTTAATTGGTATTTAATCGGATTAGATTAGCATAAGACCCTAATCACCCCCCCTCTAGGGTCTAACAACAACCTCTCTCAAATGCAGAAATTCACTTCTGCGTTTCTCAAATTCGAAAAGCACACAACCTATGCGTTCTCTAGCAACCATCTAACTCTGTAACGCAGAGTTGAAGCACAAAACGCACACGTAACGTGCGTTCTTCGACAGACTCAACTATGTGCCCCAAACTCTGGACGCAGAGTTGAACTTCAACGCACCAGCGACATGTGCGTTTCCAATTTCAGAGTGCATGCGGCCTGTGCGTCTCAAATCTCCAACGGAGATTTAACTCTGCGTCCTAAGCTTTGGACGCAGAGTTAAAGCCCAGAACACCATCTGAGGTGTTTTGACTTGTTCAAACGCAAGCCGAACGACCTCAAAACCATTATCCCACGTTCTGAGGGATCTTCGCCCGCTTAGGAGCGGATTTAGGGGTTGGTTACACCCCTAATCCCCCTATAAATAACCGACTTACTCAACTGAGTAAGGGGTTGATCGGTTTTCTAATAGTAAAACCATATAGGGTTGAGGTGGCATCAAAACCACCCAAGGTTAACAAATCTCAGCAGTTCAACAGCACGAAGAAGGAGATCTTTTGAAGATCAAAGAACTGATCAATGACCAGTTAATCAAATCCCAAAGGATCCTTTCATCAACGGCATAATCCACTTGGCAATTAACCGAATCTTCGGTTCTAACAACTCTTTTACAGAGTTTCAACTCGCTCTGAGTTTTGAAACTCATTTAAGAGTTCATGATTAAGTTTGTAACCCAAATTAATCACATCAAACCAGATATTCGGTTCTCAACAACTCTTATCAGAGTTTTCAACTCGTTCTGAGTTCTTTACACTCGTCAAGAGTTCTAAACCGAAGTCATCAAGCAATTCAATCGGTTTCGTGAGATAGAACGGTCGGATTGTCAATGGAGAGCAAGTTCGATACAAGCATTCGAAGGAGGCACTCCATCGCTACCTAGAAGAGCCCAGTTTTAAACAAAGGGGAGAATCAAATTCATTCTCCTCTCTTTTGTAATCGGAATCCAAATTGTAATTGATTTTGAGAGGAATACAAGTCAATTTTTCTTTCATTGTCTTTTTACTGCAAATTTCCAACAAACAATCATATACAAGGGTTAAAGTGAGTTGACCCTTCATAATCTGCCAAACGTAAAAAATACAGAAGAATTAAGTTAAGCCATCTAGAGGAATTAAAATGTGTTAACTCTCAAAATGAAGGATTTATTAGTACTCCTATTTAGAAGAATAAAGAGTTAACTCTCTATTTATAAAGAAAATAGAGGATGTTTAAGAATGCTTATTTTTTAAAGCTTATAAGTTATGCTAGCTTTTAATAAATTTTGGCTTTCATGATAAAAATATTGTTGGGGAATTTTACTCTCCCCGCCTACTACAATATGCACAACTTGAGAGCCAACCCACAATCAACAAGATATAAAACAACCACAATCAAGAAGAAAGAGCATCGAGATTTATGTGGTTTGGTCAACTAACTTCAACCTACGTCCACAGGGTAACAATACGAGAAATCCACTATGTATTAGGAAGAATTACAAGATGAACCACTCAACTCTCACTCAATCTCTTAACCTCACATACATAATCAACTCTCATAATCTCTCCAAAGCCCTCACCTTACAATCTTTTAAATGGACAAAGAATACGAAACCCTCTCCCAATGATGTAATCTTTTGTATAGATAAAGACTACGAAACCATCGCCTCTCGCATAATATTCTTGAATCAGGCTACTCCCTCCACTAACCCTAGATTACAAGAATATTAGCTCTCTCTCCTCTCCTTGATTTTTGCTCCAACAATCAAGGAGAGGAGAGAGAAACCCTAGATCGCTCTAAAATTCTTGAATCAGGCTACTCCCTTCCATCGTGTTTAGACCACTCTAAAATTCAGAAATCGACCCTAGATCGCTACATTCTACCTCCGATTCACCCGTCAGCTGACGAATAATCATGGACCATCGGATTAAACAAAATACCAAACACCACAAATCAGCTAGCACCAGATCAACATGAAATCCCACCCACTTGATTGATACCTTTCCTTCTCCCATAAATCTCGTGGACCAATGCTACAGTAATTTCTCGTTTTCCTTTTTTTTAGGCGGACCTCACCTAACTAAATCCTCTCATGTGAATGTATGACGTTCCCTCGTTCTCCTCCTCAAGTGCGAGAGAAACCCTTCGTGGAATTTTTTTCTTCTTGATCCGCGTGCCCCTTGTGAACAAGACTTCATCTTCACCTCACGTGTGAACAAGACTACATCTTACATACTTCTCCACATGACTTCATGTTCTCCTTCGTCACATGGAAACCCTAGAAAATCAGAAAATCACAGCCCTAGAAAATCATCGCCACCATCTTGATTCCCAACGGCATTCTCGCTGCTCCAGCGTCGTTGCTGTAGGTGTTAAAAATTGCCTATAGGTCCCCGAATATAGCTCGAGACAGAAAGAAGGTGATGAACGTCATTATCTAAGTCTAAGAGGATTATCCAACGCCGATGAACACATGAAGCGAAACGGAGAACTAAATAGCCTGTGCACTCATCGGCCACCATCAAGTGGCCCGCACGCTCATCGGCCACCAAAACAGCGTACAGATCAATAAAAAGATGAAATATGCGTAACGACGGAACGAGTCAAACATGAGAAAACCAAGAAAGCCTCTGGCGGCCAGATCGCGTCAAAACGATCCGGTCGGGCTAGTGACTCGGCCATGACCGAGCC
>NC_033798.1:79961311-80003864 GCF_001876935.1 Asparagus officinalis | reverse complement strand
AGCCACCGGGTGATGCTTCGGTCAGATTTGATCCTGCTTCGGTTTTGACGGTTTTTCTTGGGATTTGTTAATTCCTGAACGTCTTAACTGATCTGATACTATGGTTATTCAGTTCTCATCTAAAGATAAGAAGGAATCCCTCGTTCTTATCCAAATACTCGCTCCCGAAGCTTATAAATACGAGCTCGGGTGCTCATTTCTCAAGGCTAGAGATCAAAGAGGGCGAAACGCTGCCGAATTAGAGAGTGGAGCCACAAATTTACAGCAATGGTTAGCAGATCTTGGCGATCTCCTGTGCATAAAGAGTGGAGTTCGAGAGATCCGAGACCTGTCCCCTATTCTTCCGGATTTAAGCTTAGTCTTAAATCTTGAGAAGAGTCGTGATCTCGTTTGGTCAAGATTATCGCTGTAGCGATTACTTCTTTCGTGAAGTGATAGCTTTGATCATTTATCTGTCAACCGGATCTGATTCGCGGTGGTCTACGAATATTAACGTCCTCGGCACAGACAAAGTTCCCACGCAAGCAGCAGATGATAAACGTCCGTTGCGCTATTTGATAAGAGTCGTATCTTTTGTATTTTCATTGTATAAGGAGATCTTATAAAAAGATCAACTTTTTATTATTGTATAAGGAGATCTTATAAAAAGATCAACTTTTTATTTGAGTTTATTATAAACGATTAAAGTTATAATAGATTCAATCACAATGAAAACAAAGATCAACTTTTTATTTGAGTTTATTATAAACGATTAAAGTTATAATAGATTCAATCACAATGAAAACAACGATTTTTGACCCAAACACGTTGGCGACCACAGTGGGAGCCAACAGCTTCGCTGCCGAAGCTGTCGTGCCACAACCAAGGATCCAGATCCCGGTTGAAGAAGTGGTCGAGTACGAATTCGACCAACTGAAGTTCAAGGAGTATCTGTCGTCCTCCTCCTCCAGATCCTCTGCCCCTCACAAGCGCAGGAAGATCAAGGCCCATGTTACCGTTGAAATCTCGCCTTGCAAAGCCCCTCCGGCCTCCAACGAGCTTGGATCTACAGATCTGGACCCTTGCTATAGCCAAGCAGAAAGAGGCCACAGAAACCACGCCAAGTCTGGAAACCAAAGTCCGAAACGGCATTGATAAAAAGTCAAACAGCGCCCGGAACTGCTAGAATGCGCAAACCACCATCTGGTGGTTCGGCCAGAACCGAGCCACCAAATGGTGAAATGGTGGCTCGGCCATAGCCGAGCCACCAAGTGGTGGTTCGCGCCGGTTTTCACCCGGTTCGGTTTGGTTCGCACATGGTTCGGTTCGGTTCGCACCCGGTTCACCTCCCACAGTCCCGTTTAAGCCTTCGATAGCCCCTGTTTCTATCCCGATGAATTCCAAACTTCCGATGAAGCCTCACGACCAAAGAGACTTGTCCAGTTTCAAGATGAGGATGATAGATCGCCTGGGTCCTTTGCATGAGGATCGAGGCAAAGTTCCAATCAAAAAATGCTTGGGTCCGGTGACTGAACCCCGAGCAACCACTCGAGCTAGGGGTCGCACACACCCTCGCAACAAGTCAGTCCACACCGGTCGACCGCACTCTGATGTGTTAGACCCTAGGGGGGGGGTGATTAGGGTCTTATGCTAATCTAATCCGATTAAATGCCAATTAAAACTAATTAATAAGTTATCCTAGCAAGTATGAAATACAACAAGAATATATACTAGGATAAGCAATATGAACAATGAGATATATCCTATATGATAAAGATATATGAAAGGATATATAAACAACACAAGGGTAAATAATCTAAACAAGATAGTGGATGAGATAAATGAGTAATGCACAATTGGCGATATAAGATAAATGCAAAAATAAATACGCCAAAGACAAACTCAAACAAGCAATATGATCACGGAGTTCGGACCTTCCGTCCTACGTCTCCGCTCCCCACTCCCAGGGAGAAATCCACTATCACAACCGGGTTTTCTACGTTCAGCCGAATAACGTTTACACCTCACAATTTCTCTCACGGAATTCAGTCCCCACGACCTACGTCTCCGCTCCTCACCTCGAGGAGATCCCCATTCACACTCTCACAATATGGCTACACTCCACCCTCACAATACGGTTTTCTAGCTAACCAAAAACTCTACAACACTCTCAAATAATAACAAATGATTTGTTCTCTAATACAAGGTGAGAACTCAATTAAGCACCACTCAAAGTTACAATCTCTCACCACCCAACTATACTATGTATGAAAGATACCATAAGCTTAATGTGTGTGTGTGTAAACAATGAGTGAAATCAAAATCAAAACTAAACTCAATTAAAATCTAGCATATAGAAATTATAAACAAAATAATAAATAGGTAGAAATGAGTTTATAGATTCTTCTCTGAATAACAAGATGGAGAGATGGAGATTTGAGGCTCAAACAAGAAGATAATCTCCTCCACTTGTGAAAGCTAAAACTGCTTTAAACCAAACTCTTAAACAAGCTTAAACAAGCTTAAACTCTTTTTAAAACCCTTGTTTAAAAACTTCTTTAAAACATTCTTAGATCATTGAGAAGAGATCAGCAATGGGGTATTTATACCCTCTCACAACTCAGCCAAAAACCCCAAGCAAAAAGACAGAAAAGTCCCCAGAAGACAGCTCAGAAAAATAGCCGTTAGTGTCTAACGGATCTATTGGCGGTCGACCGACAGATCGTTCGGTCGACCGAAAAAAGAATTCGGTCGACCGACGAAAAAATCCGGTCGACGGGGAGCAGGTCTGAAAAACAAAAAACAAGCAGAGACTTCGTCGGTCGACCGGTGCGGTCGACCGATGGAGCTTTCGGTCGACCGGACCGGTCGACCGACCAACTCTCTGTCGCCCAGTGATGAAAGATCAAATGATCGGTCGACCGGTGCGGTCGACCGAAAACTGACACAGCAGAAAACTGATATGCTGATTTAAAACACTGTTTAAAAATATCAAATAAATTCCAAAAAATGTAAAACTTTGGGGAATGATTGTAGACATGATAATAAACATGCTACAATGACTGGTTATCAAAAAGGACTTCCCAAATGAAAAATATCATTATTTTACAAAATAGTCCAAAACACGAAAATGTAAACATGTGAATTTTGACATTTAGGCTAAACCATGTTTTGAAACTCTGCACAATGATTTTGTAGACTTAATAAAATATGTATATGGCCGAGCCACCTCGGGGTGGCTCGGTGGCCGAGCCACCTTGGGGTGGCTCGGCCATGAGCCGAGCCACCCCAAGGTGGCTAGGCACAGTGTCGGCCACCCCGAGGTGGCCGACAGTGGCCCGAGGTGGCCGACAGTGGCCAGAGGTGGCCGACAATTCCCTTTTTGCAGCCACTGTCCTGAGAGCCTATAAATAGGCCTAGAGATGTTCATTTTCAGGGGTCGAACTTTCAAGAGCCGAAACTCTGCCGGATTGAAGAGTGAACTCGGAGCTTGAAGACCAGAAGACTTGCACCATTCAGATCTGATCCTCGGCGACCATCCACGTCAGAAAAGGCAGGATCTCGAGAGGAAGAAAGAACAGATCTGAGATCTACACGAGACTACACTCCAGATCTAAGCTTGGTCTTAGATCTCGAGATCTGAGCGATTATTCCCTTGGTGGATTAATCCCTCCCGGCTATTATTCCCTTCGTGGAATAATACCCGCATACTCGTGTAGATCCGACCGGATCTAGATCGCGCGGTGGTCCACGGATTAACCCCGGCGCAGGCAAAGAACCCACCAAAGCGAGCGACCGCAAAACAGGAGCTCGTGATTTGTTCACAGAGGAGAGTTGTAATTTTTCTTTATTTTCTTTGATTTAGTTGTAACCGGATCTATAAAAGACCGGATCTTTGTAACCCAAGATGACAATCATATCAATGAAAAAGAAAACAGTTTTCCACGCGAACAATCTGGCGACCACAGTGGGAGCCGACGATCTCGCCAACGAGATCGATGCGTCGCAGCCGCGGATTGCAATCCCGGTCGTGGAGGAGGTCGAGTACGAGTTCGACCAAGCCAAGTTCGAGGAGTACGTGTCCTCGTCCGGCTCTATCTCCCCCCGCAAGTCCAAGAAGTTCTCCTCCGGGAGAAAAGCTCGTTGGTTTGAAGCTGCTCGGGAAGCCCACGAAGCTCTCAACCCAACTGACGCCGAAGTTGCGTCAAATGAAGTTCCACCGACCTCCAATCAGGTCAACCCAACTCCCGCCAACGCCTCTACTGTTCAGGGCGTTGTGACTCTCTCAAAGAGAGCCCGCCAGAGGCGTCGTCAACGCCTTGCGCGGCAATTCGCTAAGGCGATGGAGTCTACGGACGGATTCCGCTACCACGCGGAGTTGAAGAACAGAAGAGGCAAACAGCCTCAACCACCAATGAATGGCGACTCTTCCAAGCCGCCAAAGAAAGAATGGGTCCGCGTCAAACGGAACCGTTCGACACTCGAGGAGCGCATTCGCAAGCGCCGCGCGATGTCAGCGCAGGCACGGGCTCAAGCTCAGGAAGCCCGTAGAAAGCTGCAAAAGGAGGTGGAGAAGAAGCCACCACCAACACGACAAGTCTGGAAGCCTAAGTCTGAAGTGGCGACTCAGGCCAAAAAGCAACCAGTGCAGCCTTCTAAGGAAGGTCAAACTCCGGCGAGTCAACCAAAGTCGCCGTCAATCCCAATAACTTCTCCGGGAGATCATGCAGAGTCATCCCGCAAGAAGAAACCAATTTTGGAGCGCCTCGGTCCAATTCCTGACGTGAGAGGCAAAGCTCCAATTCACGAGCGTTTGGGCCCGGTGAAGAAGCCCAGAACGACTCAACATACTGGGGGTCGCCATCACCTCCAGCTTGACAAAGACCTCAAGGCAGCTGCGCACACCAATTTGCGCATTGAAGTCCAAGATAACGCCGAAAATTCACGCCCAAAAAGGCATGTTTTGAGGCGGGTAACCTTTGAAAGCCCAAAGAAGGCATCACGCCCAAAAAGGCATGTTTTGAGGCGGGTAACCTTTGAAAGCCCAAAGAAGGCAAGTCAACCTCAGATGGAAACATTATCATCTGATAATGATTGTGTTGTACCTGAGAAGGCGTGCCCGCACACGATAGGTTACTCTGACTGTCAAAATGACGAGTTGTACTATCGTGCTGGGGGTACGAATAGAACCAGGAAGAGGAGTCCCCGAGAACGGGAAATTCAATGTCCCTGTTCCAAACTCATTCGGGCGGTATTGTCGGAATGCAATTGCATTAAGGCGGTCCCCGAAAGAGTTTCAGTTTTTGAAAGACTTAATGCGGAAACGCCAAAACCAAGGCCTAGGCGCTTCCAACGAAGAAGAAGGGTGATTGAAGACGGAGAATTTCCGAGGGTCACCACCAACATGACGAGCAAAGGGACATCGGCACGAGAAGATTTCGAGTCGATTCTGAAAGCTTCCCGACCTAGAACCCGTCTGCAGTCCGGAACCATAGAGCGAGCAACTTATGGTAGGATTCGGACAAGACGCCCTTCAGAAGATGAAGAATCTGATGCCGGCTCCGCGGTGGCATCAGATAATACAGTATCCAGCGAGGGACAACCCCGCGAGGCCCTGATGATAAGTGCGGAGCAGATGGCCAAGATGCTTGAAGACGCTTTGGCTAAGCAGAAAGAAAGTTTCAAATTTGAGATGGAGATGGCCATGCAGCAGATGAGAGAAATGCATGACCAACAGATCCAAGCATTGGCGAACCAACAAGGCGAGCAGAATCATCGTAACCCGATTAATGTGGAAGATGAGGATACAAATGCTCGTAACACCAATGATCCTCCCGTCAACGCAGGGGGTGGTAATGAGAATGCTGGCGAAGAAACCGGCGAAAACCTGAAGATCAAGAACCTCGAGAGCAAAATCAACACACTAATTTCCGCTCAAGAGACGAAGAAAACAGGCATTCCTTGCCCATACCCAAGAGAATGGGAATCGATCCCATATCCGGCGAAGTTTAATCTAATTAACTTCACGCCGTTTAATGGGATGGGTTCACCTACCCAGCATTTGATTTACTTCAAATCGCATTTGGGGGTGATCTCTGGTAATGAGCCTCTGATGGTGCGGTCATTCGTCGGCACTCTTCGCGGAGCCGCCTTCGATTGGTATCGCCGCCTCAAGCCAGGCAGCGTAAACAGCTGGGATGACATGGAGACCAAGTTCCTGGCCAACTTCTTCGACGACGACACCGAGATATCTATCGGATCGTTGCTCGATGAGAAGCAGAAGGACGGAGAGTTAGTCGATACCTTCGTCAAAAGATTCCGGAACAAGGCGATGAATTGCCGGGACCCGATCACAGAGGAATTCATCCTCCAAACTTGCCACAACAACCTTGCCTTAGACGTATTGGAAGCAATGGGTACAGCACCGTCTGACACTTGGAAGGATCTGAAGGCCCGAGGGGAGCAGGCTGAGCGATTCCTTAGAAGGAAGAAGGCCGAGAGGAACCAACCGACGGTTAATCCGCTGGACTCAAATTTCGCCTCTCGTGGTAAGGGCAAAGCACCTGCAGCTGCTGGTGGTGCTAATCAAGCATCACAACAGCAATCCCGAAGGCAGCAAAAGACTTCGGGTCCGAGACTCCAAAGAGAGTATTCCTTCAAGGACGAAGACGTTCCAGCCATCTTCGAATCCCTCCTTGAAGGTAACAAGATCAAGCTACCACCTATCACAAATCAGGAGGAAGCTGACAACACTACGGACCCAAAGTACTGTGCATACCACAGGAGGGTCGTTCATCCCACCAAGGATTGCTTTGCTCTCAAGAATAGCATTCAGACCTTGGTTGAAGCCGGCGTCATAACGCTGAGGTAAGCCAATTGAGAATGGCAAAACTCCGACCGGTATAAGAGTATAAACTGCTTCCTAAAACTCCAAAGAGTATACGAGTATAAACTGTTTCTCAATCCTCCGACCGGTATAAGAGGTTAAACTACTCCCTGATACTCCAATAGGTATATGAGTCTAAACTGTTTCCCCACTTTTGACGGGAAGTTCCTGGAGAATATTAAGCTAATATTCTTAAGGATAACCCGGTTAGTTAACTGATAATAATGTCCGAACCAGTTCCGCAGAGGAAACTGGGGGTGGACGATTTATGTAACGGGAAGTTCCCAAAACCACAGCAATGTAATGAATAAGAACTCCCATTCTCACCATGTCTATGCACTCAACACTCTCTCTGTTAGAGTCTGGACGTAAAGTACCCACTTGGTCAAACCTTCTTACAGTTAGGACCACAGTCAAAATCCCCTCTCGATTCCCCCAATGAACGAGAGGTCCACAAATTGAGCGATCAAACCTTCCTACAGTTAGGATTGTCTCAAAACACCCACTTGGTCAAACCTTCTTACAGTTAGGACCACAGTCAAAATCCCCTCTCGATTCCCCCAATGAACGAGAGGTCCACAAATTGAGCGATCAAACCTTCCTACAGTTAGGATTGTCTCAAAACACCCACTTGGTCAAACCTTCTTACAGTTAGGACCACAGTCAAAATCCCCTCTCGATTCCCCCAATGAACGAGAGGTCCACAAATTGAGCGATCAAACCTTCCTACAGTTAGGATTGTCTCAAAACACCCACTTGGTCAAACCTTCTTACAGTTAGGACCACAGTCAAAATCCCCTCTCGATTCCCCCAATGAACGAGAGGTCCACAAATTGAGCGATCAAACCTTCCTACAGTTAGGATTGTCTCAAAACACCCACTTGGTCAAACCTTCTTACAGTTAGGACCACAGTCAAAATCCCCTCTCGATTCCCCCAATGAACGAGAGGTCCACAAATTGAGCGATCAAACCTTCCTACAGTTAGGATTGTCTCAAAACACCCACTTGGTCAAACCTTCTTACAGTTAGGACCACAGTCAAAATCCCCTCTCGATTCCCCCAATGAACGAGAGGTCCACAAATTGAGCGATCAAACCTTCCTACAGTTAGGATTGTCTCAAAACACCCACTTGGTCAAACCTTCTTACAGTTAGGACCACAGTCAAAATCCCCTCTCGATTCCCCCAATGAACGAGAGGTCCACAAATTGAGCGATCAAACCTTCCTACAGTTAGGATTGTCTCAAAACACCCACTTGGTCAAACCTTCTTACAGTTAGGACCACAGTCAAAATCCCCTCTCGATTCCCCCAATGAACGAGAGGTCCACAAATTGAGCGATCAAACCTTCCTACAGTTAGGATTGTCTCAAAACACCCACTTGGTCAAACCTTCTTACAGTTAGGACCACAGTCAAAATCCCCTCTCGATTCCCCCAATGAACGAGAGGTCCACAAATTGAGCGATCAAACCTTCCTACAGTTAGGATTGTCTCAAAACACCCACTTGGTCAAACCTTCTTACAGTTAGGACCACAGTCAAAATCCCCTCTCGATTCCCCCAATGAACGAGAGGTCCACAAATTGAGCGATCAAACCTTCCTACAGTTAGGATTGTCTCAAAACACCCACTTGGTCAAACCTTCTTACAGTTAGGACCACAGTCAAAATCCCCTCTCGATTCCCCCAATGAACGAGAGGTCCACAAATTGAGCGATCAAACCTTCCTACAGTTAGGATTGTCTCAAAACACCCACTTGGTCAAACCTTCTTACAGTTAGGACCACAGTCAAAATCCCCTCTCGATTCCCCCAATGAACGAGAGGTCCACAAATTGAGCGATCAAACCTTCCTACAGTTAGGATTGTCTCAAAACACCCACTTGGTCAAACCTTCTTACAGTTAGGACCACAGTCAAAATCCCCTCTCGATTCCCCCAATGAACGAGAGGTCCACAAATTGAGCGATCAAACCTTCCTACAGTTAGGATTGTCTCAAAACACCCACTTGGTCAAACCTTCTTACAGTTAGGACCACAGTCAAAATCCCCTCTCGATTCCCCCAATGAACGAGAGGTCCACAAATTGAGCGATCAAACCTTCCTACAGTTAGGATTGTCTCAAAACACCCACTTGGTCAAACCTTCTTACAGTTAGGACCACAGTCAAAATCCCCTCTCGATTCCCCCAATGAACGAGAGGTCCACAAATTGAGCGATCAAACCTTCCTACAGTTAGGATTGTCTCAAAACACCCACTTGGTCAAACCTTCTTACAGTTAGGACCACAGTCAAAATCCCCTCTCGATTCCCCCAATGAACGAGAGGTCCACAAATTGAGCGATCAAACCTTCCTACAGTTAGGATTGTCTCAAAACACCCACTTGGTCAAACCTTCTTACAGTTAGGACCACAGTCAAAATCCCCTCTCGATTCCCCCAATGAACGAGAGGTCCACAAATTGAGCGATCAAACCTTCCTACAGTTAGGATTGTCTCAAAACACCCACTTGGTCAAACCTTCTTACAGTTAGGACCACAGTCAAAATCCCCTCTCGATTCCCCCAATGAACGAGAGGTCCACAAATTGAGCGATCAAACCTTCCTACAGTTAGGATTGTCTCAAAACACCCACTTGGTCAAACCTTCTTACAGTTAGGACCACAGTCAAAATCCCCTCTCGATTCGCGAACAATCTGGTGACCACAGTGGGAGCCACCGATCTCGCTGCCGAGATCGGAGCGTCGCAGCCGCGGATCTTGATCCCAGTCGTGGAGGAGGTCGAATACGAGTTCGATCAGACCAAGTTCGAGGAGTACCTTTCATCCTCGTCTAGATCGACCTCCCCCCGCAAGTCCAAGAAGTCCAAGTTCTCTTCCAACAGAAAGGTGCGTTGGTACGAAGAAGTTGAAGCTACCAACGACGACCTCATCTCGATTGACGCCAAAGTTGCGTCAGATGAGGCTCCACCAATCTCCAACCAGATCAAGCTGGTTCCAACCAATTCCTCCGTCACCAAAGGAGCGGTGACTCTCTCAAAGAGAGCCCGCCAAAGGCAACGCCAACGCTTGGCCAAACAATTCGCCAAAGCGATGGAGTCCACCGACGGAGTCCGCTACAACGCGGGTCTGAAGAACAAGAGAGGCAAACAGCCTCAACAACAGATGAACGGCGCCTCTTCCAAGCCGCCAACAATGGAATGGGTCCGTGTCAAACGGAATCGTTCGACGCTGGAAGAACGCATCCGCAAACGCCGCGCACTATCAGCGCAGGCACGGGCTCAAGCCGAAGAAGCCCGTAGAAAGTTGCAGAAAGAAGTGGCCAAGAAGCCGCCACCAACTCGCAAAGTTTGGAGGCCAAAGTCTGAAGCGGCAATTCAGGCTAAGGAGCAACCTTTGCAGCCTCCAACCAAAATTCAACCTCCGGCGAACCCAGCTAAGTCGCCGAGAATTCCCATAGCTACTCCGGGAGATCATGCAGAATCCTCCCGAAGAAGAAAGCCAGTCTTGGAGCGCCTCGGTCCAATTCCCGATGAGCGAAGCAAAGCTCCGATCCAAGAACGTTTGGGCCCACTAAGAAAACCCCGAACGAATCAACACGCTGGGGGTCGCCGCCACCTCCAACATGACAAGGAGCTCAAGGCAACTGCGCGCGCTAATTTGCGCATTGAGGTCCAAGAGCCCGCTGAGAATTCACGCCCAAAAAGGCATGTCTCAAGGCGCGTGACTCTTGAAAGTCCAAGGAAGGCAATTCGCCCTCAGATGGAAACATTATCATCTGATAGTGATAATGTTATACCTGAGAAGTCGTGCCCACACACGATAGGTTACTCCGACTGTCAAAATGACGAGTTGTACTATCGTGCTGGGGGTACGAACAGAACCAGAAAGAGGAGTCCCCGAGAACAGGAAACTCAGTGCCCTTGTTCAAAGCTCATTCGGGCGGTACTGTCTCAATGCAACTGCATCAAGGTAGTCCCCGAGAGAATTTCAGTGTTCGAAAGGCTCGGCACCGAAACGCCAAAACCAAGGCATAGGCGTTTCCGGCAAAGAAGAACGGTGGTTAAAGACGGAGAATTTCCGAGGGTCACCGCCAACATGACCAGCAAAGAGACATCGACACAGATTGATCTCAAATCGTTTCTGGAAGCGTCCCGGCGTGTAACCCGTCTGCAGTCCGGAGCCATCGCACGAGGAACTTATGGTAGGGTTCGGACAAGATTGCCTTCGGAAGATGAAGAATCGGATTCCTGCTCTGCTGTCGCATCGGACAATACAGTGTCCAGCGAAGGACAACCCCGCGAGTCATTTATGATAAGCGCGGAAGAAATGGCCAAGATGCTTGAAGACGCTTTGGCTAAGCAGAAAGAAAGTTTCAAATTCGAGATGGAGATGGCCATGCAGCAGATGAGAGAGATGCATGAGCAGCAAATCCAGGCATTCAGGAACCAGCAAAGTGAATCGAACCGCCGTAACCCGATTGTTCAGGAAAAGGAGCACGCAGAAAGGGATGAAGCTCACAATGCCAATAACCCTCCTGTCAATACAGGGGGTGGTAACGAGGATGCCAACGAAGATACAAGTGAAGACTTGAAGATCAAAGATCTCGAGAGCAAAATCAACACATTGATCTCCGCTCAAGAGACGAAGAAAACAGGCATTCCCTGTCCATACCCAAGAGAGTGGGAATCGATCCCCTATCCGGCGAAGTTTAGTCTGATTAACTTTACGCCGTTTGATGGGAAGGGTTCCCCCACTCAGCATTTGATTTATTTCAAATCGCACCTGGGTATTATTTCCGGCAATGAGCCTCTGATGGTGCGGTCATTCGTCGGCACTCTTCGCGGAGCCGCCTTCGATTGGTACCGCCGCCTCAAGCCAGGAAGCGTGAACAGCTGGGATGACATGGAGACCAAGTTCCTGGCCAACTTCTTCGACGACGACACCGAGATATCTATCGGATCATTGCTCGATGAGAAGCAGAAGGACGGGGAGTTAGTCGACACCTTCGTCAAAAGGTTCCGGAACAAGGCGATGAATTGCCGGGACCCGATCACAGAGGAATTCATCCTCCAAACTTGCCACAACAACCTTGCGTTGGACGTGTTGGAAGCAATGGGAACAGCACCGTCTGACACTTGGAAGGATCTGAAGGTCCGAGGGGAGCAGGCTGAGCGATTCCTTAGAAGGAAGAAGGCCGAGAGGAACCAACCGACGGTTAATCCGCTGGACTCAAATTTCGCCTCTCGTGGTAAGGGCAAAACACCTGCAGCTACTGGTGGTGCTAATCAAGCGTCACAACAGCAATCCCGAAGGCAGCAAAAGACTTCGGGTCCGAGACTCCAAAGAGAGTATTCCTTCAAGGACGAAGACGTTCCAGCCATCTTCGAATCCCTCCTTGAAGGTAACAAGATCAAGCTACCACCTATCACAAATCAGGAGGAAGCTGACAACACTACGGACCCAAAGTACTGTGCATACCACAGGAGGGTCGTTCATCCCACCAAGGATTGCTTTGCTCTCAAGAATAGCATTCAGACCTTGGTTGAAGCCGGCGTCATAACGCTGAGGTAAGCCAATTGAGAATGGCAAAACTCCGACCGGTATAAGAGTATAAACTGCTTCCTAAAACTCCAAAGAGTATACGAGTATAAACTGTTTCTCAATCCTCCGACCGGTATAAGAGGTTAAACTACTCCCTGATACTCCAATAGGTATATGAGTCTAAACTGTTTCCCCACTTTTGACGGGAAGTTCCTGGAGAATATTAAGCTAATATTCTTAAGGATAACCCGGTTAGTTAACTGATAATAATGTCCGAACCAGTTCCGCAGAGGAAACTGGGGGTGGACGATTTATGTAATGGGAAGTTCCCAAAACCACAGCAATGTAATGAATAAGAACTCCCATTCTCACCATGTCTATGCACTCAACACTCTCTCTGTTAGAGTCTGGACGTAAAGTACCCACTTGGTCAAACCTTCTTACAGTTAGGACCACAGTCAAAATCCCCTCTCGATTCCCCCAATGAACGAGAGGTCCACAAATTGAGCGATCAAACCTTCCTACAGTTAGGATTGTCTCAAAACACCCACTTGGTCAAACCTTCTTACAGTTAGGACCACAGTCAAAATCCCCTCTCGATTCCCCCAATGAACGAGAGGTCCACAAATTGAGCGATCAAACCTTCCTACAGTTAGGATTGTCTCAAAACACCCACTTGGTCAAACCTTCTTACAGTTAGGACCACAGTCAAAATCCCCTCTCGATTCCCCCAATGAACGAGAGGTCCACAAATTGAGCGATCAAACCTTCCTACAGTTAGGATTGTCTCAAAACACCCACTTGGTCAAACCTTCTTACAGTTAGGACCACAGTCAAAATCCCCTCTCGATTCCTCCAATGAACGAGAGGTCCACTTTCAAATCGAGTGATCAAACCTTCCTACAGTTAGGGTCACCTCAAACTCCTGTTTGGCCAAACCTTCCTACAGTTAGGGTCAAAACCATAATTCACTCTCGATAAACGAGAAATTCATCTTTAGTTCGATAATCAAACCTTCCGACAGTTAGGGTTATCCGAATCTTTTTGATTCTCGGAGTGGAGATCCCACTCTTAGTTTCACCTTTCCGGATTCTGGGGGTGGAGATCCCACCTCGAGTCTCCTTTCCTTCTTTGTTCGGGGAATAGAATATAAAATTCTTCCTTCCCCATACCAATCCTTTTCGAAGAATTCAGGATTCATCCTAGGAAGTTTATCCCGAATCCTAAGCAGGGATAAGTCTGCGCCTAACACGCGCTGCCGGTTTAGTCTTTTTCCGCACAAAAAGACACCAGAGTTCGATTCTGGGGTATTCTATCCTGAAACCTAAGTAAGGATAAGCCTGCGCATAACCTGCGCTGCCGGTTAGTTCTTAACCGCTAAAAAGAACACCCGTTCACATATTCAACATTGTGACAGGTTGTTATTAATAACACCAAAATCCATGCCTTACACGCATGGGGAATGTCATCCTGAATCCTAAGAAAGGATATGTCGACACCTAACACGTGTCGCCGGTTTAGTCTTTTACCGATTGAAAAAGACACCAGAATACCAGTCTGGGGTATTTTTATCCCGAAGCCTAAGTAGGGATAAGTCAACGTCTAATACACGTTGCCGGGTAGCCTATTCCCGTAACAATGGCGAAGCCTATGTATTCAACATCATAGCACAAAGTCTAAGAGAATTCACTCTCTTAGCACAACGTTACATGCGGAACGGATTTAGACAATCCGCATGCTAGCCCGACTCAAACGGTAGTCGGTAAAGGCTAATCAAATCCGTTGAAGGCTGGGGGTTAGCCAAAAACCCCAAAGTCAGCGCCTAACACGCGTCGCCGGTTTAGTCTTTTACCAATTGAAAGAGACACCAGAGTTCGATTCTGGTAAGACAATCCGCATGTAAGCCGATTCAAACGGTAATCGGTAAAAGCATGTCAAATCCGTTGAAGGCTGAGGATTTGCCAAAAATCCTAAGTCAACGTCTGATACACGTTGCTGTTTAGTCTTTTCACAGGAGAAAGACGAAGTCTACGTATTCAATATCGTAGCACTAAGAGCGTTAACTCTCTTAGCACAACGTCACATGCGTAACGGATTTACATAATCCGCATGCTAGCCCGACTCAAACGGTAGTCGGTAAAGGCTCATCAAACCCGTTGATGGCTGAGAACTTGCCAAAAATTCTATAAATGCGAGTCATTGACGCATCAACTTCATGAGTTGGTCTCGTGACCTGAGCCACATACGACATTCAAAACCCTAAGGTCTACGCCAGACAACGCGTAACCTTAGGTCAACGCCAGTCAACGCGTTGCGAGCAAAAATTTCAACGTATGACGTTCAAAACCCTACGGTCAACGCCGGACAACGCGTAACCATAGGTCAACGCCGATCAATGCGTTGCAATCAAACAGTCAATGTACGACATTTGAAACCCTGGGGTCAACGCCGGTCAACGCGTAACCCTAGGTCAACGCCGATCAATGCGTTGCAATGAAAGGATCAATACTCCGAAAAGTATACGAGTATAAACTGTTTCTTAATCCTCCGACAAGTATACGAGTAATAAACTGCTTCTTAATACTCCGAAAAGTATACGAGTATAAACTGCTTCTTAATACTCCAATAAGGTATATGAGTATAAACTATTCCCTATTTTTGGTTTGAGAAGTTCCTGGAGAATATTGTTTATAAATATTCTTAAGGATAACTCAACCACACTACGCCGGACAACGCGTTGTGCATAAAGACTCGACGCCACAATCAATAGTCAGCTAAAAGGAATCGACTTCAAGTTCAAAAAATTCCGACAAACGGTTAGACAATAAATGCAGTACCGGAACTCTTACAGACTTTCGACAAAGCACCGAAAAGCCTGGAGAATTGAAGGAGTCAAGAACAGAAGCCATTCCGAGGTCCCGTTATACCGACTGAAGGTAGGGACAATCATATCCAAAGTATCCCAGACTCTTCTATAAAAGAACGAGACTGAAATACTTTGGAGGGGGTATCTGTAGGCATATAAAATTGCTTATAGGTCCCCTAGCATAGCTCGGCACAAACCGACGAACCAACGAGGCGACGAGATCGACGAATCGCACAGAAGCGACGGAATGCATCCACCCGCGTGCAGAATCAAGCTAATGAGTTGAGGAATCAACGAGTCATCCAACCGAGAGCGGACTCGGACGAATCACGATCGAATCAAGATCAATTTCGGACTCGAACTCAGAAGCGGATTTACTGCCAAATCAGGAATCCAACTTACTGCCAAATCAGATCAACCAATCAGAGTCTCAATCAACCGAATCACGGACAGAACCGGAAACAACGGAAAACGACTCGAAAAAGTCGGAAAACACCGCCCGCGGGGGCTCGGCCAAAGCCGAGCCACCTCAAGGCGGCTCGGCCTTAGCCGAGCCACCTTGAGGTGGCTCGGTGGCCGAGCCACCTCAAGGTGGCTCGGCCAAGGCCGAGCCGAAACAACCGAACGACGGACGCAAAGCCCGGAGTGGCTCGGCCAAGGCCGAGCCCCCTTGGGGTGGCTCGGCCAAGGCCGAGCCACCTTGGGGTGGCTCGGCCATGAGCCGAGCCACCCCAAGGTGGCTAGGCACAGTGTCGGCCACCCCGAGGTGGCCGACAGTGGCCCGAGGTGGCCGACAGTGGCCAGAGGGGGCCGACATTTCCCTTTTTGCAGCCACTGTCCTGAGAGCCTATAAATAGGCCTAGAGATGTTCATTTTCAGAGGTCGAACTTTCAAGAGCCGAAACTCTGCCGGATTGAAGAGTGAACTCGGAGCTTTGAAGACCAGAAGACTTGCACATTCAGATCTGATCCTCGGCGACCATCCACGTCAGAAAAGGCAGGATCTCGAGAGGAAGAAAGAACAGATCTGAGATCTACACGAGACTACACTCCAGATCTAAGCTTGGTCTTAGATCTCGAGATCTGAGCGATTATTCCCTTGGTGGATTAATCCCTCTCGGCTATTATTCCCTTCGTGGAATAATACCCGCATAATCGTGTAGATCCGACCGGATCTAGATCGCGCGGTGGTCCACGGATTAACCCCGGCGCAGGCAAAGAACCCACACAAGCAAGCAACCGCAAAACAGGAGCTTGCGATTTGTTCACAAGAGGAAAGTTGTAATTTTTACTTTTTTTTCTTCTTTCTTTGATTTAGTTGTAACCGGATCTATAAAAGACCGGATCTTTGTAATTCAAGATGACAATTATTTCATTAATGAAGAAAGCAACAGTTTTCCCCGCGAACACGGTCGACCGGTCCGGTCGACCGAATACTGATACATAGAAAACAGGTTTTGAAGGCTGTATATCTGATTTTGAAACACTGTTTAAAAATATCAAATAAATTCCAAAAAATGTAAAACTTTAGAGAATGATTGTAGACATGATAATAAACATGATAATAAACATGTTATCAAAAAGGACTTCCCAAATGTAAAATATCATCATTTTGCAAGGAGGTCCAAAACACGGAAATATAAACACATGAGTTTTGACATTTTCGCTAAACCATGTTTTGAAATAATACAAAATGATTTTATAGACTTAATAGAAGATGTAAACTATTGTTATGAAGTCTATAAACAATGAATGTAGTATTTTATCAAAATACACATATAATGCACTAAAACATGATTTCATTTAACTAACTAAAATTGATATTGATGAAATCATATATATGCATATGAGTATGAAACAAAAAATATTTATATTCAATTGTTTCATAGTAAATCTTGAAAACTATCAAACCAAAACATATATGTATATATATAACTATATATATACAAAAACCAAAACGTGTATGTGTGTATATGATTGAGCTTAAAGTACTTAACACACATAATATAAAACCTAAACTAAGTTACCCAAGCTTGATCTGGTCTTCAATGTAGCTCAACTTGGTAAACTCACGGATGAAGCTTGAACTTGATCTTTAACTTTAAATTGCATAAGCTTCAACCCAACATTCCGCCAACCTCCTTTGGATATCATCGTTGAAGCTCTATTCCATCCATCTTCCAACAACGTTGTTTGTCTATAATAAATAAGAAAACACAAATACTAGACAAACAATATTAGTGGTAAATTGTTTGTTAAACATCATCAAAACAAAAAGGCCAACAGTCAGAGCCTTCATATAATGGGAAAACCCATGCACTTGACCACCTCGGACGACGAATTGAAGTCCAAGAGCCCGTCAAGAGTTCGCGCTCCCAAAAGCGTAGCTCCAAATACGTGACTCTTAAGAACACCAATAAGACAGCAAGCTCTCAGAAAGAAATGTGTTCGTCAGATGACGACGTTATACCTAAAAAGTCGTGCCAACACGCGATAGGTTGCTCCGGTCATGTGACCGACGAGTTGTACTATCGGGCTGGGGGCACTAACAAGTCTCGGAAGAGAAGTACCCGAGAAACAAAATCTTACTGCTCGTACGCCAAACTAATTAGGGCAATATTATCAGCGTGTAGCTATCCTAAGACCGCTCCGCATAGGGTCTCGGTATTTAAGAGGATCTCTAACGGAGCAACTACGTCCAAGCCAAAGCCTCTCCGTAAGAAGCAATCAGCTATTCATGGTGACGAACTTCCAGAAGTCACAATTAATATGGCTGATAAGGAAAAGTCGATTCGACCTTCTAGCTCTGGCCCACTAATATCTCATTGTCTAACCCGGTTGCGATCGGGAACCACTAGACAAAGAGATTATTAGCGAATGCAGAGGGGATTATCCTCGGATGATGAAGCATCAGATGCCAACTCTGCAGTTGCTTCTGACAAAACAGTATCCAGCCCTAGTCAATCCCGCGAAGCATTCATGATCAATACTGAGCAAATAGCCAAAATCATCGAGGATGCTTTGACTAAACAAAAAGACGAAGCATTCATGATCAATACTGAGCAAATAGCCAAAATCATCGAGGATGCTTTGACTAAACAAAAAGAGAACTTCAAGTTCAGCAAATAGCCAAAATCATCGAGGATGCTTTGACTAAACAAAAAGAGAACTTCAAGTTCGAATTGGAAATAGCCATGATATAGATGAAGGAAGAGCATGATCGGCAGATGCAGACTCTGTCCAATCAACTTGGTGAATCCAGCCACCACACCCAGAACGCCGCAGTTGACAGCGATCTAGAAGTGGACGAAATCATTATAGCCGATGCACCCCCTACAGATAACAACGTTGGGGGTGGTTCCACCAAAGATGACAATGCCGGGAGTAGCCGCGTTGTTCCTTTCACAAATCGTCCGAAGCATGATACAGACGAGGATAAAAAGATAAAGGATCTCGAGAGAAAAGTCAACGCTCTAATGTCTGATTGAGAGGTAAAGAAGACCGGGATTCCGTGTCCTTACCCAAGAAAGTGGGATTCCATCCCATACCCGGCGAAGATCAACCTGATCAACTTCATACCATTCGACGAGAAAGGCTCCCCTACTCAACATCTGATCTACTTCAAGTCCCACTTGGGCATGGTCTCTGGCAATGAAGCATTAATGGTTCGGTCATTTGTCGGCACCCTTCGCGGGCCTGCCTTCGATTGGTACTGCCATCTCAAGCCTGGAAGTATCAATAGCTGGGATGATATGGAGAGATAATTCCTCGATAACTTCTTTGACGACGACACCGAGATATCCATCAGGACACTCTTTGAGGAAAAACAGGAAGACGAAGAAACGGTCGACGACTTCATCAAACGTTTCCGGAATAAAGCGATGAACTACCGAGATCCGATCACAGAGGACTTCATCCTCCAAACATGTCATAACAACATATCTATTGAGATATTGGAAGTTATGGGAGTCGCACCGTCCAACACATGGAAAGAGTTGAAGACGCGCGGAGAGCGGGCTGAACACTTCCTCCGAAGGAAGAAGGCCGAGAGGAGCCAACCGACGGCTAATCCTCCGAACTCAAACTTAGCCTCCCGTGGTAAGGGCAAGACACCTGCTGTTGATGCTAATCAAACATCTCAACGGCAATCCCAAAGACAACAAAAGGCTTCGGACCCAAAACTCCAAAAAGAGTACTCCTTCAAGGACGAAGATGTTCCAGCCATTTTTGAGTCCCTCCTTAAAAATAACAAGATCAAGCTATCACCTATCCCAGATCAGGAGGAAGTTGACAACATCGCGGATCCAAAGTACTGTGCGTACCACAGGAGGGTCCTTCATCCCACCAAGAATTGCTTTGCTCTCAAAAATAGCATCCAAACCTTGGTTGAAGCCGACGTCATAACGTTGGGATAAGCTAAATGAGAATGGCAACACTTCAAAGAGTATACGAGTATAAACTGCTTCTCAATACTCTAATATGTATATGAGTCTAAACTGTTTCCTACCTTTGACGAGAAGTTCCTGGAGAATTTTTATACGTAATATTCTTAAGAATAACCGGGTCATGTAACTGAGTACAATGTCAGACCCAGTTCCGCAAAGGAAGTTGGGGGTGAATGATTCATGTAACAGGAAGTTCCCGAAAGAATGCTACATGTAATTTTTTTAGGGATAACCCGATCATTACGAACAAAGTGATAAACACTAAACCCCCACTGTGATTTTCGAATCATAGTCTTCCACCATAAAATCCATCACTGGTCAAATTAATTGATAGTGGGTCCACTAAAATTCTTTTTGGTTTAATCCATTCAAACTTTCGCTATGTTCGTGCACTCAACACTTTCATGGTTAGAGTCCGGATATAATGCTTGTAATTTTGATCTGTCAATCCTTGACGAATTATCAAACCCCTTCGTGTTAAGTCCTTATCACTTGACACCAAGAACCCCTACTGAGTGATTCGTACAAGTCAACACTCCCACTGTGATTTGTACTCCTACTCCCACTGTTCACTTGGTCAAACCTTCCTATAGTTAGGATCAAAACTAAAATCCCCTCTCGATTCCTTCTATGAACGAGAGGTTCACTTTTAAACCGAGTGATCAAACCTTCCTACAGTTAGGATCACCTTAAACTCTCGCTTGGTCAAACCTTCCTACAGTAAGGACCAAAACCATAATTCACTCTCGATAAATGAAAAATCCATCTTTAGTTCGGTAATCAAACCTTCCGACAGTTAGGGTTATCCGAATCTTTTTGATTCTCGGAGTGAAGATCCCACTCTTAGTTTCACATTCCTAGATTCTAGAAGTGGAGATCCCACTTTGAGTTTTCGTTGGCAACTGGAGATAGAATATAAAATTCTTCCTCTTCAGCTTTGGGAGATAGAATATAAAATTCTTCCTCTCCTGTATGGGGTTCGTCTTTTCCCCAAGAGAAGACACCATCTTTCAACTACAAAATCCATGCCTTTTATGCATGGGGAATTTTATCCCGAATCCTAAGTAGGGATAAGTCAACGTCTAACACGCGTTGCCGGTTTAGTCTTTCACCGATTAAAAAAGACACCAGAATATCAGTCTGGGGTATTTTATCCCGAAGCCTAAGTAGGGATAAGTCAGCGCTTAACCTGCGTTGCTGGGTGATTCGTTCCTGTAAAAACGACCGAGTCTACGTATTCAGCATCGTACCAACAAAAATCCATACCTTTTATGCATGAGGAATTTTATCCCGAATCCTGAGCAGGGATAAGTCAATGCCTAACACGCGTTGCTGGTTAGTTCTTAACTGTAGAAAGAACAAAAACCTACATATTTGATATTGTGACAGGTTGTTATTTATAAAGCCAAAATCCGTGCTTTACACGCACGGGGAATTTTATCCCGAATCCTAGGTAGGGATAAGTCAATGCCTAACACGCGTTACCGGTTTAGTCTTTCACCGATTAAAAAAGACACCAGAATACCAGTCTGGGGTATTTTATCCCGAAGTCTAAGTAGGGATAAGTCAGCGCTTAACCTGCGTTGCTGGGTGGTTCGTTCTCGTAAAAACGACCGAGTCTACGTATTCAACATCGTAGCAATAAAAATCCATGCCTTTTATGCATGGGGAATTTTATCCCGAATCCTGAGCAGGGATAAGTCAATGCCTAACACGCGTTGCCGGTTAGTTCTTAATCATAAAAAGAACAAAAACCCACATATTCGATATTATGGCAGGTTGTTATTCATAACGCCAAAATCCGTGCTTCACACACACGGGGAATTTTATCCCGAATTCTAATCAGGGATAAGTCAACGCCTAATACGTGTTGCCGGTTTAGTCTTTCACCGATTAAAAAAGACACCAGAATACCAGTCTGGGGTATTTTATTCCGAAGCCTAAGTAGGGATAAGTCAGCGCCTGACACGCGTTGTCAGGTAGTCTATTCCCGTAAGAAAGACGAAGTCTACGTATTCAATATCGTAGCACTAAGAGAGTTGACTCTCTTAGCACAACGTCACATGCGGAACATACTTAAACAATCCGCATGCAAATCCGATTCAAACGGTAATCGGTAAAGACACGTCAAACCCGTTGAAGGCTGAAGGTTTGCCAAAAACCTTAAAATCTACGCCTAACACGCATCGTCGTTTAGTCTTTTCACGTGAGAAAGACGAAGTCTACGTATTCAATATCGTAGCACTAAAAGAGTTAACTCTTTTAGCATAACGTTACATGCGGAACGGATTTAAACAATCCGTATGCTAGCCCGACTTAAACGGTAGTCGGTAAAGGCTCATCAAACCCGTTGATGGCTGAGGATTTGCCAAAAATCCTATATACACGAAAGTCACTGACACACCAGCCCCATTAGTTGGTCTCGTGACTTTGACATGTAACAAATTCGGGATAAGATCCACATATGCAGATGAACCAGCTTTAATAATTGGTCCTACAGCCCTAACATTTAGGACCGTCACGCTCCAACGCCTTAAGAGCTTAAACTGTGTAGACTCCAGCAAACGTACGAGTATAAACTGTATTAATGCCGGTCAACACATTTCGATTTAAGTCAACGCCGATCGATACAAAACCCTAAGACCAGCGCTGATCAACGCGTAGCCCTAAGTCAACGCCGGTCAACGCGTTGTGACGAAGATAATCAGTTCAAAGTCAACTCAATGACACGAGCCAAAACTAACTCACTAACTTCAATCCAAGATTTCGACAACGGTCAGACGATAAACGCGGCATCGGAAGAACTTCATCTATTCGACAAAATACTGAATAGACTGAAGGCTGAATAAGTCAAGAATTGAAGCAGTTCACAGGTCCCTCTACGGGATTGAGGAAAGGGCCTATCTTATCCAAAGCATTACAGACTCCCCTATAAAAGAACGAGTCTGAAATTCTTTGGAGGGGGTATCTGTAGGTGTTAAAAATTACCTATAGGTCCCTAAATACAACTCGAGACAGAAAGAAGGTGATGAACGCCATATCTAAGTCTAAGAGGATTATCCAACGCCGATGAACACATGAAGCGAAATGGCGAACCGAATAGCCTGTGCACTTACCGACCATCATCAAGTGGTCCGCACGCTCATCGGCCACTAAATCGGTGAACCAAGTGGCCCGCATGCTCACCGACCACCACCAAGTGGCCCGCACTCTCATCGACCACTAAAACAGTGTACAGATCAGCGAAACAATGAAATACACATAACGATGGAACGAGTCAACCCCGAGAAAAACAAGAAAGCCTCTGGTGGCCAGATCGTGTCAAAACGATCTGTTCGGGCTGCCGAGCCACCATTTGGTGGCCCGGCCAGGCCGAGCCACCGGGTGACGCTTCGGTCAGATTTGATCATGTTTCGGTTTTGACGATTTTTCTAGAATTTGTTCGTTCCTGAGTATCCTAACCGATCTGATACCATGGTTATTCAGTTCTCAACTGAAGATAAGGAGGAATCCCTTGTTCTTATCCAAATACCCGCTCCCGAAGCTTATAAATACGAGCTCGGGTGCTCATTTCTCAAGGCTGGAGATCAAAGAGGGCGAAACGCTGCCGAATTAGAGAGTGGAGCCACAAATTTACAGCAAGAGTTAGCAGATCTTGGCAATCTCTTGTGCATAAAGAGTGGAGTTTGAGAGATCCGAGACCCGTCCCCTATTCCTCTTGATTTAAGCTTAGTCTTAAATCTCGAGAAGAGGCGTGATCTCGCTTGGTCGAGATCATCGCTGTAGCGATTACTTCCTTCGTGAAGCGAGAGCTTTGATCATTTATCTGTCAACCGGATCTGATCTACGACGGTCCACGGATATTAACATTCCCGGCACAGGCAAAGTTCCCACGCAAGCAGTAGATGATAAACGTCTGTTACGTTGTTTGATAAGAGTCGTATCTTTTGTATTTTTATTGTATAAGGAGATCTTATAAAAAGATTAACTTTTTATTTAAGTTTATTGTAAACAATTAAAGTTGTAATAGATTCAATCACAATGAAAACATCGATTTTTGACCCAAACAGTTGCTGGATCTCTACATTGGCCGTACTTGCGTTGACCTCCCTCCACCGTTGGATCGTTTCCATCGATCTTCTCTTTTTCTTTTTCTTTTTCTTCATCTTGATTCTTGTAACGCTACCAATCTTTACTTTTGTGCTACGTCTATCTTGTGAACTCTCTCCCGGATCCAACATCATAGCTCTGATACCACTTGTTGGGGAATTTTACTCTTCCCGCCTACTACAATATGCGCAACTTGGAAGCCAACCTACAATCAAAAAGATATAAAACAATCACAATCAAGAAGAAAGAGCATCGAGATTTACGTGGTTCGGTCAACCAACTTCAAGCTATGTCCACGGGGTAACAATACGAGAAATCCACTATGTATTAGGAAGAACTACAAGAGCAACCACTCAACTCTCGTCTCTTAATATCTCAACCTCACATACCATAATCAACTCTCATATTCTCTCCAAAGCCCTCTCCTTATAATCTTTTAAACGGACAAAGACTGCGAAACTCTCTCCCAATGATGTAATCTTTTTCACGGACAAAGACTACAAAATCCTCGCCTCTCGTACAATATTTTTGAGTCAGGCCACACCCTCTGTTAACCCTAGATTATAAGAATATTGGCTCACTCTCCTCTCCTTGGATTTTCCTCCAACAATAGAAGAATATATATATATATAAGTAATTTGTTTGGTCAAATCTAGCTTATTTAGCTAAGTTTATAAGTTAGTTTTTTAAAAGCTAAGGTATACCAACCTTTTTTAAAAGCTGAGGTATACCAACCTTTTGAAATGTGATTTATAAGCTAACTTATTTTATATTTTACCAAACGCGTAGAAATGAAAAAGCTAGCTTAAAAGCTAATTTGACCAAAAAATAAGCCGCCCCAAACATCATCATAGTCAAAATTCTTGTTGTTCCCAAACATTAAAAATGATCACAAGTACTAACATAAAACTTATTTAACGGGTTAATAATTTAGTCATTCGGATTATTAAATGAGCTAACTTTGTTGATCCTTCCACATAAATCCTCTTTCTTAACCCCTTTGCCTAATAGGGCAGTAATGCATTTAATTTTGAGAAGAAATAAGAAAGAAAAGACAATAAATATAGGTCAAAAAGTAAATTTAATTACATAAGTGCCAGTGGAACTCTATTCATATTCCCAACAACAAATCGGTTATTATGCAGCGTCGAGTTAGGAATGAGTGAGTGTTTTTTCCACTAAATATTTACATAGCGGAAAATGATTTAAGGACCCAAAATATGGGACCAATGGAGGGGACATGTGATGTGTCCCCTCCCTATTGCATAATGAGTTGGCATGGCCATATGCAATAGGGAGGGGACACATCACCTGTCCCCTCCCTTGGTTCTATATTTTGGGTCCCCGTAGCAGCACTCTTACATAGCCTACCATCGGAGCTCCCAAAGTAATTTTTTTTGGGAGCACCAAAACAGTCGGCTATAAAAGATTGGTTTCTTCGATTTTGATAAAATTTGACTAAACCGAACAGAATCATTGTAGATTCTAGACATAAATATCGAACCAAATGAGTTCGTTGTGGTTTGATATTTTATTTGTTTTTTGTTGGATCTGTTTAGTTAAGAAAATGGACTTATACTAGTCCAAGGTAACAATTTGAATCAATAAGTTGATAAAATTAGGACGCAGAGAGTAATCAAGAAATTGATAAAAATAATACCATATTTTTCTTGACCTTAATTCTCCCCAACCTTGGTCGTACCTGATGCATGCATCTTCATCCCTCTCCAGCACCAACTAGCCCCGCTCACACGTCCCCTCCCTCTCCTTCACCTTCAATCTTTCACCCGTCTATTTTCATATAGTTGCCATCTTTAAATAAGGTATGTCCACTTTTTATAGATAAATAAATTGAAACAAATGATAGCCAGGTTCACAAAAATATAAGTAGATTAAGAAAAGGACAAATTTTCTAAACCAACCTATTTGGACTTTTATTCCCAAAAAACGACTCCATTCAAAAATAATTGCAAAAACCGACCTGGTTTCAGGCTCAGCGCTGAAACCAGGTCGGTTTTTGAAAAAAACTCTCCGAAACTTCACGGGAGTTGAACTCCCGTGAAGTTTCGTAGTTCAAAAAACTTCACGGGAGTTCAACTCCCGTGAAGTTTCGGAGAGTTTTTTTCAAAAACCGACCTGGTTTCAGCGCTGAGGCTGAAACCAGGTCGGTTTCTCTAAATAAATGTGAAACGGGTCTTTTTTTGGGAATAAAAGTCCAAATAGGTTGGTTTTGAAAATTTGTCCATTAAGAAAATTGTGGATGAGAAGAGTACGGTGAAAAATTAAAAAAAAAAAGCCTAAACAAAGAAAAAGTTAAAAGATGGATCATGGTTGAGTGGATGTGGGGAAAAGAAGAAAAGAATTTGCATGTTCACGTTGACATTAATTTCCATATATACTAATGTTAATTTAGAAAGTGAATTTGCTGAAGCACAATGGTATTCTTTATTAGAGTGAGTTAAGAGGAGAGGGAGTGTTCTTGAGAATGTTTTTTTTATTACAATTTGAAACGTCATATTTTGGAAAAATTTCTAGAAGCATCTTTCTAAAATATATACTAGGGTCTTCCTTATATGTCATTGCATCAAAAAACAACCATTTATGGTCACTCTCGCCTAGTTTTCCATAAAAAAAAGTGTTGCTCGACATTGACAGGAGAAACCAAAAAAAAAAAAAACCCTTTGATTTTATCAATTGATAGTAGAGAAACAGTTTTCAGCTAAAGTCACGTTCAATTAAGGATATAATTCATAATGAGCGAATAGATATAGGTAGATATCGATGAAATGGGCATAGGTAATTAAGTATGTGCTGATGAATTACGTGTTGATGGAATAACATAACAAATATATTGAAACTCGGAAAATTAAAAACCTAAAATTAGACCTAATCTAGAGGTAATTTACTTAAAAATATATAAGATAGGATCTTCGCATGAACTTAAATCTTACCCCAGCGTAAAAGATCTTCATTTCTATCCGCAAAGCAAGCTGATGCTTTCTGGCATGGCAAGAGTCTGGATAGAAATATACTAATTATATACGAGTAGGGGTCCGATAAGAACTCTCTGCACAATCTGAGGTGTTCTCAATAGGGGTGAAAATGGTTTTGATACAAATAGGATATGATGCTTACTATATTCATGCCTGCTTGTCATTTACGGATAAAGATACACATAGCAAAGCAAAATTCATATCCATATTCTCTAAAATTAGATACAAATACTGTAGGGTCTCCAAAAAGACAAGACAACTGGTTCTTCAACTGCTTGGTTGTAAGAAGGGATTCTATCACCTTGTAAGAATCTTTTTACGATCGTTCTTCTTCAAGCACAGAGGAAGAGAAGATTGATTCAGCTTCTCTTTTGTTTAAAGTGAGTTCGATGTGGCGATGAGATGTCTCGCTCGATGCTTGTGCTGAGCTTACTTCTCATTGACGATCGGAGCAAGATTGCTTCAACCCGAGGAAGAAATAGCCTCTGTCAAGTGCTTTACCTGCTACTTGCGGCTGTTGTTTGCTCTTGACGTACATGCGTCTAGCTCTTGAGTTTCAAAATCCGATCCTTGGATCTCCAAAAGTGATCCCTTTCTCATAGCTGCTCACGACTATTTATAAGCGATCAGTGCGTAATTGACGCTGAGGTCATGGGGTCGGGGACATAAGTGGCTCATTGATTGTAGCCAACGTGGGCTGACTGAGTCTTCATGACCATTAGCCTTCTGGCGTCGAGCTTCACTTGATAAGACGAGCATCGCTGTGTGGCGAGGTTCGTCTAATGAGACGAGCCTCATTGCGTGGCGAAGTTCATCTGACAGGGTGAGTTTCGCTGCATGGCGAGCTTCGTCTTTTGAAGGAGCTTCATCTCCAATGACGAGCTTCGTCTTTTGAATGATGAGGCGCTGCGAGCCTCGTCTAGCTGAGATGACCCTCATTGACTGAGACGAGGTTCGTCATTGTGATGAATCTTGTCATGCTTGTAGCGGGCTTCGACACTTTTTTGTTTCTTGGCTTTTTTTAGTGCCTACAAGACCAATGACGAACCTTGTCATGCTTGTAGCGAACTTCGATACTCTTTTTTCTCTTGGCTTTTTTTAGTGTCTACAAGACCCCCTTCAAAAATTTCAGGCCCAAATTGGGTTGCATGGGGTTTGGAATACTTTAAACTTTTTTAGCTATGACGAGCTTGGTCTGCATGGCGAGCTTGGCCTTTTGACGAACTTCGATACTTTGGGGCGAACCTCGTGGTTTCAGATGAACTTTGTCATTTCGAGGTGAACCTCGACGCTTCGAGGTGGGGTTCAACTGCTTGTTGAACCTCATCGTTCTACGCGAGCTTCATCAGACCCATGTGGGATTGACAATCAAGTCCATCAGCATTAAATGCTGCATGCTTTTTCATCATTGTGCTTTTTTAGGCCTTTTGAACGACCGCCAGTTGGTGCCTTGAGATCCGCTCGGTAGATCTCGGCCAATGATTTAGTTTCCTATCTGTATATAGGCGACCGCCTCTTAAGAAGTTGATTTATCTTCTTCAAGCTTTCAAGCTCTAAGTCGTTTCGACTCCTGCAAAGCTTCTATCTTCAAGCTCTACTCTTTCCTCTTTTTTTCAAAGCTTCAAGCTTTCTTCTACATCGAGATCCATGGCCCCTAAAACCACTGTAGATAAGGGCAAAGGAAAGAAGACGGCCGGTTCTTTGGGCGACACAGCCACACCTTTACCCATAATTTTAGGTAAAATCCTCATCGGGTTGAACATTCATAACACGGTGAATGCAAGGTTTGCGTTAGAAGATTCCCATAGAACACTTGAATCTTCGCTGAACAGATAGTTTATCTGCCCCGTGCAATTTAGTTCTCTCGAGGAGATGAACGGTTCCCTCTTTATCTGCCCAGTGTAGTTTTTGAGACGAGGTTCGTTAGATGGACGAGGTTCGTCTGATGGACGAGGTTCGTCTATTTGATGAAGTTCGTCTGTCTGGCAAAGTTGGTTTGTTGACGGACGAGGCTTGTCTGTCTGACGAGGTTCGTCTATTTGACGAGGTTCATCTAATAGACGATGCTAGTGCCATAGATGAAGTTCGTCTCTCTCGGGTGAGGCTCATCTTTTAGCTAAGGTCTACCTTCATAGATGAAGTTTGTTTATTTTTTTAGAATATACTTACATATGCATACATTGTTTGTCATCATCAAAAAGGGGGAGAATATTGGATATCATGTCCCCAAGATATAGTTTTGATGATAACAATTTATTCATTATGCATATCACTATGTGTATTATTATGCACTAACATATCAATGCAGCTTTCAACATCAAATATGAACAAATGCAAGATGAGTTCAAGGCATCATGAAGTAAATAAGATGAAGAGCTTATACATTAATGTAAATTTTATAATGCAAGATGAGTTCAAGGCATCATGAAGTAAATAAGATGAAGAGCTTATACATTAATGTAAATTTTATATTTTCTTTACTTAGAAATTTTGTACAAGGTAAATAAGATGAAGAGCTTATACATTAATGTAAATTTTATATTTTCTTTACTTAGAAATTTTGTACAAGCTTTGATCACTGACACATACACGCACATAGAGATTAGAATACACTAACATATGCTTAGTATGTTGGTTAACAATAGAAATCTCCTATGTTAACCATTAGAGTTTATAGCTTATTAATAAGTCTAAAAATATTTCATTCATATCAATTTTTACCCCTTAGTAGTCGACCAATAAGACTTGTAGTCGACTACTTAAGTTCAGATAAAAAATATAAGTCTCTGTCAAATTACAGTCTAGTTGACTACTAAACACTTAGGCAAAATCTCAGTTTCTGTAAAGTTACAGTGTAGTCGACTACTAAACTATATAATCGACTACTAAAAGTCATTTCAAAATTCTTAAATTTCTGTTGTTTGCAGTGTAGTTGACTACTACACAATATAGTCGACTACTCAGTTTTGAATTTGAATTTCAGACTTTCTGTCATTTACAGAGTAGTCAACTAATGACCAGTGTAGTCGACTACTAAGAAAAATCCTGAATTAACAGAGTCTATTTTAACTCAGTGTAGTCGACTACAACAACTACTAGTCGACTACAATGACAGTTTTATGACATTTCAGAATTTGAATTTGAAACTGTTTTAGCCATTTTTGTTTCGTTAATTGACTTTGAAAACTTGTCTTTTCAAGGGCTTTAAATAGGCTACAAGTTTAGAAATTTGGTCAACTGATTCCTATCTATAAGATTCAATATTTGTGCATTCTCAAGAGTTCATAAACATTCAAAAATTTTCACTAAGAGCTGAGAAAAGTATTCTTTGAGTTAGCCTTTAATCTTCATCCAATATACAACTTATTTAGGCAACTTCCAGAGATTAAAAACATTCCTAAGCCACTGTTACACAAAACTACACATTCAAGACTTATAGGAATTGTGTTGTTGATTCAAGAAAAGTTCTCTCGGGTATGAGAGTTGTGATCTCTTGGTGAAGAGAATGTGTATAATTTGCATGGTCTTGCAAATTGGTTAGGTTTGATGGTTGGTTTTGTAAGTTTCTTAAAATCATAGTGGAACTTTCAAGCGAGATGTACTTGGGGGCTGGATGTACACCGGGGAGGTGGAACCAGTATAAAATACTATGTTTGCGATTGTGATTTTTTATGATTTTGCTATCTTTGTTGCAATTTATAATCTATTTTGGATAATTTTTTTAAAAAATACTATTCATCCTCTCTCTAGTGTTTTAGTGAGTATTGTATCGGATTCTACAATTGGTATCAGAGCGAGATGAAGAATGGTATTATCAAGTATAAAAAATACATCACAATTCAAAGATGGACATTCCACACAACGGCCATCTCGCGTTGATGGCACAATCTACAACTATTGAAAGTGTCGGATGAAGATCTACCTTCAATCTCTTGGATATGACTTATAGAACATTGTAGAGTTTGAATTCACAAAGTCAACGACTCCATACACCGAATGGATGGTAATACAAAGAATAATATCAATCTGGACTCTAAGGCAATAAATGCACTGTTTTGTGCCTTGGACAAGAACGAATTCAATTAAGTGTCTACCTCTACATCAGCACATCAAATTTGGCAGACTCTTGAGGTAACACATGAAGGAACTAACAAAGTTAAAGAAGCAAAAATTTCTATTCTTGTTCATAAGTTTGAACTATTTAAAATGAAAGAGAATGAATCTATCACGAAGATGTTTATAAGGTTTACAGATATTACTAACTCTTTGATTGGACTTGGTAAAGAATATACTCAAGTTGAGATGGAAAAAAAATCCTAAGAGCATTAACTCCGGAATGGGAAAAGAAGACTGCGGCAATTGAAGAAGCTAACGATTTATCAACTCTCTTCGTAGAAAATCTTATTGGAAATTTGATGGCATATGAAGTTCAAATTTAAGATCGAAAAAAAGATGACGAACCAAAGAAGAAAAAGATACTTGCCTTCAATGCATCCTCCGACACCGATGAATCTAACGAAGATGATGAGGATATTTCAATGATTACTAAGAAATTCAAACGATTTTTAAGAAAGATAAGTTTAAGTTAAATAAATTTAAAAATACTAATGACTCTTCTTTTTGTTTCAATTATAATAAGCCAGGTCATATAGAAGGATTGTCCACTACTCAAGTCAAAGTCAAAATCCACAAATTCTAACAAATTTAACAACTTCAAGAAGAAGAAGAAGAAGGCTATGGCGATGACTTAGGATGATAGTGACGATTCATCTTCTTCCAACGAAGAAGAAGAAAGAGAAGAATCAGCCCACATGTGCTTTATGGCACAAGATGAGGTAAATGATTATTTAGACAATGAAGAACTTTTAGATGCTTTTAATAAACTTTATATTAAGTTTAAGGATTTAAATCCTAATTATAAGATATTGAAAAGTGAAAATGATAGATTAAACTTAGAATTAGTTTCATCAAATTTTTCAAAAATTAAAGAATTAAAGGAGTTAAATGACAAATTATTTTCTAAAAATAGAATATTTACTGAAAATAATACCTATCTTAAATCTGAATGTAATATTATAAAAAATAAAATCTCAGATTTAGAAAAGAGTATGAAATCACTTAAACTTAAATATGAAGAGTTATTCTTAAATGTAAACAAGTTTAATAAAGGAAAAGAATACTTGATCACTTAAACTTAAATATGAAGAGTTATTCTTAAATGTAAACAAGTTTAATAAAGGAAAAGAATACTTGAATGATTTGTTATCTTTTCAAAAGTCTTATCTTAAATGTAAACAAGTTTAATAAAGGAAAAGAATACTTGAATGATTTGTTATCTTTTCAAAAGTCTTATAGTCAAAAATATGGTTTAGGATATATTCATAAGAAGTATGAAAATTTTTCTAGTATAAATCATACATCATCTTCTATGACTAACAATGTTAGAAAATTACATGTACATTAAATAAGGAATATACATGTTAAAAATAATCATGCTTTATCTATATTCATTTGGGTGCCTACAAATGTTAGTATGTATCAAAAATATTTATATTTTAAATTTTAAGAAAAATATATGATATTCCACTAATTACATATATGTTAACAAAGAGAAACCAAATTCCAAGTGGATTTGGTCTCCTAAGTGCTAATCCAATGGACCCAAAATAAAAGGGTATCAATGCTTAAATATCTATTCTTCAGGTACCTTAAAAAAAGTGGATACTAGATAGTGGATGTTCCAAACATATGACCGAAAACTCTCAAATGTTGTCTTTAATTCAATACAAAAAGGGAGGCACAATTACATTTGGAGACAAAAACAAAGGTCAAGTTATAGGTATTGGAACAGTAGGTAACATTGACAAACCTCTAATAGATAATATTTTACTAGTAGATAGTTTAAAATATAATCTTCTAAGTATAAGACAACTATGTGATAAAAATTTTAAAACCATATTTGAAAAAGATTCATGTATTATATATGATCAAGATTTATCAAATATATTATTTAAAGGTTTTAGAAAGAAAGATATATATATTTTATTCATGAATTTTTATTCAAATGATCATTGCTTAGTTGCATCTTTAGATGATTCATTATTATAGCATAGAAGATGTGGACATATTAACTTAAAAAATATTTCACATATTTCTAAAAATAATTTAGTAAATGGTTTACCTAAAATTATAAGTAGGAAAGATCATTTTTGTGATGCATGTAAACAAAAAAAAAATACATAAATTATCTTTTAAATCTAAAGATGTTGTTTCTACAAGTAGACCATTAGAGTTATTACATATGAATCTATTTGGTCCTTCTAGATATGTATCTTTAAATGGAAGTAGATATGCATTTGTAATTATTGATAATTATTCTAGATTTACATGGGTTATGTTTTTAAAACACAAAAATAATACTTTTGATGAGTTTTCTATATTTTGTAAAAAGATACAAAATAAAAAATCCACTACTATTGTCACTATTAGAAGTGATCATAGTGGTGAGTTTGAAAATAAATTATTTACTAATTTTTGTAATAAAAATAGCATTTCACATGAATTTTTATTTCCTTACACTTCACAACAAAATAGAGTTGTTGAAAGGAAAATAGAACTTTACAAGAATGTGCTAGGACTATGTTAGTTGAGTCTAACTTACCTGAATATTTTTGGGCAGAAGCAATTAATACTGCTTGTTATGTTCAAAATAGAATTTTATTAAGACCTATATTAAATAAAACAAGTTTTGAATTATTTTATAATCGAATTCCTAAAGTTTCTTATTTTAAAATATTTGGTTGTAAATATTATATATTAAATATAAAAGATAATTTAGATAAATTTGATTCTAAATTGAATGAAGGCATTTTTGTAGGTTATTCCATGCATAGTAAAGCTTATAGAATTTTTAATAAGAAGTCTTCTCAAGTAGAAGAATCCTTACATATTTCATTTGATGAATCTAATTCAAATTCTAACAATAATGATAATAATCATGATGATTATGAAATTGTAAATCATGATGAAATTGTAAATCAACCACCTCCTATTATTAATGACAATTCTAATGATACTAATGTTTTACCTAAAGCATATGTAGAAGTTAGAAATCATCCATGTGATTTGACCATAAGTGATATTTCTCGCGGTGTACAAACTAGATCACAATTAAACTTATTTACACATGTTGCATTTGTTTCAACAATAGAACCTAAAAATATTAAAGAAATATGTAAAGATGATTTTTGGATATTAGCCATACAAGAGGAACTTAATCAATTTACAAGAAATAAAGTCTAGGATCTTGTACCTAGACCACAAGATAAATCCATTATAGGAACCAAATGGATATTTCGAAATAAATTGGATAAATTTGGAAAAGTTGTTAGAAACAAAGCTAGATTGGTTTCATAAAGTTATAATCAAGAAGAATGTATTTATTATGATGAAATCTATGCACCAGTTGCTCGTTTAGAATCTATAAGAATTTTACTTGCATTTGCATGCTTTATGGATTTTAAATTATATCAAATAGATGTTAAAAGCACATTGTTAAATGGTTTTATTAAAGAAGCAGTTTTTGTAGAACAACCTCCCAGTTTTGAACATGAAAGTTTTTCAAACCATGTTTTCAAACTTAAGAAAGCTTTATATGGTCTTAAACAAGCACCCTGTGCTTGGTATGATAGACTAAAGAATTTTCTTTTAACTTCCAGATTTGAAATTAGGAAAGTTGATTCTACACTATTTACAAAGAAAATAAATAAAGATATATTATTAATTCAAATATATGTAGATGATATAATATTTGGTTTTACTAACAATGATCTTTGTCAAGAGTTTGCTAAGACTATGCATGATAAATTTGAAATGAGTCACATGGGTGAACTCAATTTTCACTGTGGACTACAAATCAAACAATTAAAGGAAGAAATATTCATCAACCAAAGAAAATATGCTAAAGAATTACTCAAACGCTTTGGAATGGAAAATACTACAAGCAAACCAACACCAATGAGTATAACTACATCCACTTAACAAAGATAAAAATGATAAGAATATTGATCAAAAGCTATACCGAGGTATGATTGGATCACTTCTTTACATTACAATAAGTAGAACCGATATTATGTTTAGTGTTTGTTTATGTACAAGATTCCAGTCTAATCCTGAAGAATCACACCTTAAATCCGTGAAAAGAATTTTTAGATATCTTAAAAACACTACAGATTATGGTTTATTTTATCCTAAGAATAGCACATTTAGATATCTTAAAAACACTACAGATTATGGTTTATTTTATCCTAAGAATAGCACATTTGATTTATTATCATATAGTGATTACAGATTATGGTTTATTTTATCCTAAGAATAGCACATTTGATTTATTATCATATAGTGATGCTGATTTTACTGGATGCAAATCCGATAAAAAAGTACAAGTGATACATGTCATTTCTTAGGACATGCACTTGTATCTTGGTTTAGTAAAAAGCAAAATTCAGTGTCATTATCAATGACTGAAGCAGAATACATTGTTGCTAGTCTTGCTTATGCTCAAGTTTTATGGATAAAACAAACAATATCTGATTATGGTATAGTATGTTCCACATCATCCATAATGTGTGATAATACTAGTGCCATAAATTTATCTAAAAATCCTATTCAACATTTACGTGTAAAACATATTGACATTAGACATCATTTTTTACGTGATCATGTGCTTAAGGGTGATATCTCTTTAGATTTTATTTTAACCGATAAACAAATTGTAGATATATTAACAAAACCATTAAAAGAAAAAATATATGTTAAATTAATAAGAGAATTAGGTATATGTTTTTTGGAAGATTTAAATTAAGTTTTAAAATCACTATATATGTATTTTCAACCTTAATAGTCGACTAATCAGGTTAGTAGTCGACTATACGCACATACTTTGCATATATTATATTTTGTTAGATCTTAAGTAGTCGACTAATAGGAGTAGTAGTCGACTAATAAGAAGTAAAATCGGAAAATTGCTCTTTGTTGATTACAGTGTAGTCGACTAATCATATTAGTAGTCGACTACGAAACCTGCAGTTTTATTTTTACACTAATTTTTGGCATATTGGATCCTATATCTACCAAACCCAAAACCTAATACCCATTAAACATAAGTAATTTTGATCTTAACCATTCATTTTTAACCTGATAAATCATGACCTTCCATCACATTTCACTTTGATCAAATCACAACCTTTCATTTGATTTTTTAATCTAATCTTGGCTACTCATTTTTAACTAAAAGAAACTACCCTAACTCCTCCATCTTCACACGTTTTTTCACTCCCTCAAAACCAAAAGAACCCTCACCCTCATCAGTTCATCCGTTCTCAAGGTTAGGACATCCTCTCTTTCTCATTTTCTCTCAATTTTTTTTATCAAATTTCTTGTCAACTTTGAGTTTTCCAGTCTTAGTAGTCGACTACAACTTCAATTAGCCGACTATATCTAAGGTTTTAACAGTTTGGTAAGCTCTCTTCTCTTATTCCATTTCTAATTTCGAAATTGAATAATGTCAAAATCAAAGAGGCCTAGGTCTGGTCCATTAAATGTAGTTGAAGATTATTTAATTTATCTCAAAGACCCCTCTTTGCTTACCCAATTTAAGGAATTTTAATCTTTCGAAATTATACCCGATAGATTTGTCAAATTTGATAATTTCATCACTCATAATTTTAGTGATTACTTTGTGAATGTTGGATTATTAGATCTCTTTTCCTCTTAAAATAGGAAACCATATTATCCATTGTTGGTTCAACTATTTTATGTCAATATCACTAGATATGAAACCGATCGTCAATCAGATGTTGTTAACAAGCTTGTGAAAGGAATTGAAATCAATATGACTCCTAAGAAATTAAGTAAAATTTTTAAAATTCCTTATCAAGGTGTTAGTCTTCCAACTATCAAAATGAATGATGAAAATTTTCTTAGAAATCACATTTTTCTTCTTGGTTATGGCAGACCTCTCAATAATTCAAATAAATTTAGGCCTATCCCTAGGTTTATAGCTTGAATTCTTGCTTACAACCTTTTCCAAAAATAGGGAGTTTTTATTTTATATCTCTTTATCTAGCCAAAGCCCTCTATGTAATTATGGCTAACATGAAGGTTAATTGGACTGAGGTGTTTTATGAAAATCTTTTAGTCTTTCCTAAGGGATCTCTTCCATTTGGAGCTTTTCTTACAAGAATATTTGAGGCATATCATGTTGATTTAGAAACTAAAACTTCTAAGATTCGTTCCATCGACCTCTTTGATTCCAATGCCTTAACTCGGATGAAATTAACAAAATTTGAACTTCATGAACAAAACCCTCAAGAAGAACCATACCCTACACAAGAATAATTGCCCCAAGATATCCCACGAGCCTCTCATGAAGCTGGACCCTCTACAAGCCAATTTCCACCACCAATGAATGAACCTTCTTGCTTATCCGACACACAATACAATACTTTGTCCGCTAGAATACTTGATTTGGAATCGGGGCAAAAAGCTTTATATGATCAAAATACACTTGTGCTAAAGAATCAAGAAGCATTAACCAACATGTTTGATATCCTGGAGATGAAGTTTGACACAATGAACATAAATATTGATACCTTGGACATGAAGCTCAATGCCTACTTCCAAGGAAATCAACCTCCACCAGGACCATCCAGTTAGAAGGCTATGCATGCATCATTTAGAATAGTTTCAGTTTGTTATGTCAAAAACAATTAAGTACTTAGTGTATTTGTGTGTCTAAATTATGTCAAAAATTATATGTTGATGTTTGCTTAGACTTATGTATGTTACTACTATGCTTCTGTTTATATATTTAAAACTATGTATGAGTTTGTGTTTCTTTTTATCATGATTGGTATGTTTATATCCTATATTTTGTTCATGAGATCTTACACACAGATTGTGAAGATGGAAAATTTTAAACTTTAGGTATTTATGGCCAGACTTTGCCTACCCATATGGATGAGTGAAATAATGGACTATGTTCACAATCTGGAAGATCTTTTTGAAGTATTGGCTCATGAAGAAGAAATTATGATATGTTTAGAATAGATGTTTATTTCTTTTTGTTAATGACAAAGGGGGAGAATGGTATAAGGTATAAATGTTAGTTATGCTATATATATATGAATTGTAGACTCTAATTGTAGACTCTAATATGCTCTTATGCAGGGGGAGTAAGTATATTTATTCCTAAATGTTTATTTTTTTAGAATATACTTACATATGCTAAATTGTTTGTCATCATCAAAAAGGAGAGAATGTTGGATATCATGTCCCCAAGATATAATTTTGATGATAACAATTTATTCATTATGTATATTACTATGTGTATTATTATGCACTAACATATTAATGCAGCTTTAAACATCAAATATGAACAAGTGCAAGATGAGTTCAATGTATCATGTAGTAAAGAAGATGAAGAGCTTATACATCAATGTAAATTTTATATTTTCTTTACTTAGAAATTTTGTACAAGCCTTGATCACTCACACATACACACACATAGAGATTAGAACACACTAACACATGCTTAGTGTGTTGGTTAACAATACAAATCCCCTATGTTAACCATTAGAGTTTATAGCTTATCAATGAGTCTAAAAATATTTTATTCATATCAATTTTCACCCCTTAGTAGTCGACCAATAAGACTTGTAGCCGACTACTTAAGTTCAGATCAAAAATATAAGTCTCTATCAAATTACAGTCTAGTCGACTAATGACTTTTTATTGTCGACTACTAAACACTTAGGTAAAATCTTAGTTTTTGTAAAGTTACAGGTTAGTTGACTACTAAACTATATAGTCAACTACTAAAAGTTATTTCAGAATTCTTAACTTCTGTTGTTTATAGTGTAATTGACTACTACACAGTATAGTCGACTACTTAGGTTTGAATTTGAATTTTAGACTTTCTGTCATTTACAGAGTAGTCAACTAATGACCAGTAAAGTCGACTACTAAGAAAAATTCTGATTTAACAGAGTCTATTTTAACTCAGTGTAATCGACTACAACGACTACTAGTCGACTATAATGACAATTTTCTGATATTTTAGAATTTAAATTTGAAACTATTTTAGTCGTTCCTTAATTGACTTTTAAAACTTATCTTTTCAAGGGCTTTAAATAGGTTACAAGTTCAGAAATTTGGTCAACTGATTCCTATCTATAAGATTCAATATTTGTGCATTCTCAAGAGTTCAAAAACACTCAGACTTTTTCACTAAGTGTTGAGAAAAGTATTCTCTGAGTTAGCCTTTAATCTTTATCCAATATACAACTTATTTAGGCAACTTCCAGAGATTAAAAACATTCCTAAGCCACTGCTACATATCACTACACGTTCAAGGCTTATAGGAATTGTGTTGTTGATTCAAGAAAAGTTCTCTCAGGGTGTGAGAGTTGTGATCTCTTGTTGAAGAGATTATGTGCAATTTACATGGTCTTGTAAATTGGTTAGGTTTGCTGGTTGATTTTGTAAGTTTGTTAAAATCATAGTACAACTCTCAAGCGAGATTTGCTTGGGGACTGGATGTACACAGGGGAGGTGAAACTAGTATAAAATACTGTGTTTGCGATTGTGATTTTCTGTGATTTTGCTATATTTATTATAATTTATAATCTACTTTGCATAATTTTTAAAATGAACACTATTCACCCCGCTCTAGTGTTTTAGTGAATATTGTATCAGATCCTACAAGCCACTCTAAAATTCATGATTCACTCTTCACAGGGATAGTACCTCGCCTAAATTTTAGATCCCTACGTATAGGATCCTAGGCTTGTATTTATAGGTTTCGGATGTAATATTTTAGGATAGGAATTAATGATTTGACCTTATCCTTAGTTAATAACTTCTTAAACTCATTTAGAGATGATATCAAACGGCTGGGGAGGCTCTGTAATGAAAGAATCTCGAGAAAACTATCGAAAAACACGTTTTTTGCACTTCTGGGCGCAAGCCACCCTACGGTGGCTTGGAACTGTGCGAGCCACCCTATGGTGGCTCGGCCTTGGCCGAGTCATTTTGATGCCCTACGGTGGCTTGGAACTGTGCGAGCCACCCTATGGTGGCTCGGCCTTGGCCGAGTCATTTTGATGCGACTAGGCCACCAGGGCTTTTTTGGTTCGATCTTGTTCCATCGTTATGCGCATTTCGTCATTTCGCTGACTTGTACGATTCACTGATTCACTTCATGTATTTTATTATCTTGGAGGTGGCTGATGAGTGTGCGGGCTACTTAGAAGTGGATGATGAGCATAAGGACTACTCGGAGGTGGCTGATAAGCACACGGGCCACTTGGAGGTGGTCGGTGAACGTGAGGGCTACTTGGAGGTGGCCGGTGAGCGCGTGGGCCATTTGGAGGTGGCCAGTGAGTGCGCGAGTTACTTGGAGGTAGCTAATGAGCGCGTGTTCCCTTACTTTACCATTCCGGTAGCTTGTTGCTACGTCATTAATGGTTTGCTGCTTTGTTGTTTCGACAGTTCGTCGCCACGTTATCTGACGGTTCGTCACTCGATGGCTCATTGTCTCGAGTGTGTTTGAGGACCTATTAGCTATTTTTGACACCTACAGAGGCAAATACCTTTTGAAATTCCTTCTTCAAGGCTGAAGGACAATTTCTCGCTAAAGATTTCAGGACTCCCGGCTGGTCACGTTAAAGTGCTGCATAATGGTGGCCTCGGATGACTGAGTTTTTTCTATAGGAGAACTATGACAACCTGTAATGCCGATTAGGGCCACTCAATTTGGGCTGACGAACAATGCCCAATAGTTCTACGACATGCTGGAGTTATATAATCCTAAGACGCACATGTTCTTCACCCTCGACGGAGAGCTGGGAATAGCGCTCCATGAAATGGTGGAAGTCTCGGGGCTGTCGCTGGGAGGATATCCGTATGAAGAGTACATCCCAGGGCACAAGGAGTTGGTAGACCCGGAGAAGAGCAATCCCAGGTCATCAAAACCTTTTGGGAGCTTATATGCCACTACCATAGTTGTCTGAACACCAAGGGTTGTACGGAGAAGAAAGGTCTGTCCGTCAACCACAGTATATGGGCCAATTACCTCTTCCAACACTTGGACTAGAAGAAGGTCCCTATTGTGGCGCTGAACCCTTACAACGCCATTATATTAGCTCAACGTATCTTTGCTCACCCTCCCACATCCTATGTGACTGCTTCAGGCGAATGCGGCTACAAAGCAAGCATGGAATTCGAGAGCTTCTTACATCAAGCCAAGGAGACCATCTCCCATAAAGCGCTATTGGTAGGGTTTCTCATGCTCTAGTTGAAGCACATTGTTGTCCCCACACACATATTCGACACATTGCTGATGGAAGTTGTGTTTCTTGTTGTCCGTCTAGCGCATAGTTATTCATACGCTCTTCTTCCTGCCATGACTGCTTGCATTAACAGAGGATTGTGGTGATTATGTTCTCAATTTTGCTAGGGCATCAAAAGTCCTCATGTGGAGCTTTATTAAGCTTATCTAATGGCATGGTTCGTGATGCATTTCCCTACCATAATGACTATGCTTTCTGCTCATGACGAGGGACATGCTACCCCTTTCATCCAGTGGTTGGAGCACACTTCTTGGACCAAAGGATACATGGCCACAATGAGGAATGCCTTGCAGGATCACAGCAACTTTGACTTTTTTAGGTGCTTCCCATATGTCCCCAAGACCAGCTACGGGAAAGCTTTTAAAGACGAGCCGAATGGATAAGGACACACTTCTTTGTCCATTAGTTGCTGCAGGTGGCTCATAAACAAACGATTAGCTGTATGTCGGCAAACCCAACACCCATCTGTAGTCTGAGAGTAGTCTTGTTGATGGAGTGTGAGGGTGGTTCTGGACAGTTGCAGGATGCACATATGCACATTTCTCTATTCCACAACAGGGTCCTCCACTCTGAAATACCCTTGCTTGCAAGTGGCATTGCACAGCTAATGTAGCGAACCTATGATTTAATGTCAATTCCTCAGGATTACGCTTCATCAGGGGTCGCTTAAGATCTTAGGATGCTTCCAAGAAGAGTCACCTACCAGGCTTCAAGGAATTCCAGTGTGCTGAGGAAGTCATGGGAGGAGAAGAGACTCAACCTTTAAGTCCCCACGAGACATATCAAGAAGTTCTCGAAGAACTTCCTGAGAGTACGCTCCGAGAGCCTCCTCGTGTTGAAGAACACGAAAGGTATGTACCCACCTCCTTCTTTCTAGCGACGGAGGCTACAATAATTAGCATACAACCTACTGAGGTGGAAGAAGGCAAGGACCCATAGAACCGAGGTAGCTGCTCTCGAGATCTCTGTGATAGTCAGTGAAGGTCCTTCATTTAGAGGGGATTTGCTCAAATCTGAACCTAAAGAGCTTTCTCGCATAGGCAAGTCTCTTGAGTGTCTACGATGTGACATTTCTGAGCATCTATCTTAATCCTCCAGTGTCTCTGCGGGGAGCCTAGTCAGGTAATCTGAGCGGTGAAGAGACAATCTTCAGATCTGGAATAGGTTGTTGTGATGGAAAACACATTTAGAGCCTGAGACCGCAGCTGCGATCAAAGATGCTATCTTGGAAGCTTTGACCGAGGTAATGAATATCTCCAGCTCTGAAGAAGAGTTGCCCACTAGGCTTGGGCATCAGGAGCCCTTGGCTATAGAAGCCACTGTTC
>NC_033798.1:79957109-79961301 GCF_001876935.1 Asparagus officinalis | reverse complement strand
ACTCTGGCCCCAGAGATTTCTACGTTTGTTGCTCTTAGAAGACTCTTCTAGCAACGACACCCACTGGTATGTCTTTCTCCATTTATTGCTTCAAGCTTAGAGTTCTTGCCACCTTATGTTTATCTTCCGATGCTTTCGCAGAGCAAACCGGAGAAGCTAGAATCTCAATGAAGGTAGGGAAGAAATCTAAGAAGCGTAAGTTGGTTAGGATGCCGGGTCGTGTTGTTTCAAAGAGACTACAACGGGAAGCTCAAGCAACCATCACTCCTCTAGCAGAGTTCGTCGAAACTGAGGCTGAGCCGCTATCTGGGGATGATGTCCCTCTTCTTCGGGGTTGCGTCAGGTCAAGGTATAGACCCAGTGCAATTACTACGGACATTCCTCTCGCTCCGGGTAAAGGTGTGAGGGGGGGGGGGGGGGGGGGGGGTGAATAGGGTATTTGCTAATCTAATCTGATATTAATGCCAAATTAAAACTTATTTGTAATCTATCCAAGCAAGTATGATATTCAACAAGTTATGAGCAAGGATATGTAATTAAACAAAGGCGAAATAAACATAAACAAAAGATGAAAATGATATAGTGCGCAAATGACAATCGCAGACACACAATGTGATCACAGAGTTCGGTCACTCTCGACCTACGTCTTCGCTCCTCACTCTTGAGGAGAATCTCCACAATCTCAAAAGATGACTACACAATCGATTTTCAACTCTCACTGATAAATGTTTACAACTCACACACTTGTAATTACACAATACACCCTCTAAGTCTTGGCCTCTCACGTGTCACCTTCCTTAAGTGCTCGTATTTACCACCTCTCCCTAGGCTTTACAACTGACGCCACTCCTCTTAGAATCGACCCCGTCTCTCACCAATCACTTCTCTCGGTGTTCTTGTGTATTAATATGATCTCAACAAATAGTCTCACAAATACAAATAGTTTGTTCTCTAACTGTAGGCATATAAAATTGCTTATAGGTCCTTTTTGCTCAGCTCGGCACAAACCGACGAACCAACGAGGCGACGAGATCGACGAATCGCATCAAGCAACGGAATGAATCCACCCGCGTGCAGAATCAAGCTAATGAGTTGAGGAATCAACGAGTCATCCAACCGAGAGCGGACTCGGACGAATCACGATCGAATCAAGATCAATTTCGGACTCGAACTCAGAAGCGGATTTACTGCCAAATCAAGAATCCAACTTACTGCCAAATCAGATCATCAAATCAGAGTCTCAGGTCAACCGAAACACGGACAAACGAGACAACGGAAAACGACTCGAAAAAGTCGGAAAACACCGCCCGCGGGGGCTCGGCCAAAGCCGAGCCACCTCGGGGTGGCTCGGTGGCCGAGCCACCTTGGGGTGGCTCGGCCATGAGCCGAGCCACCCCAAGGTGGCTAGGCACAGTGTCGGCCACCCCGAGGTGGCCGGCAGTGGCCCGAGGTGGCCGACAGTGGCCAGAGGTGGCCGACAATTCCCTTTTTGCAGCCACTGTCCTGAGAGCCTATAAATAGGCCTAGAGATGTTCATTTTCAGAGGTGGAACTTTCAAGAGCCGAAACTCTGCCGGATTGAAGAGTGAATTCGGAGTTTGAAGACCAGAAGACTTGCACAGTCAGAAAAGGCAGGATCTCGAGAGGAAGAAAGAACAGATCTGAGATCTACACGAGACTACACTCCAGATCTAAGCTTGGTCTTAGATCTCGAGATCTGAGTGATTATTCCCTTGGTGGATTAATCCCTCCCGGCTATTATTCCCTTCGTGGAATAATACCCGCATACTCGTGTAGATCCGACCGGATCTAGATCGCGCGGTGGTCCACGGATTAACCCCGGCGTCGGCAAAGAACCCACACAAGCAAGCAACCGCAAAACAGGAGCTTGCGATTCGTTCGAAAGAGGAAAGTTGTAATTTTTATTTTTTTCTTTGATTTAGTTATAACCGGATCTATAAAAGACCGGATCTTTGTAACCCAAGATGACAATCATTTCAATGAAAAAGAATACAGTTTTCCACGCGAACAATCTGGCGACCACAGTGGGAGCCGACGATCTCGCCAACGAGATCGATGCGTCGCAGCCGCGGATTGCAATCCCGGTCGTGGAGGAGGTCGAGTACGAGTTCGACCAAGCCAAGTTCGAGGAGTACGTGTCCTCGTCCGGCTCTATCTCCCCCCGCAAGTCCAAGAAGTTCTCCTCCGGGAGAAAAGCTCGTTGGTTTGAAGCTGCTCGGGAAGCCCACGAAGCTCTCAACCCAACTGACGCCGAAGTTGCGTCAAATGAAGTTCCACCGACCTCCAATCAGGTCAACCCAACTCCCGCCAACGCCTCTACTGTTCAGGGCGTTGTGACTCTCTCAAAGAGAGCCCGCCAGAGGCGTCGTCAACGCCTTGCGCGGCAATTCGCTAAGGCGATGGAGTCTACGGACGGATTCCGCTACCACGCGGAGTTGAAGAACAGAAGAGGCAAACAGCCTCAACCACCAATGAATGGCGACTCTTCCAAGCCGCCAAAGAAAGAATGGGTCCGCGTCAAACGGAACCGTTCGACGCTCGAGGAGCGCATTCACAAGCGCCGCGCGATGTCAGCGCAGGCACGGGCTCAAGCTCAGGAAGCCCGTAGAAAGCTGCAAAAGGAGGTGGAGAAGAAGCCACCACCAACACGACAAGTCTGGAAGCCTAAGTCTGAAGTGGCGACTCAGGCCAAAAAGCAACCAGTGCAGCCTTCTAAGGAAGGTCAAACTCCGGCGAGTCAACCAAAGTCGCCGTCAATCCCAATAACTTCTCCGGGAGATCATGCAGAGTCATCCCGCAAGAAGAAACCAATTTTGGAGCGCCTCGGTCCAATTCCTGACGTGAGAGGCAAAGCTCCAATTCACGAGCGTTTGGGCCCGATGAAGAAGCCCAGAACGACTCAACATACTGGGGGTCGCCATCACCTCCAGCATGACAAAGACCTCAAGGCAGCTGCGCGCACCAATTTGCGCATTGAAGTCCAAGATCACGCCGAAAATTCACGCCCAAAAAGGCATGTTTTGAGGCGGGTAACCTTTGAAAGCCCAAAGAAGGCAAGTCAACCTCAGATGGAAACATTATCATCTGATAATGATTGTGTTGTACCTGAGAAGGCGTGCCCGCACACGATAGGTTACTCTGACTGTCAAAATGACGAGTTGTACTATCGTGCTGGGGGTACGAATAGAACCAGGAAGAGGAGTCCCCGAGAACGGGAAATTCAATGTCCCTGTTCCAAACTCATTCGGGCGGTATTGTCGGAATGCAATTGCATTAAGGCGGTCCCCGAAAGAGTTTCAGTTTTTGAAAGACTTAATGCGGAAACGCCAAAACCAAGGCCTAGGCGCTTCCAACGAAGAAGAAGGGTGATTGAAGACGGAGAATTTCCGAGGGTCACCACCAACATGACGAGCAAAGGGACATCGGCACGAGAAGATTTCGAGTCGATTCTGAAAGCTTCCCGACCTAGAACCCGTCTGCAGTCCGGAACCATAGAGCGAGCAACTTATGGTAGGATTCGGACAAGACGCCCTTCAGAAGATGAAGAATCTGATGCCGGCTCCGCGGTGGCATCAGATAATACAGTATCCAGCGAGGGACAACCCCGCGAGGCCCTGATGATAAGTGCGGAGCAGATGGCCAAGATGCTTGAAGACGCTTTGGCTAAGCAGAAAGAAAGTTTCAAATTTGAGATGGAGATGGCCATGCAGCAGATGAGAGAAATGCATGACCAACAGATCCAAGCATTGGCGAACCAACAAGGCGAGCAGAATCATCGTAACCCGATTAATGTGGAAGATGAGGATACAAATGCTCGTAACACCAATGATCCTCCCGTCAACGCAGGGGGTGGTAATGAGAATGCTGGCGAAGAAACCGGCAAAAACCTGAAGATCAAGAACCTCGAGAGCAAAATCAACACACTAATTTCCGCTCAAGAGACGAAGAAAACAGGCATTCCTTGCCCATACCCAAGAGAATGGGAATCGATCCCATATCCGGCGAAGTTTAATTTAATTAACTTCACGCCGTTTAATGGGATGGGTTCACCTACCCAGCATTTGATTTACTTTAAATCTCATTTGGGGGTGATCTCTGGTAACGAGCCTCTGATGGTGCGGTCATTCGTCGGTACTCTTCGCGGAGCCGCCTTCGATTGGTATCGCCGCCTC
>NC_033798.1:79955478-79956109 GCF_001876935.1 Asparagus officinalis | reverse complement strand
TGATTGGCTGCGACACGACGGTCTCGGCATCGAGACCGTTGGCTCCCACTGTGGTCGCCAGCTTGTTTGGGTCAAAAGTCGGTTTTGTCATGGAATTCATTATATCTTTGGTCGATTACAATAAATTCAAAAAAAAATAGCCTTTTTATAAGACTCCTTTTACACAACAAAATAAAAATTACAACTCTTGAGAAACAAACGCAGGATCGTTGTTTGGATCGCTGCTTGCGTGGGATCTTTGCCTGTGCCGGGAGCGCTTTGACTCGTGGACCACCAAATCACAGATTCTGATTGAATCGTGAGGGGTTTATGATTCTGACTTCGTTTATCGAAGTGAGAACTTGAAACGATATCTTATCAAGGTAAGATAGTCGTTCTTCTTGAAATCAAGTCAAAGCCTGAATATCAAGGAGTTGCCGAAGCTTAAGTACTCTGTCCTCTCTGCTCTGAAGTGCTCTCAAAATGATCAGCCCCTTCAAAAAATAGCCTTCGGGGGGTATTTATAGCCCCTATGAACAATTGGCGGAAAACAGGCTCGCGAGACAGCATTTGCTGTCTCGGCTGTCGAGACAGTGTTTGCTGTCTCGACGGGCGAGACAGTGTTTGCTGTCTCGGCCCGCGAGACAGTAAA
>NC_033798.1:79935548-79955468 GCF_001876935.1 Asparagus officinalis | reverse complement strand
AAAATAACAGTTTCTCGCTGTAACCGCCTTCCCATGTTTCAAACTCCGTTATTTTGGCAGTTATCAACGTGATTCTCGCCCACGACGTTTCCCACGTTCTTGAACAGTTGGTGGCCACGTGTCGGCGGTTACAAAACCAATTTCTGATCTTTTGAAAGTTGTCTCCTATGCGAGACAGCAAAGTCTGTCTCGCACGAGCTAAATTAACCTCAGAACAGACCAAAGCAAGGAACGTACCCTTATTATCACGCCAGGCGTGATATTTTGTACAGTCCTTCTTTACATGTCCAGGCTTCTTACAGAAGAAACAACCCTGATTATCCTTATGTTGTTTCTTCTCAACTGGACCCTTAGCAGCTTCCTTATCATTCTTCCTTTTCTTGCCCTTATCCTTAGAGGCATAGGCCAAATGAGCACTTTCTGTCTTATCTTGCTTCAACCTGTCTTCTTCTTGCACACAGTATGAAATGAGCTCATTTAGAGTCCATTTCTCCTTTTGACAGTTATAACTGACCTTAAATTGGTTAAACTGTGCAGGAAGAGACAACAAAACCAGATGCACTAATAACTCGTCACAAAGATCGAGTTTAAGTGCCTTAAGCTTTGAAGCAATATGAGACATTTCCATAATGTACTCCCTGATATTTCCTTTGCCCTTATACTTCATTGAAATCAAGCGAGCTAAAAGCGTGCTTGTTTCTACCTTATCGTTTTTCGCAAAACGCTTCTCAATTTCGGCAAGGAAATCTTTAGCCTTAGTAATCCCTTCGGATTCTATGCCCCTGAAGGCTTCCGGAACGCCGCGCTTAATGATCATAAGACTCATGCGATTTGAACGCTCCCACTTCTCATGCTCCTTCTTTGCATCAGGAGTGCTATCCGCATTGAGAGGTTGGGGTTGTTCAGTTCTTAATGCATAGTCAAGATCCATGCAGCCAAGAACAATTAATATGTTCTCTTTCCAAACCTTGAAGTTTGTCCCATTTAGCATGGGAATTGAGTTGATGTTAGCAGAAATTGTTGCAGCAGATGCATTAGCTGAAATAAAACAAAAGAATGCTCACATCAATAACCATAATCAATAAAATTCAAATAATGACAATCCCCATCCAAGATACCGGCACAACATTAATATCAAGTCTTTGGACAGTAATATTAACTTGTAAGTGATACCTTGTTGCAATGATCAAACATTGACAATAACTCATGTCAAATAATGAAACTATCTTTGGATCGATTCATTATTCACATGTAAACCTTATAATTGTCACACGCTTATCATCGCAGATGTGTATACAGTCTAAATAAATATTAACCTTCCTTTGGGCCGATTAAATATTTACACGAAAGCATACACACAAACATCTCACATTCCTCATGAACAATCTACACAAGAGAGGTTACTTTGGCAACTTCTTGTTTCAATTAATCAATTGGAGTGAGAGACAACCTTAATACCTTAGTGTCATAATATTTGAATTAAATAATTGTTTAAAAACCGAATTAGATTTAAATTAAAAAATTTTAATTTAAATCAACTGAATTTCCAAAAATTTAATTGGGGTCTCACAGCTTAATTAGGGCCCATAACTTAATTGAATAAATTAAGTATACCAAAGTGGATACCTTAGTGTCATAATATTTGAATTAAATAATTGATTAAAAACCAAACTTAATTGGGGTCTCACAGCTTAATTAGGGTCCATAACTTAATTGAATAAATTAAGTATACCAAAGTGGACCCATGAAAAGCCGAGACTTAACCATAATGAACACGAAGTTCCCTTAACTTCGAACGCGAGGTTCGACTGTATTGAGTACGAGACTCACTTAAGCACGAACGCGAGGTTCGTCTGAAAATGAACGAACGCGAGGTTCGTTTGATAAAAGAACGCGAGGTTCAACTTGGGAACGAACGTTGAACGCGAGGTTCACCTTAGAACGAACGCGAGGTTCGTTAAAATTGAGCTTGACGCTCACCTGAGTTGAACGCGAGGTTCACCTTAGAACGAACGCGAGGTTCGTTAAAATTGAGCTTGACGCTCACCTGAGTTGAACGCGAGGTTCACCTTAGAACGAACGCGAGGTTCGTTAAAATTGAGCTTGACGCTCACCTGAGTTGAACGCGAGGTTCACCTTAGAACGAACGCGAGGTTCGTTGAGCGCGAAGCTCGGTTAAAATTGAATGAACGCGAGGTTCGTTTGAGGTAACCACCTCCTCACTTTTCGCCATGAACCCTTAGGGTTTCAAACTGAAACCGCCGCCGCCAAACCCAAAAAATTCTTCGATTTTTATTTTCAAAACCAGATCCAGAATCGGAAAAAATTTCTTGATCCAGATCCAAGAAAAATTGAAGAAAAAATCAAAGGAAAATCCAAAAATTTCCAAAAAGCTACTGTTCACCGATGATTTTTTCAGTTACTGTTCATCCGAAAAAAACTTTACTGTTCATCCGAAAATTTTTGTTACTGTTCACCCGAACCCAAAAAATTGAATCTTTAACCAGAGATTTAAGATCAAAAACCCAATAAAACTTAAATCCCTAAGAATTAATCAAGGTGGCTCTGATACCACTTGTTAGATCTAAATCAAAACTTAAGATCTAAAATCATATAGCCATGATTAATTCGAAGAGATAAATAAGAATCATCAAAAGAGCGGAAGCTTATACCTGAATCCATGGATGAACCTTGAGATGGGTTTTGGATCTTCTAACCTTAGGGTTTCTCTAAATCCGAATTTCTCTAGCTAGATGGGGGTGTAGAGAATTAGAGAATGTAACCCTAGGTTAGGGACCATAACCCCTTATTTATAGATGTTGTACTTTTGTAATTTAGCCCCTCAATAAATTATAATTACAACCTGGTATCTGCACATATAACCCCATGATTATATTTAAATACCCATTAACCCAACTTAATTGATCACTTTAGTGGGTTATCCTGAAAGATAGCAATACACATTGATTAATCATATGTGCCCACAAATAGATTTATTAGATTAAATCCAACATCATGCCTATATAAACCAAGAAGTTACACAATTTTTATAGTAACTTCATCTCCTTCAATATGTATGTTTCTTTTTTTATTTTCATGATTATTCTTTAGTAATATTGTGTACTTGATTTAATGGTGATACTTGTTTTGCACTGCAATTAGTTTTTATGGTAATTGATAAAAAATTTTGAATTTCTTCAGTTTTCATGCAGTATTTAGAGGATTAATTAAGGATTTGATTGTTGTAGGTTCTCCATCTATCAAGGTAAATCTTCATATTTGATATTATTTAAATTTGGGTTTATTTGATTATATATTTTATTTGATTAAATCGAAATAAAAAACAGATACCTTTTTTTAATTTTTTTTATTTAATCTTATATTTAATTATCATTTCAAATATGATATAAATCCACTTATACATGTGAAGCAATTAATCTATCAATAAAATTAACACATGGGTGTTGTAGTTAGTCTTCATAGATGTATACCAAGGCGTTGTAGTTAGTCTTCATAGACGTATACCTAGATTATGAAGAGAGAGGAGGAACTCACATTACAACAATGAAATTTTATGAATATTTTAAGAATATTTAATGATGAATGTAAGTAAATTAATTCGCTCAATACTTTGATTTAACCTTACAAATATGCTAGAGCACTGAGTGTTATCTATGATAAAATACTACATCCATTGTGAGAACCATCCTTCTTTTGCATGAGCAATTCATTCAAACAACAAGCAAACCCTTTCATTAATGGTTTAAATAATCATGGAAATTTTATTGTAACAATATTTTGTCAAGCAACAGTTGCTTTGGATAATCATGGATTATCTGGATTTTTATCAAATTATCAGTTTGTCATGTAATCATAAAATAAAATATTACCTTGATTCAAAATAATGTTTTATCATAAAATAAAATATTACCTTGATTCAAAATAATGTTTTGCCCACAGAATTTGCTAATGCCCTAATAGTGATCTTGGTCCAGACAAGGCCAAGCCTATAGGCGTTAAAGATAGTAATAAAATTTTCCATATTTTTCTAGAGACTAATGACGAGTGACAAAGCCACTATTTTTCTAATTGATTCCAAACATATAAAGATATTTGGATGCTTACGCTGGTAAAACTTTTATCACTCTAAATCATATTTTTTTTCATTATATTCACACATGAAATAGTTCAACACATAAAATTTTATATCAAATATTGTCGTGGGATATAATCTGACTTATTAATCAATATCTGAAGGCATACCTTGGTATTATGCAACACATTCACACATATTAGGGCATTGAAATTTTGCAAATGCACTTGAACAACGAAGGCATACCTTGATAAACATCTCTAAATTCAAAATAAATAATGAAACACAATCCTAATCAAATTCAAAGTTTTAAATTTTAAATGTTTGTACAAAGAGAACTCTAATTATGACTATTATCCAATCACATGCAACACCTCATGCCTATATATAAACCAAGAAATTACATAATTTTTATAGTAACTTCATCTTCTTCAATATGTATGTTCCTTTTTTATTTTTATGAACTCTTTCCTAATCTAAAAAAGAACTCTTTCCTAATCTAAATAACCAAAAAGAACTCTTTCCTAATCTAAAAGGAAATAACCAAAAAGGAACTCTTTCCTAATCTAAAAGGAAATAACCAAAAAGGAACTCTTTCCTAATCAAAAAGGAAATAACCCAAAGGACTCTTTCCTAATCTGAAGTCCGAGTTGACAAGGAACTCTTTCCTAATCAAAAAGGAAATAACCCAAAGGACTCTTTCCTAATCTGAAGTCCGAGTTGACACGAGTAATACCGTCTTCCGTGTCGACTGGACATGAGTCGACTAAGTATGTCAAGTAGTCCCGCCTTTCGTGTCGACTGGGATGTGTAGACTCGTCTTGTCGCCTGTCGTCTCGTCCTGTCGTCTCGAGTCGTCTGCTCGACTCGACTGGGTTGTTTTTCTTCTCGGCTCGTCCAAGACTTGATCTCCTGCATCAAGCTCGCATCAAATAGTAAATGAGTTTTTACATTTAGAGCACATGGTCAAATATATCATAATTTCCTTGCTCTAATTCTAAAAGAAAATAAGCCTTCATACTTTTAGCTTTACTTCTATGATACAGAGAATGAGTTGCAAAATCGATTGGGAATATTAGATAATGCAAATATGAGTGAAATCATAACTAAGAGCTTGATGGATATATTGCAAGGAAACACATATGCAAAGTTCCTTCGCAAATTGAATGATTATCAAACTTTTGAAGAATTTAAGATACTAATAAATAGTAACGTTGCACTAGATCAACGTGTTTATAACTCACCAATAGCAGATCAGGTGGCTGCAATCTGGGTTGAAGAAAATAATGACAATGCACCATTTGAGAGAGTGATAGTTGTCCATGCACATTTAGTAGGAAGACATCAAGTGAAACATTATTTTAGCTGTTATGATCCGCTGCAGTATCCCTTACTCTTTCAAAAGGAGATGTTGGATGACATCAAAATATTAAAAGAAGGGATAAAATGGATATCAGAGCTTTCAATCAACAAAGAACTATAATAGCGACTTCAGTAGCCTTACCAACCTTCACATCTACAGAAGACATATTTAACCGAGAAAGTGAAGGTAAATTTAAATTCACAATTCTTAGTAATATTATTATATATGAACATAGCTTAACCCTCAAATTTATAGGCATCAAGACACCAAAACCCGGAAAAGTCTCATGCCGAGATTATTATTGTCATAAGCTCTAGATAAGAGACTCTCAACAATAATATGATGTTGATATGTACATAAAGCTTGAAACAACAAGACTTGATTAATTTAGAAATAAATAATCAGAAATCAGAGCAGAGTTATTCCAAAGCATCGTTAATAGTGTAGCTGCCGGGGAAATAAATACATGCCAAGTGGGCAAGAGAATAATGCTTCCATCATCATTCATAGATAATCCTAGAGACATGTGTCATAGATACATTGATGCAATGTCATTAGTACAACGATTTAGAAAGTAAGATCTTTTTTATAACAATGACATGTAATCCAGAATGGGAAGAGATCATTGAGCAACTACATCCAGGTCAAACCCATAATGACAGGCCGGATCTAACCTCAAGGATATTTCGAGCAAAGTTCTAAGACTTGAAAGATCAACTCTTTAAGAAGGAGATCTTTGGAAAAGTTACCGCACATGTTCACGTAATTGAGTTTCAAAAGAGGACTACCACATGCACTTATCTTAATAATTCTTATTGGAGATCACAAAATCACATCATCAGATCAGTATGATAAGTATGTATCTGCAGAAATTCCAGACCCTGTCCTCTTATGATTTGTTACTTGTGCAGAGAAGTATAGCTTGCCCAAGGACCAGACATTCGAAGAGCTAGAGGACATCCGTCAACTTAATCTACTTTCATTTGACTATGTGATTCCATACATTAACAGCATGAGAAATGATATTGTCGCAAAAGTAAAAAAAACACTTAAAAATAGCATTATAAAAGGAAGATGCTACGTAAAGTCAATGAGCCAAGATGATTTGTCTATAAGTAAATTACAATGATGAAAAATGAAAGCATTGTGTTGATTTTTAATAAATTGACTGTGTGATTCCATACATTGATTTTTAAAAATATTTAAATAAAAATAATAGTAAATAAAATAATTCAATTTAACATATTTGAACTCGAGATGAATCAGACTTATTTATAGTAATAAAATAAATATAAAAAAATATTTTGATATTTTACCACGTGCGCTACACGTGCATAAAAACTAGTATTGATAAAAATTATGAGTAGGTAACACTTTGTTAATAATACATATTATCATGATGGTTATAAGAAAATTATAATTTTTACGATGGTTTCCTAGAAAATCACAATGTTTTCGAAATTTACTTAATTATCCCTCCTTTATATATAATGAGAAATTAGTGGTTCTTTTAAAGACACAAAAAATTGACATGTGTCATCAATGTAGATAACATGTGCCATATTAAAAAGTAGCCATGTGCTATATGGACACCTAATCTTATCTTCTAAGATTTCTCATCAAATTAAATTTACCCATAATTAAATAAATTAATAACCAAATATTTAATAATACTAATAAAATTATAACTATCCATAATAAAAAAATCTCATAATCGTACTTCTTCTTTGTATATAAATTGGCGAACAACTCCTAAAGTCTCAAAAACATGTCATATGTAAAAAAAAAACAAAAGCAAAAAACACGTGTCCACCTATGAATCCAAATCAAATTGACACTTAGTTCTATCTTCACCTAAGAATCCAAATCAAAGTAAATCATTCATAATTTAAAAGCTGTCATTTGTCTACCTATCACTAGAAGAAAATCAAGTATTCTAGACGGAATATTCTAGCCGGAATTTTTTCCGTCTAGAATATATTAAACTAGACGGAATTTTTCCGTCTAGAATATTCCGTCTAGAATAAAACATTCTACACAGAAAATTTCGTCTAGAATAGTATCCTAAACGGTTCCTTTATTTTTTTTAATTTTTTTTTAAATAACCAGGTATTCTAGATGGAAATTTCCGTCTAGAATAGTATCCTAGACGGAAATTTTCGTCTAGAATACGTGCCCATTTAAAATTAAAAAATACCCCATCAAAACCCCAGCCGCTCTTCTTCCCCCCCAAAATTGAAATTTTCAGGAGCCTCCCCCAAATCCTCAACTCCAAACTTCTACTCCTCCCTGTGAAATTGCTGCCTTTAGCCATGGCGCCAATTTGAACGGAGGTGTAGTTCAACGCGCAGAGGAAATCGAGGTAGTCGGTGGAGGTGAGATCGTAGACGAGCCCTGGATCGAGGGCCTTCAGGGGGTCAACGTGCCCCGCTCCGTAATCGAACAGAGTTGCAGGCTTGCCCGTGGCGATGTCGAGGAGCTCCCTTCCGCCGGCGTAGGTGCGTACGTGGTGGTCATGAGGGCGCGACTGATCGATGCCAGCGTAGGTGACGCTTTCAGCAGCGCGGCGAGGCCGCTCACGTGCGAGCACGACATCGATTGAGTGACCGCTCTTTCTCTCACCCCCCCCCCCCCCCCCCCCCCCCCTTCTCTCTCTCTCACTCTTTGTCTGCTGGTATTTTTTCTAAAGAGAGAAAGAGGGGAGGGAGGAGAAGATAAAGAGCGTGAGAGAGGAGAAGAGGGAAGAGAGGAGACAAATTTGAAAAGAAAATAAAGAAAAAAATTAACCAAATCCCACCCTCTTCTTCCTCCTCCTGTTCTTCTCTTTCATCTGTTTAATTTTGAGCTATTTGGGCCTATTTTCTTATCAAAAATTTTTATTTTAATTCAAAAAAATGGAAGAAGGAAAGAAATCGTCGACGATGTCTGACGTTGGCGCTTGGGCGATGAACGTCGTGAGCTCCGTCGGGATTATAATGGCCAACAAGCATGTTCCCCTTTGGGAGCTCCTCTGGTTCTCGATTGTGGCCAATACGTCCATTGCCGGGATGAACTTGAGCCTTATGCTCAACTCTGTCGGGTTTTATCAGGTTTTGATTGATTGGAGGAGGTTTTAACTTTGACAATTTTGTAATTTATATGTTTAGATTTTCTTGATGCAATCAAAGATTTATTATTTTTGATAATGTAGATCTCAAAGTTGAGCATGATTCCTGTGGTTTGTGTGATGGAGTGGATCCTTCATAGCAAGCATTACTCGAGAGAGGTGAAGATGGCCGTGGTGGTGGTGGTGTGTGATGGAGTGGATCCTTCATAGCAAGCATTACTCGAGAGAGGTGAAGATGGCCGTGGTGGTGGTGGTTCTTGGTGTTGGTGTTTGTACTGTGACAGATGTCAAAGTTAATGCCAAGGGTTTCTTGTGTGCATGTATAGCAGTGTTGTCGACATTCTTGCAACATATTGTGAGTAATCAATGTCCCTTTTGAATATCATCATGTGTTTTTTAGCTAATTTGTGTTGTTTGAGTTCATCTTGGGCGCATTCCTTTTTTAAAGGAATTACAATTGTTTCTGTTTAGTTTCTTTTGGTGTGATAGAATGTGAATTTTGCTTGGCTTTGCGTGGACCATTTAGTCGGGGTTACGCTTGACATTTGAGTGTGCAATCATTCCCTGAAATCTTTAGTTGGGTATTCATTTTGTATATACAAACCGATGTAGTCGAATAGAAGAATTTTGGTTTTGTTTTCCGTCTATTGTATATCCTCTATCTATGGTTTTAATTTTTGTTTCCCATGTTTCGCAGGTGTTTATCTGTTAACAGAAGTGTTGGTCATTGGAGAATTTAGGTGAGCTTTGTTGTTGTGTATTTTGGATCTCAATGCATTAGTGTGCATTCATGTGTTTTGATGGTGTTCTACTTTTTATTGATTGGTTCTTTTACATGGGGATATTATAAAATTGTCCATGAAAATATGTATCATTTTGGAAATATAATATAATCTTTCACTAAATTATGGCTTCAGTTTGTATTATCTTTTATGTGCATCATGATAATTCAAAACATGCTTGGGTTGGGTTTCTGTGATGCTACTAAAATGAAGTCACTAGTAGAAATACACATATGAAAATATGATTTTATATACAATATATACGAGTAAATACAAAGCATGGTTAAAGTTGAAGAATTGCAATCCTGTAAGCGACCTCTAGCATCTAAAATATACAAAAAATTTGCATCAAAGATTGAATTTAACTTTTTTATTATGTGTGATTTTTCCCCAAATATTTATATCCAAAATTTATATCAAAGGCTGCAAGTTTTGAGTATTCTAAGGTAAGATGGATAACTTGCTTTTCATGATTCTTACCTGACCTCTCAATTGGAAACATTTAACGTGGTTAATTTTTGTGATGAAGAATAACCAATTCGCCCAATTTATTGAAGAAGATAGCTAGGCTAGTTATTAATACCTTGATCCGAAAGAAAGATTTAAACTTGGGAGTTGTGATGATTTCTTTCTTTATAATGTGAAACAAGGCTCAGAAGGAAATGGCGTCTATTAGTTCATGGGGAGAACTCAAAGCATGCATCTATAGAAGCTGAGGTGAAAAAGTATGAAGTGAGAAACTTGTTCAACTCATTATGAACCATGCAATTGATATTTCACATTTGATCTTAATACTTACCATGCTTGTCCCTGGGGCTAAAATTATTCCTGCATACACACATTTTGAGATTAAGTACCTCATCGCACGCTCTTTGAATATTAATTGTTTTGGGTACAGGAACTCTTCATTTTACTATCCTTAGTGGAACACTATTCCTCAAATTGTTTCCTGCTGGATTCATCTACTAATTGATTTAGATAATAGCTTGTACTAAGAAATATGATACTCTACTTCGATAACTCCTTGCCTTATGCATAATCGTTCTTCATTTTGCAGCATTCCTGACTATTATGAGGCATTCTGGAAGGAGTTGGATGGTGTCAAGCAAATCTGGAAGAACAGAAAGCAAATCTGGAAGAACAGAAAGGAACTCAAATAGATTATTAATCATGTATCGATGAATTACATTCTTTCCTAGAAGTGTCATAGCCATTGTAAATAATTTATGTAAACGTTTGTAAATAATTTATGTATCTCTCTACTATTTTGGTGAATGTATTATTTGAATATAATTGGATTTGATATTGGAATTAATTAGATTGTGTTGGATATGAATATAATTTTTTTTTTGTTCAATATTGTGTACATACACTCAAAGTAGATTCTGCAAAAAAAAACTGTAGCATAGTATCCTAGACGGAAATTCTATCTAGGATGCTTAAATTCCGTCTAGAATACTTTTTAAAAATAAAAAAAATAAAAAAATTTAAAAATCAAATTCCGTCTAGAATAAGATTTCTAGACGGAAATTCCGTCTAGAATAATCCGTCTAGGATGTATTCTAGACGGTTTTTAATTCCGTCTAAAATATTCTGTCTAGGATGTATTCTAGACGGAATTTCCGTCTAGAATACTACATACTAGACGGAAATAAACTAGACGCGTATTCTAGACGGAATTCCTTCTAGAATACGCATCCTAGACGGAATTTTGGGTATCCTAGACGGAATTTTCCGTCTAGGATGCCTCAAATTTTAGCAGTGTATCCTATCAAAATTTGATGTGTTGATATCTAATCCTATCTTCACCTAAGAAATATAGTCAAAAAAAAAAATTATTAACAAATTCCAACCGTCACACCTCTCATTTCTAATCCTTTTGTTAAAGAATCGTTATCAAATTAAAACTATTCATAACTTGAAAGTTCTATTAATCAAAACATTATTTGATATAAATAGGTTATTCAAAATTAAAAATTTATCAACTACTACTTTCAAAATCCAAAAATTACAAACAAACCACTGAAAATAAAAAAAATACAAACTATGCTTAGGATTCAAAAATTACCAATAAAACTATAAAAATATAAAAATTACAAATAGTGCCATAAAATTCAAAAAATATAAACTAATAATCCATAAATTACAAATAATTCCTAAAAATTTGAAAATTTTTGAATAATCCTCTAAATAGTTTACAAATTACAAATAGATCTTTGAAGTTTTACAAACGAACCCCTAAAAGTTTTACAACCAATCCCTTGATAGTTTCACAAAATACAAATATCACCTTGAAAATCTTACAAATAGTCGTTAAAAAATTTAAAATTAGCCTCACGAAATCTGCAAAAATAACTAACATTATGCTAATAATTTTGAAATATTACAAACAACTCCCTAAAAAATTTATAAACAAACCACCTAAATTTTTTTTAAAAAATTACAAACTCCTTATGATAAATCTGTATATTACAAATAGCGCATGGTATTTGCAAGCAACCCCTTAAGTTTCAAAAATTATAAATAAATCCTAGAGAAATTCGAGAACTACAAACAACACCATAAATTTAGAAAATTATAAATACCACCTTTAAAATTCATTAATTTTAAACAATCCCTAAAAATCTAAACAATCCTTTTAAAAGTTTAAAAATTACATGTAGCCCTGCGAAGGTATACAATTAACCCCTAAATATTTTACAACCAACACGTTGAAAGTTTTTTAAATAACAAATACTCTTCAAAAGTTTACAAATAGGCATTTAAAAATTTTATAGCTAGCCTCATGAAAGTTGATAATGCAACAAACACTATGCTAAAATTTTCAAAATATTATAAAGTCCTTAAAAATTTTGCAAAAAACGCTTGAAAGTTTCTAAAAAACACAAACACCTCCAAAGAATTCACAAATAATCCTTTAAAAGTTTTGTAACTTATAAATAATCCCACAAAAGTTTTACAAAATAGCCTCATGAAGACTTTACAACCACCCCCTTGAAAGTTTTTAAAAATACAAACACCCTCAAAATTTTACAAACAACACCTCAACAAATTCTATAATTATGAGTGACCCTCAAATTTAACATATTATATTATAATATTATAATATATCATTGGTGTAGGTAATGATCATGGGAAGTCTTATGGTTTTAATACTAGGGGATGATGGAACCTCCTACTATCTATTTTTTGGATTAGAGGAAAGTAATCTCATTCGTGTTTCAATCGCAAGTGGACTTAATATGGAAATTGCTCGAGATCTCGAGACATTAAAATCCCAGACCTTTTTTAGTTTTTAAAGTCATTAATTACTTTTTTTAGATTTGTAAAGGAGATTGATGGTTAACTTATCTAATTTTAAATTTCAAACTTGAGATTGTAATCTATCTAAGAAAAACCCTATCATTCAAACTATCTACTTTAGCTAATAAAAAAACTCTATTATCTTCTTCTCATACCATAACGAAAAGAGAAACTTATTGTCTCGTCCTTCATAAGCATTTAATGTGGATGATCGGTAAGTTATAGTCTACAAGGAAGTATAATTTAATCATCTCTATTATTACATCAAGGTGACTTAACATATTCGAATAGCGAATTAACAAACATATAAAAACTAAAGAAATCAAAATAATCCGTGTGAGCACGGGCTTAATACTTGTTTATGAGATACCTAAATAAAACTCATATTCATGATAAACAGGGGAGAAAAACCAAGAGGGGAAAAGGGTGTAGAGCGATCGGATCTGGATCACTATAACTAAAGATCCGACCCGTTTGCAACGTAGGGTTTTACTCCGCTCGTCGTCAGGACCCCAAAACCTCGCAGCTCTCTGCCCAAAAATCAAAACGAGAACCCTCATTTCCAATTCTCTCAAATCTCAGCAATGGCACCACCGCCGCGAGATCATTTCTCCGATCGTCCTCCTCCGTCCGCAGCGCCGCTGCCAAGATCGCATCGAAGCCCAAACCCTCCCCCTCTTCATTTCGCCTCCCAAAACCCATCGCCGCTCCTCGAATCCTCAGGTACCTCAAAGTCCAAACTTTCGCGAATAAAAAACTAAAAAAAAAGAACCCTCCTTTTTAATTTTTTTATTTTTTGTTGTTGAAATTTAGGTCTCCAGTTGAGATGAGCTTCTGCGTCGAATCGCTGCTCCCGATGCACAGCGTGACCGCCGCCGCGCTGATGACCTCCATGCTCTCCGTATCCCGAGGGGGTTACGGTTGGCTCATCGAAGGTGATTTCATCTCTTTGCTCAAGATTTAGGTTTAATTCTTTTGTGTTTATCTTGACTTTTTATTGTAATTCGAATTGTTTGTGGAATTGTACCTGGTTTAGCCTGTTCTTGAATAATTAGCATGATAAGTTCATATCGCCTACCATCAACGGTTTAAGTACTTTCAGGTTCTTAGCCATTTAATTATGCACTTAATAATATTTTTTTTTTTTTTGGTGCTATGAGTGATGTTTCATGAATGACTATCTCAAAATGAGTCGCCTATCGAAGGATTGGCCATGTAAGCTAGCCCAATGCTTTTTCTGTAGAGAACACTAAGCTACCTTGCTTGCACTTTGAGCCAGAACATAATCTAGTATAGGGCTCAGATGGAAAATTTTGTATGGGGAATTTCTTTCTAATTACATTAGGGAAGCGAATCACTTCGCTGCTGCTTATTTCTTGAGGTAAAAGATATTTAAGTGTAGGGATCAAAGTAGCAGATGCGAGTATGAAAATTTATATGAGGGAGGTCTACATTAGAGGTATCAGTCCATTTGGTAGCCATATTCTCTCTTTTTATGCACCCTTTCTCATTCTCTTCACCTGTCCTCAATACTCCTATTCCACTTTCTTGATGTGTTGTTAAAAGAGCGCATTTGCCTTTTTTCCCCCTTTTGTAGGACAAGATGATACTAGATGAAGACCCAGCCAGAAAAAAAAGGTGATTAACTTGAACCTATAACGTTTTCATATGTATGAATTGTTCCATCTGTAACTACAAGGACAATTGATTCACAGGAGGATGAAATCTTTATATACATGAAAAATTGAAGGGGGTGGAAACCAAGTATATTCAATTTGAATGTTGGGGCTTGGTACTAAATGGTGAATGTAGTGAAGTTGTTTTGAAAATTTTCTCTTTTTCCAAAATTTTTCTCTTTTTCCACATTCTTGTGTTTTCTTCGCATATAATTTAATGTTCGGACTTTGAAGTTGCATCGACTCCTCATAGCCATATTGTAACAATCTAACCAAATTATTTATTGACACAACTGATTTTAGATTCATAAACCACTTGTTAGGGACATTAGCTGATTCGTCCTATCTTACCGTTCTATTTCTTAGCTAGTCAACTTTTGGCAGAAAATATTGTAGACCAAACTTTGTAAAATTTGAGATGATTCAAAGAACCTGAGATTTGTACATAGATATGCATTTGTCTAGGACATGAACTAAAATAATTGTATCCTAACAACCCCCAACCCAGCATGAGAAATGTGGGCCTAAACTAAATAGGTCAAAGTGAACGCAGCTAAGTATTTACATTCAGTTTTCACAGCGCAAGTTCAAGATTAATTGAACAGTCATGCTTTTATTGGCGGTTTCAGACCACCCCATAGACTATTATTTTTGACATAATTCATATATCAGGAAAAGCTCTTGTATGTATTTGAATATTTAAACATATCAATAAAATTTCTTGTATGTATTTGAAAATTTAATTACTTTTTAGACTGGTTTAACTTCTAATTTATATTCTCAAATAAATATTGGAACAAAGACCTAACCTTCTTAATGAGAGCCAAAATGACCTCCAATCCATCTTAGGCCCGAACTTGACTCATCTATAATTGGTCAGAATGTCATAGCTTACAATAGTGCACAGATGTTCTTCGCAATAAGTAGGCACTTGACTGAGTTCATGTCTCCTTTCCATTCTAATCCAGTTTAGTTTTATCAAAAATCCTGCTATACGACATGTGTCATTGTCCGCTTTTAGAGACTACATTTTCCATTATTTGATATGGTTGTGTCTGTAGTAATGTCTTTGTTGTGAATTGACACTAGCTGTTGGCCTTTTTGGCCTCCAATATGTACCTTAATAACTCCAATCATGTGTCTGGAGCAATAACTGGAGCACAAGTCCTGTCTTAAATTATCTTTGGCATTCAGGATACTTGTTGTTGTGAGGAACGTGGGTTTTCTTATCCATGTAATTGTTCTAGATGCTTTCACATAATGGTTTAAGAATAATTGAGATTGTGTCCCACCTTTATGTTGTGTCCCTTCAGTTGCTGATTGAACATTATGATTCTTTGGATTCACCACCACATCGTGTATGTCTAATATGCTGATATTTCATTCGACCAGCTGGAAACGATGATGTGTGACCAAGTAAATGTAGTCTAGCAAAACATTTAAGATATTCGAGCAGTTTTAATCAGGCCCCCTCCAAATTCCTAGGTTGCTGAGGTTTCAAGGGAAATTTACTGGAAAATAATGATTTTGTTGGTCACAGAATGATCGATTCAGATGTTATTTTGGGCTTTTCCTGATCATCTGTAGCACCTACTATCTTAATTTATGTAATGTTTTCACTACAGTATGGTCTTCAACTGCTGTTTACTGTTTGCAGTCTGTGTAATTGGGTTTACATAAGAAGCTGAAATTCTATGTTCCATGTGTTCACATAATGTCTAATATGTTATAGTTTGCATCTTTAGTTAACCATCTTCATAGGATGTTCTTCTTTCAATTGGTGTTTTTGGTAAAAAATTTGTACGTGCTTTACTATTTCCATTTAGCGACATGTTGACTGGCAATAATCTGGTGTTTGCATATACCTTAAGTGACTAATGATTGTGCAAGTTGTTTTATTACTTGGAGACATTGGCTTATATCATCAAATCTATAGTCACTGGGGATGGTTATATAGACGTTTATCTTACTTCTATAATCTGTGAGTTAGGTCATCAACCTGATCTTACATATTTAGGTGGCACTTAGCTCTGCCGTTCTAATCTCTTTTCTTTCTTTTTCTACCATAGGAACAATTTTCACTATTCCTAGTAGGTTATCTAGAGTGAGTGTGATTGTCTATCACATATTGTATTTTTCTTTAAAGTCCTGACCTGCTATATTCTTGATCAGTTACCCTAGGAATCATTAGTTATGACGATTGTTGCAGATATGCATATTTTTCTTATTACATATATTTAGCAGTTATTTGTCTAGTTTAAACATAAACCTATTTCCTGAAGAAAGCTAGCTTGAACACATGCCGTTAGGAAGTTAACTTCCACAGAAAGCACTCATGTTTCATTAATGAACTTAAATTGAATTATCATGCCCCTAATAGTTATTTAAGTCAAAGTACTGATGTGCATTGTATTTAATCAGCTGGCAATGATGACGTATGAAGAATATCAAAGTGGATTCAAGCAAAAATTTTGTTTGCAAAACTCCTCATTTGGAATAAACCAGTATTTATCCTATCCTATGTGCTGTACTTCCTATGAATATAAATTTCTTTTTTTTTGGTTGTTACTTTCCTGGACTCGTTCTGACTTTTCTAAGCGAATGTACAAGGAATTAGGATTCTGGAATCTGTGATCTTATTATCCAGTCTGAGTCTGCAGTTGTTTTCTCTAGTAATGATATTTTTTCTTTGTTATCCTGGATGTGATTGTTGTTGCAACCATCATAGACGCCCTTTCTTTTTCTTTCTTTTGCTTTTTTTTTCTTTTTTTCTTTCCAAATGTGCTACTTTTGGAAAGGGAGGGATGGAGAGAATGGATGTATGATCAACATCTTTTGAAGTCCTCACAGCCTACCAAATGCTCTTCTTTCGACTCAATTTCTCTACCTTCTGCTCCATACTTTGGTTGTGACTGAGATTAGGTTAGAATATGTATATATCTCTAGGCCTGTCCATAGATTCTTGGCACAGGATGTTTCCCTCAGGCTTAGTAGTTATCTAGTATTAGCTTCCAACTGCAGATTTAACAACTTGTGTCCTGCTATCATATGGCAGGGTTGATAGTAAAGCACTTGCACTTCTGTCTTTCATTCTCTTAGTGGTTCTTAAGTGGCCATTTAGCGAGTCCATCTTAAAACCCTTGTGGATTCTATTTTGCACCTGACCAACTCAATCGTTGCCGTTTCTGACCGTTAAATTATTTTTCTTTGATTTTCTGTCACTGTTTTTTACTTTGCTCTCAGGCACCAGCATACTCATAATACTGAAATCTTGTCGTTCCGTTGGGAGTCAAATTGCATGCACTCTAAATTGACATATAGTCTGAAGTGATTATTAGCCAAGTGTGATGTTATAGTTAAAGAAGATTCTAGCTTTAGCCAAGTGATTATCTAAAGGCACATTCAGCATGAGCTGCCATATAATATCTTGTTCTATAAGAATTTTTCCCTTTCATGTGTGAACCTTCAAAGTTTTCCTTGAAAGAGAGTGCTTAGCTCTTTCAGGATTGCCTATGTCTGATTCCTGATTCTGGATTTGTAGGGAGCTGAAGAAATTAGCGGACAACGTATATGTAACCACATCGAGATATTATTCAAGCTTCAGTCTTTATTATTTCAATAAGATCTTTGTAACCTCCAGATTAGTTTCTGACTGTTTTTTCTGCTCATGAATCGCTTGGAATATATTTAAGCTTCTTTGATTCTTTCTCTGTTTGCTTAGGTCTGTGATTTTCCATCACCAAGAGCATTGGAGAGGGGGCTTTTCGTTAATCTTTCATTCGCCTTTTCAATTTTGTCACGTGACCAAAAAAACAGATGGTTAATATTTGCTTAGATGCAAGTTTGTGAGACGCTCATATTATATGCTTGGAGGCTTAAGACTCTTTGTGTTCTTGCATTGTAGATGGATGAGTATTTGATTCGTTGGGAGGACTTCAACCGTGGTTATATCTGTGGATTTCTCATAACTGTAACTCTCCACCTCGGAGAAAGTGGTTTTAGTTTCGGATCATCTGAAATGCCAGAAATTCTTTGAGCAAGACGATGGATTTACGTTATCTATTCTCTTTGAATCTAGATACACCCTCTTAAAACCTTAGGTAGTTTAGAGATATGTTATTACAAAATATTTTTCAAAAAATTAACTTACCTTCTTGAAAATCTTCATTGGTATAATCTTGTCAAAATGTTCTATCTTAAGCTGAAACAAACTAAATACAAGCAGAGGAGGTTCTGTTTAAAGAGACGTTTGGTATTATTGTTTTGGAGATGTTATAACAAAATACCGAAGATTTGGTGAGGATGTTAAAATGCGAAAGACTTGGAAATAATACTAAAATGTGAAGGGGGGAAATTCCGGAAAAGTTCGCTACTTTCTCCGGGACATTAAAAATTAATGGGAGGAGAAAGAATCCGTTCCGTTTATTTTGGTTAATATTGATGGATAGTTTTAAAGAGTGTGGGAGCCACTCTCGCTAATTGACCACAGTGCTGCTGCAGCCTTCTATGTCGCTAACAGAACAGAGTGGTTAATATTGCCATGCTCAATTTATATGCGTCACCCAAAAAAAAAAATCACTAAATCTAACATGTTGCTTATTTTTTTTTTTTTTTTTTTTTTTTCGCGTTTTGGTATTTGGCCCATATCTGCAAATATTCTTTGCCGCATCTTTAGTGCTAAAAATCCTTGGGGTGTACATGCAACAATGGACTAGGATTACTAAAATTTCTCCACTTTGATTTGGCTCGTGTTGACTCTTCCTATATCGACTGCAAGCACGAAAAGAACCTTTTCGGTAATGAAACTCATAAAAACATCATTGCGCAACAAGATGGGAGATGAATTGCTTGCTAATAACATGATACTTTATATTGAAAAAAGAAATTACTTCCAGCCTTGACACAGAATAAATGGCAGAGGAGTTAGATTCACGACATACTCGTAGACCACATTTATTTTTCGCCCAGGGCAAAACATAATCCTGGCTACGCCACTGCTCCCCAGTGAAATCAACCACTCAATCTAACATGTAACCTAGTCGAAGATGTATCATAAGAAATCGCATAATGAGAATATGCTGTCAATTATACGTATGTATACAGCAATTGAACGATATTTACATTTAAATAATTGTGATTGTTAACCTTAATCTTAATTTAGCATGGCGCTGTGGGTCAATTCACTGTTAATCACCAGGAACTTACAAAACTTGCTTTTTTTTTAAAAAAAAACCAACCAAAATCACATGAACACAATTTGCTGAAAGTAGGGAATGCAAATTTCTACGCGCTTCACCTCCTCAAATGGGAAAATCTAAATAATAAATGGAATTTACGACATGCAGTGAATCAAAACTGAGCATCATTAAGAAGTTCAATTTACGAAGAAAATACAAAGTGGGATTAAGGGCTTAGAAATTACCTTCGATCAATAGGGAGTTGAGAAGACAAGAGTAGAGTTTCCGCGAGATCAAATCTTTGAAGGAGCTGCTCAGCATAGGGTTTTGTTGATTCGAAGAAGCAAAGCAATAGTTTTTAAGCAACTCTTAAGCAAAAGATCGAGCATTGCAACACCAGTCAATCACGACAACACCAAG
>NC_033798.1:79926979-79935534 GCF_001876935.1 Asparagus officinalis | reverse complement strand
CGATCATCCAAAAGAGTAAAAGATCGAGATAGGGGATAGGGAGAGCTTAATGAAATCATCAATTTTCCCAAAATCTTTAGGGTTTCTCACCTGTTATGTGTGAGAGAGAAAAATCTTTATTATTATTATTATTATTATTATTATTATTATTTCCACTTTTTCGGCCAACTAAACAGGCCTAGGCCCTTGCCCTTTTATATCTAGCGGGGAGAGCTGCCCATCCTGTTTGATTCCGGAGTTAGAATATCACACTACAAGCATGAAAGCTGACACCAAGCTCAGCCTTGTATGTCTTATTAGTTACAAAGTAACCAATAAAATGTATTAATACTACAGTGTATTTGAGGTGACGCGATCCTAGTTCCATTAATGGATCATTATTAATACTACAGTGTTAGAAACCCATTTCCCAGCGGAAGATAACAATTTTAATTTCCACAAGAAAGCAAGGCTACGGAGGTATCGGGGGAGTTTGGAACAAAATCCCAGTCTCAGGTTATGAACTAATAATAATGGTTCTTATTGATGAAAGTGAACATCGAACCATATGGATATAATAATAATGATAAACTAATCGCCAGTACTGCTCGAGTTTAGCTGGTCGTTGCAAGTTCTCTATAAAACAGATCATGCAATAGATAAATAAAAATTTGGAATCTACAATGTCTTGCCAATATTTAACCAACTACACCTTTCCCATAATTACTTAAAAGGAAGTCAAGAGTAATCATATTACCACATTCATCACAGAAACAGAACATAATTTGCAAGCAGGTGATTTAAAGCCAATTTATATAGCTCAAATGCGCAGCAGCATTACTAATCCCACAAGTCAAGACAGAATTTGTTAACAAGAGCATGTTTACCTTCAGATCTATGAAACAAAGCTAGCACGGTTTCAGATTAAACTTTATACCTCTGATCAGAAAAACAGAAGTACCCCAAAAGATGGTAACATTCAACGTTTCAATCAGAAACCACTCACTCCTCGGGAACATTAACCAGCTCATATTCAACCAGTGATAAATTATTGTCCTCCTTAACTGTAAAGTCAGCAGGCTCAGTAACCTCGATGCGACCCCACTTGTCAACAACCAGCCTCATAGATCCCTTGAACATATCAATCTTTGCGTTACGGATGATCACAGTGGCACCAGGTTTCATCAAGTCAACTGTCAATACGCAAAGCTCAATATTATTTCCAACAAGTACATAAAAACAATATCAACAAAGGATCACATTTTATGTCCTAATTACTATGGTTTTGATCCATAAAGAAGTGATGGTGTAGTCTAATGATGAAATAAATGTCTGGGTACCTAACGTAAAAGCCTCCATAAACTATGAGAAACCGCAAACACTTGGCAAAACTAAAATCACATGTGACTAGAAAGAAAGTAAACGTGTAATAATCTTTGCCAGAATAATGCTAGACTTCATCAAGTTTCATGGCATTTCAGCATGAAGGGCTTTGCTTCATTGCATTTTAGCATGCAGAGATACAGGAGCGCAAGTAGAAATATCAAATGTTATCAATTGAACTGTTTCGGATTTGATCTCAGCATTTTACAATGAGTCAAATCTAGCCAGAAATTTAACATTGTGTACTAGTTCAGTTTAAAAGGGAAATATTTCCATCTACATCTTGTTGCATTTAGTATCATCTGACTGAATGTAGACAAATGCACCATACAACTAATCACATGCAACCAAGGAGCGTGTTTTTCCAGATTATCATATTCAACAAGCAAAAAGACAAAATAGCCATGCAAGAACTAGCAAAAGATACATTTTCCCCCAGTTTTAGGATTGCTAAAGCCAATAATCATTCTCAACAAATAAAAATAGAAGCAAAAAGCATGTGAGCAAGATCTGTTAACCTTGGAGAAGCAACTAAAGGCAAGATTCTGAACGAAATATAAAAAATATCTAGACAATATCCTTTTGTCAGTTTCGATGACACACAACACACAAATAACACAGAGTCCGCCGAGCATCAAAAGGAATTTATGAGAAGAATAAAATTGAAATTATCAAATCACGGAAGAGTGCAATAAAGATATTGAAACTATTAAGAGTGAATCAGGGATTGTCCACAAAATATCACCAACACCATGTTGCAAGGGCTAACCTTCCAGATTCCTCCTCACAACAATCACAAATTAATCTTTCCACGACATATATACTCTGTAATCACGATATTACTTAATAGGATAAGAAAGTTTATTGGAGAAAACTGTAAGAAATTTTTGAAAGTTGAATGTCTAAATAATTACTAACATAATAATAAGTTTGGCAGTGCTTTTCCCGCTGGAAGATAGACAAACTTAGCTGTGGTCACAGCCAATACCGACTATTAGCTACTAGTGCATTTAGGTTCTATTGCATTTAAAATACTCTACAACATATTGGAAACTATTGAACAGAATAATATGCATGTGAATGTATTAAATAAAGGGGGATGTTCAATTATGCCATGTCAACATATGTACCCCTTCGCAAGGTTTTAACTATCGGATATCGAGGAAATATCATACAGACAAAATCCATTTTGGATGACAGATATCAGGGAAATATTGAGATATGTAGTAAATATCAGAGTGTCATATAGCATGATATACTATGTAATATAATGTTCTAAGATGTAATGTAAACATACTTAATGAAATCTAAGCATACGAAAACGTAAATAATATATGCTTAGAATCACTAACCAGTTGTAGAAGCTTATTTGGGGAAAGGAGCATACTAGAATTTTACTAAAAACTCTAAGGATGGAATTTTTGCTAAAAATATTTTTAAAAAATTGCAGAACATTGTTCTTTTATGAACAAGCTACATAAAGGATATATCGGCCAACATACCAGCTAATATATCGCCCACAAGTTACCAAAAAACAGTAAATAATATTAAAATCATCTCGTCTTATGCAAAACGTTATAAAAGGACATATCGTCCAATATATTGAGTTATATGGTAAAAAAATCTTCTCTTCTTTTTTTTTCCAACATGGTATCAAAGCACAAGTTTTCTTGGGTTTGTGAGGATTTAAAAAAATAGAGTGATCAACCTTTGTTTTTAATGACATCCAACAATTTTTCGCTTCCATACCCCATCCTCAATGGAGACAATTATCAATCTTGGGCTATCAAGATGAAATCTCATTTGAAAGCTTTGAGTTTATGGGTGGTTGTTGAGAGTGACTATAAGCCGACCCCTCTTCCACAAAATCCAACCCTAAAACAAATCAAGAAGCACGACGAAGAAAAAACAAAGAAGCCAAAAGCCTCTCTTGTATTCATTCAGTCGTGTCGGACGAAATCTTCACAAGTATAATGACTTGTGAATCACCTAAGGAGGCGTGGGAGATGCTGAAGGAAGAGTTCGAGGGCAACGATCAAACAAAATTGATGCAAGTTCTGAATCTCAAAAGTGAATTGAGATGCAAAAGATGAAGAAATGTGAGACCATCAAAGAGAATGTCGGTAAGCTTATGGCGATTGTCAATCAAATTAGATTGCTTGGTAAAACATTTTTAAATGAAAGAGTGGTTGATAAGATTTTAGTGACTATTCCCGAAAGGTACGAGTCTAAAATTTTCTCACTTGAAGATTCTAAAAACCTATCCAAAATAACTCTAGTGGATTTAGTCAATGCCCTCAGTGTTGTTGACCAAAGGAGATCAATGAGGGAGGAAGAACATGATGAAAAAAATGTAGAAGCCTTATTAGCCAAGACTTCATCTTCAAAAAGGAAAGACAAAGGAGTTCAATGCAACAATTGTAAGAAACTTGGCCATGAGGAGAAGGATTTTTGGCATAAAGGAAAACATCAATGTCACAAATGCAAGAGATTTGGTCATATCCAAAAATATTGCCGATATAATGCTGAAGAATAAGCAAACATGGCACAAGCAGTTGAAGAAGAAACTTTATTCTAGGAATAATGGTGAGATGTGCACCATGGAAAGATTGAGACAAGTGCTCTATCAATATTTGTGGAGAGATATGCTCATTTAAAAGAATGTTGGTGATTATGTGCATCAACAAGATAGAGATGAGAAGTGCATCACAAAGTGAAGAGAAGTGCGCATCAACAAGATAGAGATGAGAAGTGCATCACAAAGTGAAGAGAAGTGCTTTACAAGATTATGGAGAGAAGTGCTCTATGAAGTGAAGAGAAGTGCTTTACAAGATTATGGAGAGAAGTGCTCTATGAAGATTCAAGAGGAATGACAAGAAACTTTGAATCAAGGGGGAATGTTGAAGACCGATTCAAAGATTTGATATTTTGCTGATTTTTCTGTTTTTTTTGTTAGCTAAAATTTCGGTCTTTGGTTGTTATTTTGTTAGTGGAGTAGTTGCTAATAAATCTGAAATTAGTTTAGATTTTTATGGTGATTAAGTTGTTTTGTAAGCCTATAAAAAGGCACTTTCAGTTTATGAATAAATTGTAACAAAAAAAAAATCTTCTCCTCTTAGCCAAGTTTCTTACAATTGTTGCATTGGACTCCTTTGCCTTTCCCTTTTGAAGATGAAGTCTTGGCTAATAAGGATATTTAAAACAATGCCCCTTTGATATGCAACAAGTATCTACAATACATTGTGAAGTCAAAATCATGCAAAGTTAGGGAATATGAGAATGTGAGGAAAGCAACATCGAAATAAGAAGTACCATAGTTTCAAAGGTTAGGGATAGAGAAAACTGGATCCAACTAAAATGGCATGTTACCTAGACACTAAGTTGCATTGGTGCCGGCACTGGCACTAACATAGATGCGGGTGCGGGTGTGGGTGCTGGTACGAGACATGGAAAAATTTGTACAAGGTAGGTTACATGGATACGACTGAAACTCATGGGATATTATCATAGTTCTGAGCTAGATTATGTAAATGACCCTTTTAAATCATAGTTCTCAAGGCTAAAATGAACTCAACCCTTATCCACAAGTTACAAAAATGGATGTGGAGTGCAGGATATATATCCAAGTAAGTGTATGATGAGTGTTTTAAATTAAACATGAGTTGTGTAATGGAAGACTGGTCTGAATAAATATATACATTTATTTAAGGAGTGCCCAAGAAGTATTCGGTCCGGGTAGGGGTACGACATGTGTTGGGTGCAGGCAGGACTCCATATTAGAAGTACCAGGTAACATAGTCCAAACGTAAAAAGTATTTCGAACATATGAAAATATGTTAACATAAATGGCCACTTCGTATTTACGAGCAATAACATGTTACAGAAATTGGATTTATATCTGAAAACCAAGAGCAGTAGCATTAAAAAAAAGGGGGACAATAAAACTCTTTAAAGCCAACTACAGAACAAGGGAAATGCCGATCATAACATAAACGGTAAATTAATTTAGTCACCTCAACATCTTTTATTTGCCTAAACTGCCAACAAATAACAATGGTCAATGGTATAATGGGGTTACGATAACCAAGTACTTAATAATTCAATAATAAGAACGAAATTCAGTCGGTATCAACAAATTACTCACGACATACAGAAAAAAGGTTTCGGATCCACGAGCTAGGGTTTCGACGAGGGGGGGCCAAAGGAAAAAGGGGGAATGCAAGCTCACCTTGCTCATTTCGAGCGGTGAAAACGATGGAGGCGGTCTCGTCGCCGATCAAGCACTCAGAGATCTTGGTCTGACGAAGGTGAGGAGACGCGGCCCGCCCCTTTTGAAGCACCGTGTTCGAGGTCACGACCTTCGCGGTGAGCGTGTGGCCGCTGGTGCCGGGCTTCAACTGATCCACCTTCGTGAACACCGGCTTCCTCTTCGCGGCCGTCGACGTCGACATGGTTCACCAAAACCCTAACCCTAGATTTCTCGATTTAAGGGGTTTTTTTAGATGAGCGTTAACAGCACGTCTCTTCTTATTGGGTGAACTTAAGCAGGGAGAGAGAAACGAGGAGACTCGCACCAATCCACAATCCCACGGGGGAAAGTTGTTAGCGGTACGGTGGCTCGCGGAACGAGTTACTCCAGCTCAGGACTTTGCTTCCGTCCTTTGTGATTGACTCGGGTTGGGTCAATTTATGCTGTCTTATTATGCGCTTGGGGGGACCCCGGGGTCTCATCATAGAACCCAACTTTAATTCTAAAAAAATATTCTTTAATTTTCAATTCTATATATAATTTTTTTTTTTTGAATCGATCACCTGAGCCTAAATTTTCAGTTTTGTCTTTTTTTTTCAATATTGAGCTCATCAAAACTCTATTAAGGATCATATCTTTAGAGGATCAATTACCCCCCCAAAAAAAAAACTTAGTTGAAATATGCATCCAGATGATTGATCGCGTCAAAAATCTGTTTAATAGTGGTTTATGTATAAATTGACAACCAAAATTTATTTCTGTAAAACAACGCGTTTTGAAAAGTGGATTCTAAAGGGGAAAACGGAACCTGTATGTACTTTGCTATGCCTTTGTAATGCATAGGACATAGGAGACTATTACAAGGTTATTGGCAGGAGCACAGACTATTACCGTGTTAAATACATATAGTTAACTAAAAAAGTGGAGATAACATAAAAAATGGAGTTAGTTTCTCTTAAATTTAGTCTCTCTTACCATTATATAAAAAACTCCGAAGTTATGGTAAAGGTCGAAGATTATAGTTGATTCTAACTTAGACTCGCATAGTGGTGTTAATTTTAAGCAAAATCCGTCTTAAATTCATGGCTGGTGGGATTTAAACCTGGGTTGTTCTGGTACCATCTTAAATTGAGTCCTCCTAACCAACATAAAACTATACTATAATCTCCGATCCTCATCGAGCTTTTTGTGTAATGGTAAGAGGGACTAAATTAAAAAGGAGATGCAACCTGCAGGATCATGTTAAAATTAATATGAAATTATAATCGTCAACCATCACCATAACTATGGAGTTTTGGTCTAGTTGTTAGAGAGGCTATATTTAAGAGTTTCATAATTGATTCTAAGACAATATGCGGTTATCTAATACCTCATACCTGTTAATTTGGATGGATGGACGCATAGCTTACGTTAACTGGAAAATTCAGTCGCCTAACACCTCATATAAGACTTTACTTGCAGAAAATAATAGTAGCAAGAACAATTGAGGAACACGAGTTGCTTTCATAATTGATCAACAGTTAAAATTAGAATTTGGCCACCAACATTTCCATTTATTTTATTAAACTGCCCCTCGTACCTGTGAACAAATCAGCCGTAAGGGTAAACATAATTAAAAGTTAGCAATAACGTGAAGGAACAACTGAATACTAGCTGAAAAAAAAAAAAAAAATTCTGCAAGCTCCCCATCTATACTTCCAACAGAGTACAAGAAAATTTTATAGCACGTACCTCAAACTGTGCAAGGCTAGCATTTTCTTTTCCCTGTTCTGTAAGTTCATATAGAATTCAAAACCAAACATGTAGCCATTAACCAGTGAAAGTAGAGAGAAGATAGTGTTGAACAAAATTTAACATAACATGCAAGATTCGTCGAGAGGCTTTAAAGGAGAATGTTCTACTTAACACCAACATTCGCCTATCCCTTTGCTTATGATCAACATGACACTTCAAATGTCATCCCAACATCCTGAGCATGGATGGAATAGTGCAGAGATAAAACCAAGAGCATTCGGAAAACTTAGGAACATTTTTCGCAAACAAACCAGTTAGCTATTAGCATCCCCCTGTCTTCGTTAAGGTGCAAGTGGCAGAGATTAGGAGAGAGAAACAGTTCCTGATCGAGCTATTGACACCGGCCTATCTGGATAATTCCTCTCTCATCTTCTTCAGTACATAATAGGATGCATGCGATTTTGGGATTTCATGAAGAAGTTAGAAACAAAAATACAGCAATTTACATGTCACCAAAGCAGGGTCTAGGAACATACAAAGATGTTTAGTAGCATTTTCCACAAAAATTTAAACAAAACAATAAAACCAAAAAGGGACTAAATGATGAAGGGCATCCATCGAGATGAAATTGTAGGATTGTGCTAAGGCATTCACAACTGCACTACCTCTCAAATTCTACGAACTTAATGAAAATATCAACCCATCAGAACGCAGGGAATCAAGCTCCCTAAGAAATACATAGCCGCCAGCAGAGTTTGACATGGATAAGGTCCAGCCCAGCGGAAGACAGCAAGCCAGTGAAGAATCCACTACTCCAAAAGACAAATATGCTAGCTGTACAAAAAGATCTGGTAGCACTCCTGTCTCTCTAGCTTAAAACTCTAATATCTACAAGAAATACTCCAAAAGTGAGTTAAATCTGTTGTTAAACCTTACATGACTATAGAAAAGAAAATAACGGAAAGTAACACTAACAAAATTGTTCATTAAGAAGATTCCTATTAACTTGTCATAAGGAATTGCACCAACGTGTAATAGCCAAATATCAAAACATAAAAGAACATGTGTCATACAATGTGCAATGCCAGACATCCCTTAGAATAATTAGCAGCATTTAGCACGGTTGTTGAAGCTACATATCAAATAGTCACTTCTTCCAATCATTATCTACATAATTGAAAGAGTGAGAACGGCCCAGCTAAAAATGCAG
>NC_033798.1:79904479-79924479 GCF_001876935.1 Asparagus officinalis | reverse complement strand
ATACCATTAGCACCGATGCAAAAAAGGGAAATGAGATTTGCTCTCCACTCAAGAGGAGAAACATTCATGTCATATAGAGTATAAATACATTGAAAAATAGATGGTTCATTATGCGATAACTGATAAGTAATATTGTATAGAAGGCCAAAAGCAATTTAAGATCTCCTTAACAGATAACTTGGAAAACTAAGATACTTCAGCGTGCCACTTAATTTCAAACTATAGGTAGGTAAGAGCCTTAAATTGATACGATTGAAAAATGTTCCCATATTCCATATTGGAATCATTCGCATAGTATGAATTCAAATATAGAGTGAAAAAAAGCAAGTGCAAGACATTTAAAAAAAAACCACTGATAAGTATATACCTCAAGTTACATTTCATGGTTAAATTTTTTGCCAGTAATGATTCGTGATATCTGAAGACCTCGGCTGAAGGCCTCATTGAACAGAATTCTTGTCTGCATTGACTGGAAACCAGGCAACCAGGATAGCAGCGCCACTGGAGCCATAACAATTATTCCGAAAAGCAGGTCATATAACCGAGCCACAGAAACAACAATATCCCACAAATAGGGTTTTCGTTTTATGACATGTCTGGAAACTTGGGCCAAGGATAATAGGCCCCAACCAGTGGGAATGAACGCTAAAAGGCTTGTAAATATATCAATAATATGAAAATTTGTGAACTTCAGCAGAAGAACTATCACCAATAGCACAAGAGTAATGATGAAAGACTGGACAGTCCTGTAGTATATATGTTCCTTAGCAGAATACTTGTCCCGAGCATAGCCTATTATCATAAAAATCCCAATGGCAAGAACCACATAGCTCCATGAAACGATATAAACATAAAATTTTGTGCTCCCATGGACAATATGCAGGCGATACACAATCCCATACTGAAAGATGAAGTACCGTAGATCTAGTATTACCTCCAGTAATTTTCCCCAAAAATTAGTAGTTCGCAAATGAGCTTGCTCCTCCTCCCACCATGTTTCCCAACTTTCATCAGCTTTTGCAAATATGCCACCGCGAAACCAGATCCAGTTCATAAAGTCATCAAAGTCATAGACAGTTTTCAACCAGTCGAAAGCTGAGGGATTAAATGCAAAGGGAGCCATGATCCATGAGACCACAAGAAACCAACAAGAGATAGTCATGACAATATACACAAAGGTATCCTTGGATATGGCACCATATGATGCATAAAGAGTCAATATAACCCCAAGCTCTATCGCCTTTATAAAATGGCTACGTGCATAAAGTCTATAATTTTCAGCAAAGCTCTTGTGCTGCACAACAAAACCACGGCCAGTTGCTCTATATTTTGCTCCCCCGTGAAGGATTGTCCGTCCAAAATAATGTGTTTTTGTTCCCATTGAAAAAGTATAGAAGACCGATGCTAGTTGAAGCTGCATTGTCAAGAAATCCCATACAGCAGGAAGAAATCCATGCTCCAGAGAATTTTCAACTATCATTGGCAAGGCAGTGAAAATACCTAACTGGATAATGAACTGCTGGTTGAGAACAGTACCGAGGGCAGCATTATTGGTGGAGTCGGCACTATTCTTGATTGATGCCTCAAGCCCACTTAAAGCCAGGTAAAGCCGCCCCCAAGCAAATGCATAGACGGTCAAGACAACAAGCATAGTACTGAAGTAGAAGCCGACTGTAGTGTAGAAAAAGGAAAGCATGCGGAAGAAATCCAACCTATGCCCCAACCTGTAGACATCCCTGCTTAAAGTCTGCTCCCCATTGCCACTGGCAACCTTGGCTTCAAACATAGCTATCTGATTCAGCCCGACATCTCGTCCTTTGCCCACCTGAATATACTCATGATGGGTCACATTGCCTCCACGCAGTGTACAATTAAAGCCTGCAAAGATGTCTTCACTGATGTTAATCACCCTGGAAGCCTTACTAACACCACCTCGGCTCAAAAACCATAGCCGATCAAAGACATCAGGATGCCCATAATGCATCCGCACCTTCAGAGGGTTTGCAAGAACACGCTGTCCAAGAGTAACAAAGCTCATCTCTTGGGCAGACATGAACCAAGCAAGGGAAGAGACAGAACCAGTGAAGACATGTTCCCTTACTCCTAATATTGTTGGTTTCCGAGAACCATAATAATGATTGAACTCTTCTAACAGATTCCGCATTTTCAGAGCCTCCTCAAAGTAATTGTCTTGGTTCATGTCTATGGTCTGTACTGCATCACCCCTCGTAAATATTAAGGCATGGTTCTGGTTTTCAGGCTTGCCTTCCCCAAGCTTCAAGGGTCCAGGCAACCTGACCCGGTAGATCTCCACCTCTTTCTGCAACTGCTGATCATATTTAACAAGGACCGAATAGTACTCCACTTCATCTCTTCCTGTGTGAACCTCGTCAACATATGCCACACGGAGTGCTACATTGTTCTTCATTAGATACAATATGTCTTCAGCACGGGGATCCTTCTTTGCCTTCTGGGCACCATATATTTGGCAGGCCACTACATAAGTAAATTTCATCAGAGCAGTCCCATACTCATGGCCCTTGAACAATGTGCTCACACTACTGCTGGCTCGGCTTAAATTACGTGATGATGGATACTGAGAGTCCCCAAGACCATCAACCTCAATATCTATCCTTGAAGAACCAACTGATGCAAGTTCAATTGATCCATCTCGTATGTCAACTTCGGAGGCAGAGTCAAGAAACGCAAGCATCTTGAGAGCTTTATAGTAGTACATCATCCCCCTGACTGTTCGAGCAAGGGTCTGACCCCTGAGGGAGGCCCAAAGCCGAAGCTCCCTTGACCCCTTGTCCCAAACCTGCTCTTCACTAGCATATCCATTTTCTTTCATCCGTTCCAGAAAGTTTACCCATTCATCATCATAAATCTTTTGAAGATAGAATATAATCGATATGCCATCTTCATTCTCTGTTCGAAGTTGCTCTTTGCTGTACAAAACTTCTTCATTATAATACGGTGTAAGAACACTGAAGGACATCATCTTTTCAACTTGGGGAGCACGAGGCATGTTCATGAACAAGGAATTACTAAAGAAAGCAATACGTCTTCGGGCCTCCAGATTCTTGGGGACGTTGTTCATTGAATCCCTCGAAGTAAGTATTGTATGGAGCCGCCTTATATTCCTATAGAAGGATGCATTGTCTCGAGTGGGCAATTCAACAGCACTTTCAAACAGCAGACCTGTGGTATTCAGCCTCAAAGGAGCTAAACCTAATTGTCTTAGTTCATCTGTGCTCTTCTTATTTGTAGGGAAGTCTCGGACAGCAATATCATAAAGGGTCTGTAGCACATTAACTACCTTATTCAAATCGTGTTCGGGCTTAAGTAGTTGGTCAAGGAGGGTAATCAGCTTTTCATGGATATTAGGTAAGACAGACATCTTAAACTCAGCAGTAAACTTTCCCAACCGCATTGAATCATCAAATGAAGAGAACAACTGAGTGATGATTGAGTGCTCCTCAGTTCCTTCCCTGACAATCTCGAGTAATAGGTGCTTGATACTGTCGTAAGCCTCTATCACTGCACATCGCCTGTATTCATTTTTGCATATCTTTCTCCAGTGCCCCCTATCTGATGCGATAAGCTCCTTTGCCTGACTAAGAGCAAGCAGCAGTTCATTGCAGAGCAATAAACATGGCCAGCGAATAACCCGGATGTTCCAAGCACTAGCAGGAAGCTCGAGAAGCTCAAATTCACGGTTGCTGATGATATCCTCCTCCCTAAAAGTCTCAATAATTTCATTCCATATCAAGGCAAACCGATGAGCTGCAGCCTGGTTGGACTCAATCTTCTTATATGGCCTCCCAAGCCCATAACGAAGCTTAAGTCGAAGAATTGCATCATTGAACTTGCTCTTCAAAGTTCCACGGTCCTGAAGCAGCTGCTCCTCAGGCATTATATTAAATTGCATTGCACTGGCAAAGAACTGGAACCTCAGCCTCAGCTGCTGGACATTCCGAATCTCACCCAAATGGGAGAACAGACCCACCAAAGCTCCAGCAAAGGAAGAAAAAATCGCATACCAGATCTGAATGTCCATCAGATATATCAGAACTACAGGAAGCCACAAGACAACTACTGCAAAGCGATTAGTATGGTGGAAGATCTCAGCCCACTGGATATGAACAGAGGGAAGATTATATATGGCCTTGGTTGGTGCAACCATTGGTTTTATCTGAAGGAAGTAACTGAAAATGAACTTCACTGCAAGGAGCAAAACCCAGAATAGAGCATACTTCACATTATCTACAATCCCTTCCCTCAATCCTCGTCCAACAAATGTCCGAGTCTGAAACCACCACGTCATTGCATAGAGGATCCTCCAGTTAGTCTTCTCGAGGAAATTGCGGACCCAAGGGATGATGAACAGGACAAGAGCTAGAACCTCAGGAAACACAAACACACCACAAGCCTCGAGGTAGTTGATCACTCTCTGGTTTGCTGCGTAGGACCAACGACGATCTCGATTCTTCTGGTCCCAGACTCGGACATAAAGGACAGTGAAGGCAAGAGACCATCCAATAGCAACAATAATTTTCAACACCATTCTGACAGCAAGCCATGAAGTCTCTCTCCGGATAAGACTGTACTGAGTCCCAAAATCAAGCACAGCTTGGACAAATCTGAGGCCAGCCCAAGTGATAAAAATGGTCAGTGTCCTAACTTGAACATCTCGGCTCTGGAGTGCTTGCCAAGGATAAGTTTTCCCCTGCCAAGCTACAATGGCAGCAGCCTGGAAATACAGTATAAGCATGATCCATAGCCGATCAAAGCTCCTGAAAAGGTGCGCAAAGGATCGCACCTCAGCAAACCCAGTCTTCTTCACTCGATTCTTAGTGGGGGGAACAGCAAAGAAGTTCTTCGATAGGTCAAATGGCCACCGAAGGCGATCAAAGCACTTCCTACTCCAAAAATACTCATTGATATCATCATAATTCCTCCATGAAGTATGAGAAGCAGTACCACCATGACTAGACTCAACCTCAGCCTGAATCACTTTATACAACGGCGTAATAACACGAGTAAGAAATGCATTCTCACCAGATATAGCAGGAAGAGCAGGACGACCCGTAGCATCATCAATATAATCCTCAAGAATACGATTCAAATCCATAGCCATATGATGAAAAATATAGCAAAGACATTCCGGAACAAACCTCACATTACCAGCTTCACCCCAAATAAGAAGATACAAAGCAGTATACAACAAATCACGACGTGGGTCAGGGGAAGAACGGCGAGTGATGGCAGAAGAATCAGAGACCCACAAATTCGACTTCCGACCAAGATAAGCACACCAAGAAGTGTAATTGTGAAGCAATTTCCTTCGTAGACGACGAACAACCGAGGGTTCAAGGGCATCAATATTATCAGGGGGTGGCTGAAGACGCATCTGAGCATTGGCAAGGAGAAGCACAAGATGCTCCCTTTGGTTCTTGACATTGTCGCGTTGAAAGCCAAAGAATGCGCCCAACCAATCTAAGAGATCCAGCCCATCATGCCAACGGACAAACGGAGGTTTTCGAAGATCGCCAACGGTGCGGAGGGCGGCCATGGCAGCTCGAACTTCAGGGAATCGGAGCGCCGGGTGCTCAGCCAAAAGGTTGTGTATTGGGATTATGTTGTAGACATCATCGCCAAATTCGGCGCCCACGGCCATGGCCGGGGGCCCGGGCCCGGGCCCGCCCGATTTGCACGCTGCCGGAGGCTCATTTAAGCATCAGATTTGATCTAGAAGGAAAAAAAAAATTGTGAAGTAAATTCCATTTCGGATTTTTGAATAGAAGAAAGGGGAAATGTTGATTAGAACGATTTAAAACCTGAGATGAAGATTGGCAGCGGATTCTCAGCTGAAACTGAGATCTGGGTTAGAAACCCTAGCTGGCAAAAGAGAGGAGGTATATGAAAAAAGTGAGTGAATCTGATGAAAAAAATAAGAAAAAAAATAAATTCCTTGAATTTATCGATTACTTCTTCAGTTGTTGAACGCGCTGGCTGTTGAAGTCAATTGGCGAGCAGAAATCTGTGTGGGTTACGTAGTCTCCTCCGACGCCCTCCAACTGTGAATTATTTATCATTTATTCATTAAAAATTTATTTAAAAAAAACATAATGCGAGTGTGACTATCATAAATGGAGGTGCATTTATCAATTATTCATCCGAAGCGGAATTTGATTGGGGCGAATAAAAGTAGGAACGTTTCCGTTGAAGACGCACTCTCTCTCTCTCTCTCTCTCTCTCTCTCTCTCTCTCTCTCAAAAAGAGGGGAAAAGACTGCAACTAAATTACGAAATTGCCACTACAAGAAGAAGAAGAAGCAACAAAAACATCTCAATTGAAATCATCAATACCTGAGACGAGAATTGAACCCAGCTGAAGCTGAGATTTTTGAGATAAGCCCTAAATCGCACCCAAATACTTCAAGATCTGTTGAATGAAGAGAAACAAAGAGAACAAAGTGAAGTGATGAACCAATGGATGTGAGGGAAAAGGAAATGATTTGGCGGAGCGAAGCTCACCACTTTGCTTCAAAAACCCTGGGTATTGAAATTTAAAATTGGAAACCCTAGATCGGGAACCCACCGTCTTCGCCTTTTATGGCCCAACTAATGAGAGGGGGCGGAGAAACGAAGAAAAGCGAATTCTTTTGTTTTCTTTTTCATTTATTTATTTATTTTAGGTCCGAAATGAAATCAAAAGGCGCACCCTTTTTGATTCGCCGTTTCATTTTGGATATGTGTATATATTAATGAATGTTTGCATGATGGGTGAAATTGAATCTACAGAGTCTTATTTTAATGCGTCTTTAGACGTTGATCCCTTATATCTTTCATATTTATAAAGTAGTTTCTCAAACTGTAGAGTTGTTGATTTAGCCCTTCAATTCGAATAAGTTATTTCAAATTAGCGTCGCTGTTAGCTTCCACCAGCTCATGTAAGTTTATTTCAAATTAGTGTCTTCGTTAGTTTCCACCTAGGGGTGTCCAATCCGCCTTAGGCCCGGCCCTGACCCAGCCGAGCCGGGGCTCAGCCCGGGCTCGGATAAACCAAATAGGGTTCCGGGCCTGTCCTGGGCCCGGGCTCGGGTAAACCAAATAGGGTTCCGGGCCCGGCCCGCTCCAAACGGTCAAACGGTCACTTAAGTGACCGTTTGATGACAAAAGCCGGGTCGGGGCAACCCGGCCCCGTCCTTAACGGTCACAAATGTGACCGTTTTGGCCGGGTCGGGCCAGCCCTGTCTTAACGGTCATAAACGGTCATTTTTTACCTTTTGACCAAAATACCCTAAAAAACGATCAAAATGGTCAAAATTTGAGGGTATTTTGGTCATTTATCTAGAAGCTGCCTCTATAAATAGAGGGGGTTTTTATTTATTTTTCTCATCCAAAACTCATCTACTTCTCTCTAATATTCCCTTATACTCTGCCAATTAAAATTAATTAATAAGTTATCCTAGCAAGTATGAAATACAACAATATATATGAACTAGGATTCACCACACACTTCTCTCTTGGTGTACAAGTGTATTACAAAGTGAATTTCTCAATAAGCACAATATAACAAATGATTGTTCTCTCTAATAAGGTGAGAACTCAATTAGGCTCAACTCAATGTCACACTATCCCACAACCTAATTATATAATGTATGCAAATACAATAAGCTCAATGGTTGTGTGTGTAAACAAAGAGTAAATCAAATCAAACTAAACTCAATATAAAACTAGCTTTAATAGAATTTGATAATTAACAAATAACAAATGAAAGCTAGAGTTGAGTTTAGAAAACTTCTCAATGGAAGACAAGATGGAGAGATGGAGATTGGAGCCCAAACAAGAAGATAATCTCCTCCACTTGTGAAAACCAAAACAGCTTTAACCCAAACCCTTAAACAAGCTTAAAACAAGCTTAAACTCTTTTTAAAACTCTTGTTAAAAACTTCTTGGCTTCTTTGAAAGAGAGCAGCAATAGGGTATATATACCCACTTGAAATCTCAGTCAAGAAGCCCAAACAAAAGACAAAAACAGCCCCAGCAAACAGCTTAGAGAAATAGCCGTTGAAGCCCAACGGATCTATTATCGGTCGACCGAAAATTCTGTCGGTCGACCGATGGAGAGCAAAAACACGAAGACCAGCTCTGGACAATCCCGAAAACTGATATAACAGAAAACTGATTTGCTGATTTTAAAATGCTGTTTAAAAATATCAAATAAATTCCAAAAAATATAAAACTTTGGGGAATGATTGTAGACATGATAATAAACATGCTACAGCGACTGGTTATCAGAAATGACCTCCCAAATGAAAAATATCATTATTTTACAAAATAGTCCAAAACATGAAAATATGATATACTTGAATTTTGATGTTTTGACATAAACCAACTTTTGAAACTTTGTGAAATATTTTTATAGACTTAGTAAAACATGTATAAACTGATATTGAAGTCTACAAACTAAGAATACAATATTTTCACAAAATTGCATATTCTATGCAATGTTTTCAAAAACACAATAGAAAATATGAAATATATAATTTCATATATATAATCATAAAAACTCAAAACACATGTATGTATATATATAACTATATATATGCATAGAAACCAAAACTTATGTATATATATATAACTATATATATATATACGAAGAAACCAATAAAATGTGTGTGTATAGATATTGAGCTTAACGTATTAAACACACATAATATAAACCTATACTAAATTACCCAAGCTTGATCTTGATCTTCATTGTAGCTCAACTTGGTACACGTTGCGGATGAAGCTTGAACTTGATCTTTAACTTTAATTGTATGTAGCTTCACTCCACAAATCCGCCAACCTCCATTTGATATGATCGTTAAGGCGCAATCCATCCAACCTCCAACTACGTTGTTTGTCTATAATAAATAAGAAAACACAAATACTAGACAAACAATATTAGTGGTAAATTCTTTGTTAAATATCATCAAAACAAGAAGTCCAACACGCTGCACCCCCCAATACCAAACAGAAGTCTAAGTCAACAAGTCCTTTACCCCAAAAATCATGTTTGTAATGTGTTTACATCCTAGTGTCATATCATTGCAAATTCAAAAAAAACCCCGAAATGACCTTGACTGCACTTGCTGCCTCTCTCTCTTTTTCACCCCCCCTACCAAAACCCCCACCCCCAGAAAAGGTTTTGTTGTGAACCTTAGCAACCTCTAATCCTAACACAGTTTCCCATTTCTTCTACTCCCGTTCATGGAAAAAAAATTCCTTTTTTTCTCGCTCATCATTCTCTCTCAAATAAGGGTTAGGTTCCATTTTTCTATATAATATCTGAAGACGGCCCAGCTTCTAAGATTATTTCTCCCGTTGGATAAAATCTTGAAGACAACCTGGTTTCTAAGATTATTTCTCCCGTTGGAGAAAATCTTGAAGACGGCTTCCAGTTTGAAGTTGTGAAGAGAAATATAGGTACAAATTCAGTGGTCAAATCCATTGAGAAGAAGAAAAAGGTGTTGAATGAAGGTGCAGCGGACGAGTCCGTTATTGGAAATGAAGGAGTTGCGGGTGGAGAGGGAGACTATAGGGAAAATCATTCAACATGTTCTTACAGACATCGCCCAAGAGTATTTCACTCATTCAACCCCTAATGATGAACCATAACAAGATCTTGTACTGATTAAGGAACACTCTAAATAAAGAGGAGAAGGCAGCACAAATAATTCCACCAAAGCTCTGTTGGACTTGCAGAGTGCATCCAAAGGGATGAAGAGGAAAAAATAGTAACACATTGTAAAACTATGTAAATTTGAGTATATTATGATAAGTAACATTTAATATGTTATACTGTAATAAATAACATATTTTTGATGTTTGAGTATGTTAGGAATTGATTTGAGGTCAATTCGACGTACATATTTTCGAGTGTGAGAATGAATCAGTTTACACAGGCAAACAGACTCAGTGTAGTCGACTAGTGCTCTTAGTAGTCAACTACTCTGAGCTCGTAAATAGTTTACAGAAACTTGATTTGAGCTTAGTAGTCGACTAGCGGGAGTTTTCTCAGTTTGTGCAGGTTTGGTATCGGGCTGATTTTGTTTGTTTCGAACCCGACCGTTAACCTATGTGTTTATACTCATTTTAAACTCTAATTCCTCACCTTACACATGAAATATCAGCAGCCTCTCACATCCTTCAACCCTAACCCTAAAAGTGTGAGTTTTGGATGTGTTCTTGAGGCGTTTGTCGAGAGGAAGGTAGATTTTTTGCGTTTTGGAGAACAGTGATCTTGCGTGCACGTGTTCAGGAGATCAACACCGCTTTGATGAAAGATTATCTTTGTACAAACTCATTCCCATAGTTAAATAACTAGTTTGAGATGTTTAATTAGTATTCACATGCCTAAATCTTAACCTGATCGAGGTGTTGAAGTTTGTTTTTTGATGATAAGTCTTAACCCTATGCTAGATCTGAAGTTAAATCTTTAATGTTGATGATAGAAACGTGATCATGATCATTAGGGTTTATGTTAATTTTATCTATAACTTGTTAATTATGTTTATCTCATGAGTAAACCCTAATTCGTTGTTTAATTGAGGTTTCTTGTAAGCTAGTTATGCTAAAACCCTAGGTTTGTGATACCTAAGGCATATGAACATGTATAAATGAAAGTTCACTCATGGTCATGAGTAGTAACATCATTGTGTTGATAATTTTGTAGTTAATTAAGAGATAATGGAGAAATTTGGTTAATTAGTATGTTAAACCCAAATTTGAGCAAACTAATAAAATTATTTCATGTTCAGGATAGGGTCTTGAAATTTGATGAATATTATATGTTTTATTATGTATTTAAATCTCATGATAAGTTTTGGGTGATTGATATATACATGTTTGTGCATGAAAGAATGCATGTTTTGACAGGGCAGTCGACTACTAAGCTTAGTAGTCGAGTACTCATGCCCAGTTTAGGTTTATAAAAACTAAACTAATATAGTGTAGTCGACTAATGTGCTTACTAGTCGACTACTAAGTTTGACACTACCATGACAGAGTCTGGATGGACTCAGTGTAGTCGACTACTAAGGTTAGTAGTCGACTACTAAGACTTTTCCTGAGCATATTGTTGCATTCTTTTTTTTGATGCGATCACAGGGTTCGAGTCGCACGATAGTATATATATAGACATGAAAATACATGAATGGTATCGTAGTACACACGTGAGTATCCCAAAAGGGGATTTGACAAGTGTTGAGTGATTATACTTGAGTCGGAGTAGTATACATGTCGGATATCATTAATGAGCACATCTTAGTACTATATGAGATAGTGTGTCGATATGCTAGATTTATACAGTTCCTACATAGGATGGATATCGTTGATGAGTTCAGTTCAGTACTACATGGGATAGTGCATCGATATTCTATTTGTACAGGCCATCGAGTCGGGTCTGGATGCTTTGTCTAGCAGTCCGTCCGCACGAGGATGCGATAAGGCTTGTGAGCCGTCTTTTAGGATACCTATAAGGTAGGCTATCCCATACTCATGTTATGCACTAAGATTACGATGAGACTAATGAGTCGTGTACATTATTTTAGGATACCTAGAGGGTGGTCCATTGTGTATGATAATGCAATGAGATCAGGATTTTGCAAAGAGTTGCAAATGAGACAATTATTCAATAGCCTGAGTTTTGGTGGATGCCAAAAGTGTTTATATCACACTGTTGAATATATATGACCGAGATACCTTACTCTTGTGAGTACATGAGACTTATATGCTAATGTTCATTATGGTGTTTTATTTTCCAGTGATGTTTCTTTCCATAGTTCGGGATTAATATTTAGATATCTACAGTTTGAGACATATGATATATATACGAGTGTTTCCTTATTTGGATCATTTCACTTGACGTACTATATATCGTATTGTAGATTTCTAAGTATTAATACCATTAGATACCAAAAAAATAATGTAGGTAGACTATGCTTAATAGATAGAGCATCCATTATATCTAGAAGCCTTTTCCCTGGGGGCAGATGGAGGTAATCTTGCTTTAGCGCTCTGACACTCTTGTTGTTATTTTATTTTTATTTTAAATTTCTTTTCAGGCGGTTCAGAGCTTCAGAGAGCCGTAGGTTGACAGACTTCCAGCATAGTCATCATCGTTCAGATATAGTAGTTGAGACTCCACTGTAGTTGACTTTCATGTTTAGACGCTAGAGTTTATTTTCTTATTGTAAAGGCTGTGAGCCTTAGTACGATTTTTATATTGATTTATGTTGAGACACTTTTCAGTCATCAGATGTATTTCAGATTTATCAGTTGAGACATGAGTTCACTTATGAGATTTATCTTTCGACATCATGTTTATTGTATTTATTTCCTTCTTTTTGCATGTATTTTACCTGTACTTTATTTTTGATTCCACTAGAGGATATCATCGTGATTGGTGAAACGTGTTATTGCATAGTGCGTGGTGCATGGCGGGTTTAACATTTCTGGGTTTACCTTGGACTACAGCTATGTGTAAAAACATGGGCATCACACACATGAATTATCTAAGGAGAAGTCAGTTGTTATATCTAAGAGTTGGTTGTTAATTTTGAAAGTAAGTTATTAAAATTGAATATTCAATGTCAAGCTTATTATTTAGTTTTTAAATTTAATATTTAGTTATTAATGTTAAGAGTTAGTCGTTATGGTGGTTGGTTAGTTGTTAAACTTAATTGTTAGTTATTAAAGTTGTGGGCTGGTTTTTTAGAGCGTATGCCAGTTGTTAAACTTAACTATTAGTTATTAAGATTAGATCTTAGTGGTTAAGGTTATTAGTTACTTGTTAAACTTAATCATTAGTTGCTATAAGCTTACTAGTTAGTGTTAGGTCTCATGTTTATGAGCGTACTATCTAATCTAGTTTTGATGATTAACAAACAATTTCTAACAATGGTTGTCGAGTGTTTATATTTGATTGTTTCGTATTCTACACAAGGATCCTCCGTTGGAGGTTGGTTAGACTTGCGCTTTCACGATCACATTCAAAGGAGGTTGGAAGGAAATTAGAATGAAGCCACTTTCTATTCAAGTCAAATTTATTATCGATTCATCCTCAACCAAGACGAGCTAATTGAAAATCACTTACCTTGGGTATATTAGTTTAGGTGTTTATACTACTTCAAGCTCAAAATTCATACATACATATTTGTTCTGATTTATCATTTATTTTAACTTATCACCTTTTTTATTATAGATTTAACAATATGTTTTTATATCTTTCCTCAAGTCTATAAACCTATTTTAAAGTTTTTAAAACTTGTTTGGAAGAAATTCGTCAAAATCAAGTTTTAACGTTTTTGTATTTTGGAACGGTTTGCAAAATACATGAGTTTTTACAAATGAGAAATGCAATTTGAAAATTTCTTTTTCTAAAATGTTCAATAACACGTTTACAAATATTTCCTTAAGTTTTACAGATTTTGTAATTAATTTACTATGTCAAATTGATTTTACAAAATTAAGTATTTTAGCAGTTTTCAGAATCTAGAATATCTGTCTTAAATTATTTATTTCTCATAACTGGGAAGTGATATTTTAGAAATTATTTATCTAACATGTTTATCTATATGTGTAGAAACTTTTCTTAAAATTTCACAATTTGTAGAGTTGATTTGCTATTTGCTATTTTTAATTGATTTTATAAAGCCATCTACGCAAAAATTTCAGGATCTGCCAAAACTACGTGTGAATGTATTCGGTCGACCGACACACCTCTTCCAGTCGACCGGAGATCCAAATTAGGTCGACCAACACTTGAAATTCAGCTGACTGACCAGAGAGCCATTGCATAATGGCTAGCTTTTTCCAGATCTCGTTTTTTGGGGTTTTTACCTTGTTTTTTATGTTGTTCTTTGGCTTTGGGTTGTTGTATTGAGAACATATAAATAACCCTCAACCCTCAACACTAAGATACATCTAAGAAAGTTTTAAAATAAAGTTTAAGGGTGTTTAAGTTTGTTTTAAGTGTGTTTTACAAAAGTTTATGTGAAGTGGTTTTCACAAAAGCAAGAGGCGATCATCAATTTGTGTTTGAGCTTAACCTCATCTCATCTCTCTCTCTCTCTCTCTCTCTCTCTCTCTCTCTCTCTTGTTTTTCATTGGAGAAGTTTTCTAAACTTAATCTCTAGCTATTTATACGTTTGATTATCATTTTCATAAGCTAGACTTTAATTGAGTTTATATTTCATTTTCACTCATTGTTTACACACACTCACTTGAGCTTAAGTATTTTCATACATAGTATAATTGGGGTTGTGGGTTTATAACATTGAGTGTGGGTTTACATTGAGTTCTCATATATTATAGAAAACAAACATTTTTCTTGTGCTTAATTTGTGAGAGTTCACTTTGTAATACATAAGTACACCAAGAGGAGTGTGTGGTGAGAGACAGGGTTGGTTCCAAGAGGAGTGGAGTCGGTAGTAAAGCCTAGGGAGAGGTGGTAAATTCGAACACTTGAGGAAGTCGACACTGGCTAGGCCAACGCTTAGAGGGTGCATTGTGTGATTGCATTTGTGAGAGTTGTGAAAGTTTTCGGTGAGCTACAAAACCGATTGTGTGAGTTGTAAATATTTTCGGTGAACGTTGAAAATCGGTTGTGATAGTGGAGAATCTCCCGAGGAGTGGGGAGCGGAGACGTAGGTTGGAAGGACCGAACTCCGTGATTATATTGTTTGTTTGATTGTCTTATTGCGCACTATCTCATTTGTTTAATAGTTTATATTTATATCGCCTTTATTTATGGTGCGTTGCCTAGTTCATATAACTTGTTGTATTTCATTTTTGCTAGGATATAAGTTAATAAGTTTTAAATTGGTATTTGTATCGGATTAGATTAGCATATATCCTATTCACCCTCCCCTCTAGGGTAGTTTTATTTGGTGGTATCAGAGCTTGATGCTCTTTGATTTGTGGATTAATCGCCTTGAGTCAAAGATCCTCACTTTTATTTTGTTAATCTAGTTTTGAGATTAATTTTATCTTGTTTGCATTTATAATTATAGATATGCATGGTGCACCTAGTTTAGGCTATGCCATTAATATTGCTCCAAAATTCATAAATTTTCCTTATGCTCAATGGTGTGTTAGATTTAAACTTTTTGTTAGATCTAAACATTTTGATTTATGGGAAATTATTGATTATGCTTATGTTGTGCCCACATTAGAGAATTCCAAGTGGAGCAATGAAGATAAAATAATGTTTATAATGAACAAGATATTATTAGAATTTTTACTAAATGCTTTTGACTCATCTATTTCTAACAAGCTTGCTAATTTTGATAGTGCTTATAAATTGTGAAAATATATAGAAGCACATCATGATAACTTAGAGGAACTTCGACGCATTCTAATTGAGTCCTCTTCAAGTGAGAGTGGAGCATCATGCACACGACCACTAGGCGATAGCCCTAGTGAGGTATGTGAGTCCGATTCCGATAATGATTTATCTATTAATGAACTCGCATGTGCATATGATCGGTTAATGCATGCCTACACAAAGTTGCATCAAAATTTTATTGACTTAAAAAGCAAGCATGTAGAGTTAAAATCCGATCATGATATGTTAGCTTCTAAATATTATATCGTTGCTAAAGAGAATGTGATCCTTAAGGAAAATAATGACAAATTAAAATTGGATCATGATTCTTTAATTTTTAATGTTACTAACATAACTCTTGAGAAAAATAATGCCATATTAGAAGTAGAGTCTATTAGAAATGAATTTGCATCTTTTAAAAGTAATCATATTTGCTGTACTTCCATTGTCAATGATAAGATATCAAATAATGAGTTGAATAATATTAAAAACCGCTTTACTTCTTTAAATTCAACTCTAACCACATGCATTGACAATAATAAGAAACTTGTGTGCAAAGTCACGTGTTAACACTTCTAATCAAACACTCACTATGCACACATATATAGCAAAACTTATAAATGCTTTATTTGCGACCGTAAAGACCATCTTGCAAAAATTTGCTATGATGCACTAAAACCTACAAAATCTAATACTATTTCTTATTGTGCATCCCATAAAGTTTCATTATCTCACACACACATTCATGCGCACAAAGTTCATCATACTCATACTAATGTATATAAGTGTGATTATTGTGATAGCTTTGGCCATTTGGTCAAATTTTATTTTGATTTAAAAAGAGTTTCATATTTGTAAAAGAATTTTAAAAGGCCATAGTTATTTGCAAATGTTCCATGTGCACATCCACATGGTCAACAAAAACAAATGCATCCTTTTTATTGCACATATTGCAATCGAATAGGTCATTTGCATGAATATTGCTATGACCGGACTCGTGCACAAAATACGCCCAAATAAGATCATAACCCTAGGGCATTGAGCTTAAATGATAGGGGTCATATCCATAGACTCTTTGGTACCAAGAGTAATTGGGTACCAACACATGTTTGATCTTTAAGAACAAATTTTTTTGCTTTTTAGTTTTTCCTGTTCTTAAAGATAATTTTTATTTAGATCTTATAAACAAAATGCAAATAATTTTATAAGATATTTTGGTACATGATTTAGAAATATACCATTCATATTTTTTATGATTTTCTTTCATAGATTCTTATGTTTTTTCATGAATTGATCAAATTTTACCAAAATATTTTTTATTGATAAAATATTATTTTTGGAAATATACTTTGTTCATGAGAGTTTTATGTTTGAACTATATAGTTTTTAGTTTATTTTTGTGTGAACAATGTGTTTGTGCTTATGAGACCATTGTAAAACACTTTTTGATGATATTTAATGTGTTTGAGCTTATGGATCATCTAATTGTGCTTTATAATGTATTCTTGTATGAGGATAGTGTTCATCTAATTATGCAAATATGGGTTAAAACAAGCTATAAGAGCTTGGTATGATTGTTTATGTAGATTTTTGTGTTAAAAATAATATTATTGAGATTCATTTGTTTTATCCTAAGCATACTACTTTTGATCATTGTGGATAAAACGTATAAATATTTTGACATTATTAGTTGCTTAATCACTTGTTCTTCAAAAATAATGATTTATAGATTAAGCATGTTTTAATGTTATTAAGGTTTAGATCATGATTCATAGTTTCTTTTGATCATGATTTGTAATTACATATGTGATTTTATTTGATTGATTTATTTTGACTGATTTGATTTTTATTTGGACTTTTATGATTGTCATGATTTTTTATGGTTCTCATGATTTGTTTTCATTTGAAAATATTTGTCATGATTCTCATGTTTTTCATTCTCTTAATTTCATAAATCTATATAGTGCTTTTGATTACATTTTTTTAAACCTATGCATTAAGACACTATTTTTATAATGACATATTAATATGTGCTCTCATGGCCTTTTTGAATGTGAATCTTTCTTGTTTTTTACACTCACATTTTTGATGCCTTATATTTTTTTATATGCATTAAGGCATTTTGATAAGGGGGAGATTTTTCCCTATATTTGTTTTTTATACTCACCTATGCTTATTTGTAGGAGGAGCTTACGCTCTCTTATCTTTTATTGTTTTTCTCATTTTGATGTTGACAAAGGGGGGAAACAAGTTAATTGTGAGTATATATTGCTTTGGTTTTATGCATGAGAATTATGATATATATTCATTTGGTATCATGCATATTTTGTATACTCTTTATGTAGATTATTTGTCATCATCAAAAAGGGGAAAATTGTTAGGTCTTATGTTTATGAGCCTACTATATAATCTAGTTTTTATAATTAACAAATAATTCCTAACAATGATTATCAAGTGTTTATATTTGATTGTTAGGTATTCTACACAAGGATCCTCCGTCGGAGGTTGGTTGGACTTACGTTTTCACGATCGCATTCAAAGGAGGTTGGAAGAAAATTAGAATGAAGCCACTTGCTATTCAAGTCAGATTCATTATCGCTTCATCCGCAACCAAGACGAGCTAATTGAAGATCATTTGCATTGGGTATATTAGTTTAGGTGTTTATACTTTGTGTGTTTATACTTCAAGCTCAAAATTCATACACACACATTTGTTCTGGTTTATTGTTTATTTTAATTTATCATCATTTTTTATTATAGACTTAACAACATGTTTTATATCTTTCCTCAAGTCTATAAACCTATTTTAAAAAGTTTTCAAAACTTGTTTAGAAGAAATTTGTCAAAATCAAGTTTTAACGTTTTAGTATTTTGGAACGGTTTGTAAAATACATGAGTTTTTACAAATGAGAAATGAAATTTGAAAATTTATTTTTCTAACATGTTCAATATCATGTTTACAAACATTCCCCAAGTTTTACAAATTGTGGAGTTGATTTACTATGTCAAATTGATTTTACAAAATCAAGTGTTTCAGCAGTTTTCAGAATCTAGAATACCTATCTTAAAATAATTATTTCTCACAACTGGAAAGTGATATTTTAGAAATTATTTCTCTAACATGTTTATCTACATATTAGAAACTTCTTTCAAAATTTTATAATTGTTAGAGTTGATTTGCTATTTTTAATTGATTTTATAAATCCATCTACGCAAAAATTTCAGGATCTACTAAAACTGCGTGTGCATGTATTCGATCGAGCGACACACCTCTTCCAGTTGACCAGAGACCCAAATTAGGTCCACTAACACTTGAAATTCAGTTGACTCACCAGAGAGCCATTGCATAATGGCTAGTTTTTTTTCCAGATCTCGTTTTTTGGGGTTTTTACCTTGTTTTTTGTGTTGTTCTTTGGCTTTGGGTTGTTGTATTGAGAACATATAAATATCCATCAATCCTAAACACTAAGATACATCTAAGAAAGTTTTAAAACAAAGTTTAAGGGCATTTAAGTTTATTTTAAGTGTGTTTTATAAAATTTTATGTGAAGTGGTTTTCACAAGAGCAAGAGGCGATCATCAATTTATGTTTGGGCTTCAACCTCATCTCTCTCTTGTTTTTCATTGGAGAAGTTTTCTAAACTCAATCTCTAGCTATTTATACGTTTGATTATCATTTTCATAAGCTAGACTGTAATTGAGTTTATATTTTATTTTCACTCATTTACACACACCCACTTGAGCTTAAGTATTTTCATACATAGTATAATTGGGGTTGCGAGTTTATAACATTGAGTGTTGGTTTACATTGAGTTCTCATATATTGTAGAGAACAAATATTTTTCTTATGCTTAATTTGTGAGATTTCACTTTGTAATACACAAGTACATCAAGAAGAGTGTGTGGTGAGAGACAGGGTTGGTTCTAAGAGGAGTGGCGTCGGTACTAAAGCCTAGGGAGAGGTGGTAAATCCGAGCACTTGAGGAAGTCGACACTGGCTAGGCCAATACTTAGAGGGTGTATTGTGTGATTGTATTTGTGAGAGTTGTAAAAATTTTCAGTGAGCTAGAAAACCGATTGTGTGAGTTATAAACGTTTTCGGTGAACGTTGAAAATCGGTTGTGATAGTGGAAATTCTCCCCAGGAGTGGGGAACAGAGACGTAGGTTGGAAGGACCGAACTCCGTGATCATATTATTTGTTATTGTCCCATTGCGTACTATCTCATTTGTTTAGTAGTTTATGTTTATATCGCCTTTGTTTATGTTGCATAGCCTAGTTCATATAACTTGTTGTATTTTATTTTTGCTAGGATATAAGTTAATAAGTTTTAAATTGGCATTTATATCGGATTAGAGTAGCATATATCCTATTTACCCCATCCCCTCCTCTAGGGTAATTTCAGTTAGTTGTTAAACTTATTAGTTTTGGAAAAATTTTAAACTTTTACATTCAAAAATAATTCATGCATGCTTGTTTTGCATGTTTCTAGACTAATCTATTCAGATTTCCGTTCTACATCTAGCTTCACTGCCTTCTATGAATTTATGAACTAACTTGTTGATAAGATGGAGAAATGACATTAAGAAACTTAAGAAAATTGTGTGTTCAAGCATTATG
>NC_033798.1:79872352-79904469 GCF_001876935.1 Asparagus officinalis | reverse complement strand
TGCTATATTTTGAACTTGTGTTGCGGCAATGGGACGATAAGAAGAAGTTTATCTTCACCAGTTCTGACAATGGTGAAGACATCGAGTGTTCTTTAAGCTTGATTGGGTTAGGGACCATACATGGTTCTCAACCGAATGAGAGTTAGGTGGATCTAATAAAGACAAAATAACGGCATTTAGGAGCAGTTTTTTCTAAGAAAAAGGATGAGAAAAATGTTGATAATAAGGATGAGAAAAAGTATGTTCCAGCTACCTCTAGAAAGTATACAGAAAAGACACCCATGAGACCGATACATTTTAGAATTATGAAGATACAAAGGACTTTGTCATACTTCAAAATCTATATCGATTCAGCATGATATTGTGCCCAAGTACCATTTAGGAAATTCTAAGGCAAACAACACTTGTGTGCTTACATATATAATAAAACAAGCACAGCAGCGAAAGCTGCTTTGAAAACAATATGAAGGAAAAAAATCCTCTATTTGCAAGGGTGTGTTTAATTTATTTCTATAAGTTTTTATACTTGTATTCATATGTTCATCAATTTAGTTTTTAACTTCATATGTTAGTTGTTAAGGTTATCCACCAGTTATTATGATTATATGTTAATTGTTCATATTATTCAACAATTTTTAATGTAATCTTTTAGTCGATAATGTTAGAGAACAGTTGCTAAATTTTGCAGTTAGTTGTTTAGGTTATACAATAGCAGTTAACTTTTAAAAAAAGTTGTTAAAGGGTAAAATGTTGTATTTCTAAATCGTTATATATTTGTTAATATAATTGTCTTTGATCTATTTTTAATACACATGCTCACTCAAACATATGAGTTGGGTTACAATACATACACCTAGAGTGTAACTTAATTAAACACCTATAAAAAAATGTTTGAACATTAATATTAATGATCAAGACCATTCATTGTGATTTATGCATCATCAAATGAGCATGGATAAAAAATTATGTGGTTTAGGATTTTTCATCATATAATCAAGCAACTCTAAAATAACCAGCATTTTAGACAGTTACAAACTATACATTTCTAGATTATTAGATGTATAAACTAGAAAATCTTATCTATATGTTTTTTGATCTCCATGAACTTTTGAACTCATAGATCACAATGAAAAGTGTTGATCATTAATATCAATGGTCAAACATGTATTTTTGCAAGTGTGTGTAACTATGTTACACCCTAGGTGCTCTATAACTGTACCCCCTCCCGGCCCACTCTACACATACACACACATACATATGTGTGTGTGTGTGGGGGGGGGGGGGGATGATATTCTTATCATGAGATAGTCCAATAGACTACTCGGAATGATAATCGGTCATGCCCATCGTGATTTGCACTCATCATGATCTATATAGAAAAAAATTATATTATTTTGAAATTTCTAGTTATTATTTAGCTATGTGCAAAAAGAATGGCTATTAAGTTGTTTGAAAAATCAACATATTAAACTAGTTTGATTCATATCTAAGGAGACTCCAAACTATGTGAAATTTTGACTATATACATTTAATTATGTTTTGAACAAGATACAGTACGGATTATGAATTTGATGATTTGATTAGTTTATCTCACGATAAGGTTTCATCTCACCATCTCGCCTGTTAGCCCTTATGTTTTGATGATGATTTACAACCACCTTTATTGGTACTAATTATTTGTTAAGTGATATTGTAGTTTATATATATATCAAGCTTGTTAGTACCACATATGGAGGATTGGATGGAATATGAGCTACAATAAAGATATCTAAAGGAGGAGGAGGCAATGTGATGAAGCAAATGTTAATCAAGAATAATATATACAAGTGAAAGCTTCATCAACTTTAAGCAATATCAAGACTCAAAGAAATGTAATTCTATTTGAGGATATTTGCTAGTTTTTCTTTTCTCTCTAGTGCTAGATTGTAGGTAAGAAGTTATAGATTTTATTTAAAGCTATTGGGATATCACACACATGTTTTCATACTTATATTTTTTTGAGCGTTTTGACAAAATATTATTTTTCACAAGTATAAGGACCTATTCGCAAAATTCCTTTTCTAATTTTCACAAGTATAAGGACCTATTCGCAAAATTCCTTTTCTAAACAGTTTGTTTTTAGTATTAAAAATATTTTACAAAGTTACACAATGTTTAGAAATCAATTGAGTATTTTTAAAAAGGTCAAAACCTGTTTTTATACCTGTTTTGTCATGTATCAGTTTGTGGTCGACCGTCACGGTCGACCGCCTTGAGTCCAGAGACTCAGAATGTTTTTCAGAGGCTCGCGGTCGACCGCGACGGTCGACCGGATGTAGTCCAGAGACTCAGAATGTTTTTCAGAGGCTCACGATCGACCGTGACGGTCGACCGAATGCAGTCCAGAGAGTTTCGCGGTCGACCGGCTGATGTCCAGAGCCCAAAATAGTTTCTGGAGTTGCTCGCGGTCGATCGCGAAATTCCCATGGTCGACCGCCGTTCACCCCAACGGGTTTTTCAGTACAGTTTCAGAAATCGTTTTTTAAGGGATTTGGGGAGATTTGGGTATGGGCTTTGGCAGCTGTGTTTTCTCCTATTTAAACCCCCAATACCCTTCTTCTTCAACCAGCCCTAAGCATTTTGAAAATCTTGAGTTTTGTTTTACTGTTTTCAAAAGAGCTAAAACTTTCAATCCTGTTTTTCTCTGTTTTCAAGTTCACATCCCAAGCTTCAAGTGTAATCTTTTTCCTTACCATAGGGTTACTATAAAGAGAGAGATTTTACACAATTTACTACTATTGTGAGCTTGATCTTGTGGAGATCAACTGTGTGGTAGTGAGATCTTGTGGTGATCAACTGTGTGGTAGTGAGATCTTGTGGAGATCGTTGTGTAGAAGAAGTTCTGGCTTCCAAACCGGGTTGTGTAGTGGATTTAGAAGAAGTTCTGGCTTCCAAACCGGGTTGTGTAGTGGATTCTCCTTGAGAGTGGGGAGCGGGGACGTAAGTCAGCGGACCGAACCTCGTTAACACATCGCGCGTCACTTGGATAACGATTTCTAGCCCTATCTCATTTACTTTGGTTGTTCATTTTGTGGTGTATTGTTTGTCTTAATTTTTATTACACAATTATTGCCTTAAGACCCTAATCACCCCCCCTTCTAGGGTCCAACAATTGGTATCAGATCTTGGTCTCTATATTAGTTTTTGGTCTAACCACCTTAGAAAAAAGATCATATGGAGGCTTCATTGAATGTGCACATGCTTGAGGGACAATCCACCACTAGACCCCCTCTTTTCACCGGTAGTAATTTTGCCTATTGGAAGGCTAGAATGAGGATTTACCTTCGTTGCATTAATCTTGACATTTTAGAGCTCATAGAAAAGAAATATGTAGAAAAGTCCAAGATGAGCAACATGACCTACGGTGAAAGACTCCTAGCTAATCTCAATGCCAAGGCCATAAATGCCTTAATTTGTGGCCTTTCCCCCAATGAGTACAATAGGGTCTCCACATGTGCAACCGCATATAAAATTTAGGTAAAATTATGTATCACACGTGAAGGAACCCCCCAAGTTAAGGAGTTTAAGATTAGTAGGCTTATGCATGACTATGAGTTATTTAAAATGTTTCCTAATGAATCCATTGATGCTATGTTTTCTCGTTTTACTAGCATCATCAATGAATTGCATGGTATTGACAAGAAATTGACTATACAAGAGACGAACTACAAGATCCTTCGCTCATTGACTCCGGCATGGGAACCCAAAGCTACGGCCATAGAGGAGGCTCATGATCTTACTACTCTAGCTCTTGATACTCCGGCATGGGAACCCAAAGCTACGGCCATAGAGGAGGCTCATGATCTTACTACTCTAGCTCTTGATGGCCTCATTAGCAAGCTTAACGTTCATGAGAAGAAGCTCAAAGGGAAGGAAAAAGAGGAAGTGCCCCCATGGGAAATTGAGAAGCCATCACCAAAAATAAAGACCATAGCTCTCAAGGGAGCTAGTGATAACTCCTCATCATCGGATAGTGAAGTTGATTTTTTTAGAGAAGTAGCTCACCTCTTTAGAAGAATATAAAGACTCATAAAAATGAATAAGAAGTTTAATCCCCGATCTAACAATAAATTTTCTTCACGTGTAGAAAAATACTTTGAATGCAATGAACCGGGTCATATTGCCAAAGATTGCCCTAAGCTCAGGGAGAAATATTTGAAATACAAGAAGAAGAAAGCCATGTATGCCGGATGGGAGGAATCCGAACCAAGCGATTCGGATAGCAATGAAGAAAGAGCAAAGATTACTATTCATGATCCCAACATTTGCTTTATGGCTTGTGAAAAGGAGATAATATCCGATACCGAAAGTGAATCCTTTTACATGCAATGTGATCTAGCAACCGCATTGGAAGAGTTAAACATTGAGTTTAAAAGAATAACAAAAGAATACTCTTCCTTTAAAAAATTGCATACTTCTTGTGATTCCAAACTTGAGCAACTACAATCATCTCTTACTTTAAAAGATGAATTGCTAGAGAATCTTGATTTTAAAAACAAACAATTAAGATCTAAGATTGAAAGACTTGAAATTGAAAGTGGTAGAATTAGACCTACTCATGCATATGCTAGTCATCATCACCATGAGAGAAATAGATTTCATAGATCTTATGCTTCTACACACAAGAGAAATTTTGTGTGCACATATTGCATGAGACAGGGTCATATCTCCACTCATTGTAGGATTAAAGATAATCATGATTTTTAAGGAATGACATGGGTACCCAAAGGTACCAAGTTTACTAACAACCAAGGACCCAAGATTTGGGTACCTAAACAAAGGTACCAAGTTTACTAACAACCAAGGACCCAAGATTTGGGTACCTAAAGTTACTACATCTTCATCTCTTGTAGGGAACATCACGAACACGACGTAGAGAGATGTGGTACCTTGATAGTGGTTGCTTACATCATATGACGGGCAACAAAGAGCTATTTGTAACCCTATTAAGGATTGAATGAGGTAGCGTCTCCTTCGATGGTAGTAAGAAAGATAAAATCATAGGTATTGGATGCATTGGTAAGATACATTCTTCCGTAATAGAAGATATTTATTTGGTTAGTGGCTTGAATCATAATCTTCTTAGCATTAGCCAATTGAGTGATAAAGGTTTTGATATTTCCTTTAAACCAGATAAGTGTATTGTTAGCTCAAATGGAAAAATTATTTCTGTTGCTAATAGAAAATATAATGTATACATTTTTGTGCATATCGTGGTATAACTCATGTATTTTTCGCTCCAAGAAAACCACAACAAAATGGTGTTGTTGAACGGAAAAATCACACCATACAAGAGATGACACGAACAATGATAAATGCTTTTGATTTACCTAAATATTTTTGGACGGAAGCCGTCAATACGGCTTGCCACGTTTTGAATTGTGTTTTGATTCGACCAAAGCTTAGGAAAACTCCTTATGAACTTTTTTATGGAAAAATCCCTTTTATTGGATATTTTCGTATCTTTGGTTGTAAATGTTTTATTTTAAATATAAAAGATCACCATGATAAATTTGATTCTAAAATTGATGTTGGCATTTTCCTAGGATATGTACCTCGAAGTAAGGCTTATAGGGTCTTCAACAAACGAACTCTAGTTGTTGAAGAATCTATAAACGTTACGAAGTAAGGCTTATAGGGTCTTCAACAAACGAACTCTAGTTGTTGAAGAATCTATAAACGTTACTTTTGATGAGACTAATATTGGTTTACAAGTTAGTTTGCCTAGGAAAGATGATGATGTTGTTGAGGGAGGATTAGAATTTTTGCAACTAAATGAAACACCCTTAATAGATGCTCAAAAGGATGGGGAAAGCAACAACATTCAAGAGCAAGAGCAATAAGAACTCTCCAAAGCATGAAAATTTACACCAAATCATCCAAAAGAGCAAATAATAGGGAATCCTTCACAAGGGGTTTTAACTCGCTCAAAAGTTTTGAGAATTTTCTAAAGTTATGCAAGATCATTTTGAGATGAGCATGATGGGAGAGCTTACTTTCTTTCTCGGGCTCCAAGTTAAGCAAACTACGGATGGAATATTTGTTTCTCAAAGCAAGTATGCTAGAGAATTGGTGAAGAAATTCAATTTAGAGAATTCTAAGCATGCACCAACTCCCATGAGTACAAGTATCAAGCTTGATACGAATGATAGTGGTGAGGATGTAGACCAAAAACTCTATAGAGGTATGATAGGTAGTCTTCTTTATCTTACCGCTAGTAGACCCAATATCATGTTTAGTGTGTGTGCTTGTGCACGTTTTCAAGCTTATCCAAAAATGTCTCATTTGATTACGGTTAAACGAATTATTAAATATATCAATGGTATAATTGATCTTGATTTATTTTATCCAAAAAGCACCTCTTTTGATCTTTATGATTTTTGTGATGCCGACTTTGCCGGATGTAAGGTAGATCGCAAGAGTATGAGTGGTACATGTCAATTTTTGGGTAACTCTCTTGTCTCTTGGGCTTCCAAGAAACAAAATTATGTTGCCTTGTCCACTACGGAAGCGGAATACATTATCGTCGGCTTATGTTGTGCCCAAGTTTTATGGATGAAACAAAGTTTAGTTGACTATGATTTGATTTTTCAAAATATAAAAATCTTTTGTGATAACACTAGTGCTATAAATATTTCTAAAAATTCTGTTTTGCACTCTAGAACTAGACCTATCCATCCGGGCCGGGCCGGGTCCGGGCCGGCCCGGTTTATTTTCCTTTTTTTTAATTCTATTTAAAATTTAAATTATACAAAAAAAGACAAAAAATTAATAAAAACAAGAATTTTATTAATCACTTAAAATGCCATAAATTATAAATAAAAAATTATAAAAACAAATTCTTTATTAATAATTAATAAATCATTTATAAATTATAAGTATAAATTTATTTTGGAATTCATCGCATCACAATAGATAAGTATATCCTAACTAGGTTGGCACCTACTCACCTATATCACTATCATTTATAACTATTTCCAAAATAATTCTTTACAAATTTTAAGCTAAGATATAAAAATTACAATTTGATAAATATTATTTATTCTTTATATCTATCTGCTAGTCCCAATTCTTCAAATTTATCTTCAATTCCAGCCATCCGATCGATGCATTGCGTTCGCTTCTCGTAGCTCCACCAATCTTGTAAGCACATCACCGCTTGTACAGTATACGGATCTAAGCATGTCCTGTGGTCGTCGATCAAACGTCCTACTGTGCTGAAGGCGGATTCCGTAGCTACCGTCAAAACCTGCATTGTTAGTAAGTCACGAACCATGGTGGAAAGTATAGGATATGAAACTGAGTCCATATACTTTCCAACATTGCAAAAGATCTAAAGCATTTCCTTGACATTTAACTAAAGAAGCAGATAAATATTCATCTATTTCAGAAACCTCCAATGATGACGATCCAAGTCCAGATCCACCAGTTAGCTCAGCTACCATTGCATACCTATCAAAACTTACACTTTTACCTCGGAATGAGCTCGAAGAAACCGAAGCTATAGACTGTTGTGTAGCTACACCATGTCTAGCTGCATACTCATCATATAAGGTTTGAAAATAGTTTCTAATAGCTAAATGATGAGTAGTAGCAGTAAGGGTGGTTCCATCATCTAAGTCTATAATATGATTACCATATAAGGATTATAACAAACTTCGAAGGCCAATATCCTTCAAGCATGGATCAACATCTTTTGGAATTAGTCTGGGTTTTACATTTTTTCTTTTACAAAATTGTTTTCATCTTTTAAGTCTTTGTTCAGAAGCATTATGCATATAAGCAACTGTTTTAACCTTCTCTATCATGGGTTTAATTTCAGTAAATACACTTTGAACAATTAAATTTAAAATATGACAGATACACCTAATATGAAAAAGATCACCATGACAAGGTAATGACAGAGTTGATCTGATAAAATCAACAGCTACATTGTTATTACTTGCATTATCTAGTGAAAGAGAAAATATTCTTTCTGAAATTTCTAATTTCATAAGTTCTTCAATTATTAAATTTGCAACATTAGCACCAGTATGTGACTCTTCTATTGCAATAAAAGAAACAACTCTTTTAAACATTTGCCAATTTTCATCAATCCAGTGTGCTGTGATACATAAATATCCAGTTTGTGCTCTAGATGTCCAAATATCAGAAGTTAAAGAAAATTTACAGTTTAAATTTTTAAAATAAGAAATTATTTTTTCTTGTTCTTGCTGATAATATTTTAAAATATCACGTTGACAGGTTTGACGAGAAAATTTTTTAAATGCAGGATAAAAACCATCTCTAAACATATCTTCAAATTCATCATCTTCTACTAATTTAAAGGTAAGGTTTTTAAGAATGATAAACCTGGTTACGCATTTCCTGGCTCTGGCAGCGTCATAGTTCCAACTACCGAGACTACCAGAAGAGGAGGATTGAGAAATTATAGATTGTCGGATATCACCTTGAGGAGTCTGGCATTTGTTGTGTTTATCTAAGTGGCGTTTGAGGTGGTTGGTACCGCTCTTATGATGAGCTTGAAAAATCTTGCTGCACAACGCACACTTAGCCTTCTGGGTGAGGATCCTACCGTGTTCATCCTTGGTGACGTCGATCTTCTCGTAAAAATTCCACACATCGGATCTTGGCCTTTTAGGAGCTCTAGGTGCAGATTCGTCGCCACCGGATTTGGGATTAACTTCGGTAGGAGTAGACCCAGTAGGAGGACTCATTTCAAGATCGAAAGATAGGTTTTGCTCTTCATAATCAGATCCGGAAGCCATTTGATGAAAAGATTAGAAAGTATAAGAGTATAAGAGAGTATAAGAGTATAAGAGAGAAGTAGATGAGTTTTGGTGTGAAGAAAACAAATGAAAACCCCCCTCTATTTATAGAGCCAGCCACCTAGACAAATGACCAAAATAACCTCACAAATAGCCGTTTTTTTGACCGTTTTTAGGGACAAAACGGTCAAAAGACCGTTTATGGCCGTTGTGGCCGGACCGAGCCCGGGCCGGCGGGTTTTTTGGATAGGCCTATCTAGAACCAAGCATATTGTTGTGCGTCATCATTTCTTATGCGATCATGTAGAGAGGTAAGATGTATCCCTTATTTATATTGACACTAAATCTCAATTAGCGGACCTCTTTACCAAGCCTCTTAGTGAAGATGATTTTTGTCGCATAAGAAATGGTTTGGGTTTATGCACTATGTAAAAGTTTTGTTTGTTTGCTTGGTTAGTTGCACTTCATATGTATTTTTGTTTACCATTTCATTTACCCCATTTTGATGGTGACAAAGGGGGAGAGAAATCTCCTCATTTATTGCACATAATTAGGGGGAGTTCATAGATAGGGGGAGCTACTATCTATAAGCTATATTTATTTCGCTCTAATATAATGGCTGGTTATCATCATCAAAAAGGGAGAGATTGTTAGCCCTTATGTTTTGATTATGATTTACAACCACCATTATGGTACTAATTGTTTGTTGAGTGATATTATAGTTTATATATATATCAAGCTTGTTAGTACCACATATGGAGGATTGGATGGAATATGAGCTACAATGAAGATATCTAAAGGAGGAGGAGGCAATGTGATGAAGCAAATGTTAATCAAGAACAACATACACAAGTGAAAGCTTCATCAACTTTAAGCAATATCAAGACTCAAAGAAATGTAATTCTATGTGAGGATATTTGCTAGTTTTTCTTTTCTCTCTAGTGCTAGATTGTAGGCAAGTAGTTGTAGATTTTATTTGAAGCTATTGGGATATCACACACACGTTTTCATACTTATATTTTTTGAGCGTTTTGACAAAATATTGTTTTTTCACAAGTATAAGGACATATTCGCAAAATTTCTTTTCTAAACAGTTTGTTATTAGTATTAAAAACATTTTACAAAGTTACACAATGTTTAGAAATCAAATGAGTATTTTTAAAAAGGTCAAAACCTGTTTTTATACCTTTTTTGTCATGTATCAATTTGCGGTCGACCGCCACGGTCGACCGCCTTGAGTCCAGAGACTCAGAGTGTTTTTCAGAGGCTCCCCCCCCCCCCCTGCAGTCCAGAGACTCAGAATATTTTTTAGAGACTCACGGTCGACCATGACGGTCGACCGGATGCAGTCCAGAGAGTTTCACGGTCGACCACCACGGTCGACCGGCTGATGTCCAGAGCCCAAAATAGTTTCTGAAGTTGCTCACGGTCGACCGCGAAAATCCCACGGTCGACCATTGTTCACCCTAACGGGTTTTTTAGTACAGTTTTAGAAATTATTTTTTACGAGATTTAGGGAGATTTGGGTATGGGCTTTGGCAGCTGTGTTTTCTCCTATTTAAACCCCTTGTAGACACCAAAAAATACCAAGGAATAAAGCAAGGTTGAACCTCGCTACAAGCATGACGAGGCTCGTCATCATAATGAACCTCATTTCAGCCAACGAAGCTCATCATGATGATGAACGTCATTGAAGACGAAGTCCATCCGCAGACGAACCTCGTCAAACGGCACTTCACTCTCAAAAGACGAAGTTCGTCATTGAAGATGAGGTTCGTCCAGAAACAAAGTTCGTCATTGAAGACGGAGTTCGTCATTGAAGAAGAAGTTCGTCGTTGCCATTATTAATGAACCTCGTACATAGCCGAACCTCATCTGTCATAATTTTTAGAGGCTACATTTAAGGAGCCATTATTAATGAACCTCGTACATAGCCGAACCTCATCTGTCATAATTTTTAGAGGCTACATTTAAGGAGGGTTAATGACCAATAACTCACTCATTTAGGGAGAGTTAATGACTACTAACTCACTAATTTAAGGAGAGTTAATGACCTCATTTAAATAGGAGTTAATGACCACTAACTTCCTCATTATAAGGTGAGTTAAAGCCCATTAACTCACTCCATAATGGCCCTAAGCCTATAAATAGGCATGATCAACATGAAAAGAGGGGGGATGGAGAGGCTAGTGAAAAAAGCCTTTCTCTCCTCCACTCTCATGGATCTTTATAGATCATTGGCTAATTATTTGGCCTTAGAATGTTGAAGCTCATACCGAGCATGACGAGGGTCATTACAATGATAAACCTCGTCTCAAACAGAAAAGCTTGTCGTTGGAAACAAGATGTGAAGCTCATCATTGGAAACAAGGTTCGAATCTCATCATTGGAAATGAGACTTGACATCAAAGATGAAGCTCGTCATTGGAAACGAGGTTCGAAGCTCGTCATTGGAAACGTGGTGAAGCTCGTCATTGGAAACGAGGTTCAAAGCTCGTCATTGGATACGAGGTTCGGAGTTCATCATCGGAGGTGAAGTTCGTCAATGAAAAAAAAGCTTGTCATCAGATTTAAAGCTCGTTAGTGAAGACAAAGCTCATTATTAAAGAAGCTCACGAGGCTTGCCACACAGCGAGGCTCGACATCAAAGACGAGGCTCGCCACGCGGTGAGGCTCGACATCAAGGACGAAGTTCACCAACACAGTGAAGATCTTCACCCATATTAAATCAGACTGTAACGGCCACGAAGACCCTGTCAGCCACGTGGGCTAGATTCAAGGAGTCAGTAACGCCACGACTCCACAATTTCAGCGCATCAGTTACGCCCACAATTCCACGATTGTAGCACGTCGGTTACGTGCTCAAAATCCTATAAATAGCCTCGAGCAACTATTAAGAGGGGACTGGACTTTGGCTTTCGATACTCGGACTTGGAGATCTTTGGCTATCGTAAGAAGAGAAATCAACGTTTGTATTCTCGTGTTCTAACCCACATCAGAAGCTCTTGTGATCTTGTTCTGATCGTTAACGGGAAGCAATCTCGACTCAAGCATCGAGGGAAGCATCCTTTCGCCACCAAGAACCCACATAAAACAAGGAGGAGCTGAATTAATCTTCTCTTCATCTATAATCGAGAGAGAGCTTGAGTGATTGTAAGGGTTTCGTACCAAGCGATCAAACCCATTTCTTAAAACAAGAGAACCGATCAACACTAATTTTTTGACCCTACAGACGATGGCGACCAAAGTGGGAGTAGCTATTCTTTCCGACGAGATGGTAGTGACGTAATCAGACAAGATTACTGTGGGAACGGACGTCGAGACTTTGGTCATTGAATTTGACCAGTCTAAATACGAGGAGTATCTCTCCTCTGGTAAGTCTTATCCTACGAAGACACGTAAGTGTCGTCGAGTCTCGTATGAGACCTCAGCCTAAGTGGCTTCTGATGATTCAACTCGAGTTAGTCTCGAGGGAAAGTCCAAGCCCCTCAAAGAGAAGGCTCCAGTAACTAACCGTCAAGCTAAGAAATAGGTTGTCAAGCAACCTAGCCGAACTTCGGCTTTTACCAGCCAAATTACGGCTCTTGATAACGAACCTCGCCCAGCTTCGGCTGAGGCAAAGGTTCCAGTTAATCCACTGTCGAGATGCACTCGACAACGTTAGCGTCAGAATCAAGCTCACCGTAGGGCTCGAGCTTTGGTCTCGCTAGACAGTTTTCACTATCGACCGAAGGCTGATCAGCCCAAGGTTAACAAGTCTGACGAGGGTCAGGTGAATGAGGAATGTCTAAATGACGGACCTCACCCTCGTACCCGAGTAGGCTCAGATCATGAACCTTATCCTTAAAGAGAGGTTCAACAAATTCAAGAAACGGTTCATACTGAGGCTCGTCAACAAAACGAACCTCAAGTTAGGAACCTACCGAGAAGGGGAACTCACCAAACCTGTCCTATCAACGAACCTCATCGTGCAAATGACGGAGTTTGTCAACTTACCCAAGGTCGTCAACCTCTATCATTTAGAGGGGCTCGCTCGGGTAAAGCCAAGATGACAGAGTCAACTGGGGGTTGTCCAGCTGGTCACCTTCGAGATTATCTCACGCACAAGTGCAACATGAGCCTAATGCGATCTCATTGCTGCTGTGAGAAGCTTATTTCTGCAGTACTTTCCTAATGCTCATGTGGAGAGTCAGTGCGTAAATCTTCGGTCTTCGAACAGTTGATTGAGCCGTCGATGATCTCTTCATCAAGAAGAAGGCACTTTCGCCCAAAAAAGCAAGCATCCAAGAATCACTACATTGAAGTGACGATTAATATGGTCTGCTAGGGCAAGGGAAAAGCTTCGGCTTATTCTTTTGAATCTTCTGATCTTGAATACTCTCCAGGACTAGGCGAAATGCTTGTCGAAGGACAGGGAGTGTATCAACACACTCGTACTCGTACTGGTATGGTGATCTCGTTTGATTACCGTCGATTAGCGGGCATCACAAATGAGGTTGAGGAAGAGACTGAAAACTCAACTATTGCAACCTCTCAGCCTTCCAACACCGATCAAAGTGAACAAGCAAGTGCTCATATGGCCGGAAGTGAGGAGGACCTGGCAAGGCAGGTGGAAGAGCAACAATCAACCATCCTCCAACAACAGGAGTCTATCAAACACTTGGAGGATATGGTGGACAAACTCCTCAAGGATAAAAAGAAGAAGAAAGCTACCGCCGAATCCTCAGGATCAAGGCACCAGCGACCTTCACCCAATGCTCGGGAATCTAGCCGTCGAAATCAAGATGGCGATAATGCAGAAGATGAGGAAGAAAATATTTTTTATATTCACTCTGAATCATCCGAAGCTGAGTCCAACCCGCATAAGAATGACCGAGATCATAAGTTAGATGATTTCCAGAAGCAGCTTGAGGCTTTAAAGCTTTAGAGAAACTTCAGAGAACTAGGGGTCGTTAAGCCGTACCCTGTCGAATGGGACGTCATTCCCTATCCTCCAAAGTTTAAGCCACTCAGCCTCCTGTACTTCGATGGCAAGGGTTCTCCGACCCAACACATCTATTATTTTCAGGCGCAGACTGGACACATAGTGGGGAATGAACCCATTATGACTCGACTTTTCATTAGTACCCTTAAGGGGGTCACTTTTGAATGGTTTCGCAGACTGGAACCTGAATCCATTACTTGCTGGAAGGACATGGAAAGGCTCTTTTTGACCAGATTCTTTGACGATGACACAGAAGTATCTATGGCCACCCTGCTAGTTGAAAAGCAGAAGAAGACAGAATCTGTCAGTAACTTTGTCAAGAGATTTAGAAATCGGTCGTTGCATTACTGTGATCAAGTCTCTGAAAGTACATTGATTGAGATGTGTCACAATAATCTCTCGATTCATATTTTATCCAAGATTGGAGCGGTGAAGACTCAAACTTGGAAAGAACTTATTCGCAAAGGAGAACAGGTCGAAAGCATACTCAAAAGGCTAGATGCTGAAGAGCCATATGTTTTTCAAGGGGGTGATGACCAAGACGACCTCACCCCTCTGACTTATGTAAAAGGGAAAGATGCTTTGGCATTTTCAAGGGGGTGATGACCAAGACGACCTCACCCCTCTGACTTATGTAAAAGGGAAAGATGCTTTGGCGGTGAAAACCACTTCTTCGACCTCACCCCTCTGACTTATGTAAAAGGGAAAGATGCTTTGGCGGTGAAAACCACTTCTTCCCCTAAATATTCGTCAAAGCAGAAGGGCAAATCTTCGGATAGCTGCTTTCAACAGAAGTATGACTTCCAAGATGAGCAAGTCATCTCGATACTCAAATCCTTAATCAAGACGAAAAAGATCAAGCTCCCAGAATCGACGCGACCTGAGGAGATGTCGAGAATGGATGATCCCGACTATTGTGCGTACCACAGGATGGTTCATCATCCCACCTCTAAATGCTACACCCTGAAGGATAAGATCCAAGTCTTATTGGATGCAGGAGTCTTTACCCTTCAATCCTGATTTACAGCTATCGCTGGAGTGGGGGTAGTCATGGTTTCTCTACAAAATTATATACTATCTTAAGGTTTCTCTCTGATGAAACCATGAGCATCTGACCCCTTACCAAAATATTATTATGTTAATAATTACCTCTGATAGTCACTTCCTCCAAATTCTCTCGTCAATTCTCTTCAATACGATGGCGGGACCACAAAACTATTATGTTAATGATTACCTCTGATAGTCGATTCCTCCAAATTCTCTCGTCAATCCTCTTCAATAGGATGACGGGACCACAAAACTATCACGTTAATGATTACCTGTGATAGCCATTTCCTCCAATTCCCTCGCCAATCCTCTTCAATAGGATGGCGGGACCACAAAACTATAACGTTAATGATTACCTCTGATAGTCAATGTTCTTTCAAAAAATATCTTTCTAACGTTGGCCTACCAAGTGATGTGCCTTTGTTCTCATCATCGTCGTCATACTTCCAAGTCACTGAACGACATGATCTTCCTAACGTTGTCATTTCCCCAAATAACATTCGTTTTCCAACATTGACCAACCAAGTGATGTGTCTTTGTTTTCTTCATTGTCGTTATACTCCTAAGTCACTTAACAACATGATTATCCTAACATCGCCATTTTCCCAAATGACGTTCGTTTTTTAACATTGGCCTACCAAGTGATGCGCTTTTGTTCTCATCATCATCGTCATACTTGTAAGTCACTGAACGACATGATCATCCCAACGTCGTCATTTCCCCAAATAACGTTCGTTTTCCAACATTAGCCTACCAAGTGATGTGCCTTTGTTATCTTCATTGTCGTTATACTCCTAAGTCACTGAACGACATGATTATCCTAACGTCGTCGTTTCCCTAAATGACGTTCGTTTTTTAACATTGGCCTACCAAGTGATATGCCTTTGTTCTCATTATCGTCGTCATACGTCCAAGTCACTGAACGACATGATCTTCCTAACGCCGTTATTGGCCTATCAAGTGATGTGCCTTTGTTTTTTTCATTGTCGTTATACTCATAAGTCACTGAACGATATGATTATCCTAACGTCATCGTTTCCCCAAATGACGTTCGTTTTTCAACATTGGCCTATCAAGTGATGTGCCTTTGTTCTCATCATCGTCGTCATACTTTTAAGTCACTGAACGACATGATCATCCTAACGTCATCATTTCCCCAAATGACGTTCGTTTTCCAACATTGGCCTACCAAGTGATGTATCTTTGTTTTCTTCATTGTCGTTATTGTAGACGGTAAAAAATACCTCTATGGGTCTACAGGAAATTTGCCTACGAGAAGAGTTCGCACGCCCAGTTCTCTGGCACGGACCTAAACCGCGTGGACGTCGACTGTACTCAAGTCCAGGTTCGCCTAACGGTCGACTCGCCAGCATGAGTCAGGGTCGATCAGGATGGCGGAAATTCGCTCTTCGCTCAACTCGCCTGCCCGAGTTCGGGGTCGAATCCGCCAGCAAGCCCCAAAACCGTCGGTACAGCTGGGTATCCACTACCCCACGTGCTGAGATGGACCTTCCCATCTCTCTCGACCCGAAGGGAGAGAGAGCACAGTACCCCAGGACCGTCAAACGGCCGCTCGCAGTGCGCACAGCGCGAAGGGACTGGACAGGTGTCGAGTCAACCTGAGCATTCATAAATGCGACTCACCTCGGCTGTCTGAGCCAAGAGCTGGATCCGCCGGCACTCGGCAAGCTGGCTAGACCCACTCGAGTACTGTACACCTACTTCACCGCCTCTCCTGACCGGAAAGGAGAAAGCGTCGTGCTCAAAGCACGCCGGGCAGTCACGCACAGTACAAGTGATCGGACAGACACTTCATCGATCTGCGAACTCATAAATGCGGTTCATTAATGCTGGTCAAATCCACTCGGATAGCAGTCGTTCGTTGCCTCACATACCAGAATGGGCCTTCCCATCGTAGGTGACAGGACATAGAGCACAATCCCTGGAATGACCGTTCATGGTATCGAGGAACGGCGAGACGTCTCTGAAGAGGATGTGGTCACATCCCACAATTCAAGGAGAAGTCAAGCTGTCCTTCTTTCATTTAAAAACCCCTTCCAGCACGATGGAAGAGAGGTCGCAAAACTTGGAGAAAAAAGAGTTGAGACCAAGCTGTTAGCAAATCCTTGCATTACAGCACTGCTGCCTAGTTCCGAGCTCCGATCGCCGACGAACCAAGCAGACCCGAACTCCATTGCCCCGAGCTTCTACTGCGAACTGAAGCTCTCCAGCAACCTCATTCAAACGGTCCAAGGGAAGCAGACTCGACCCGAGCATCGAGCGAAGCGTCCTATAGCCACCTAAAGTCCCCACACAAAACAAAGAGGGCCTTCCCTCTGCTTCTGTTGTAAACATTTGATTTGTTAGTTTGTAATAAGCTTTCTTATAAATACAAACGAAACTCCTTTCTTCGGAAGAATCAAATTTTCACCCTACAGAAGATGGCGACCACAGTGGGAGCAGCTGTTTCATCGAGTGAAATGGTGGTGGCTCAGTTTGATGAGGTTACTATCGGGACGACAGTAGAGTCCCTCGAAATCGAGTTCGACCAGGCCAAGTACGAAGAATACTTGTCCTCCTCCTCCTCGGGTGGCAATGCGTCCCGCAAACGCCACAGAGCTGTGCGCCGAGGCCGACCTCAGACGGTCAAAGCCTCCGCACCCGAGGGTTCCAACCGAGTCTCATCGGAGGAGCCCACTCCCTCGCGATCGATCAAGGCCAAGCCAGAGATCGAGCGCAAGAGGCAAGGGTCTGCCAGATGGATCGCCAAGCGGTCCACACAGACACCTACCTCGGAGGAAGCGCCGGTTCACTCCGGCACAAACCGCAATGCCACAACCCACGGTGACGTTCTCCCCGCTGGGAGAACTAACCAACAGCGACGGCAAACACCCGTCAGACAGGGGGTCCAAACCTCCATTTCTCATAATGGCCTGAACCATCACACAGGCCCGAGAAACACTAGACAGGAAGGCAAGCTGCCCGACCTCGGAAGGCCCTCCAAATCAGGAGCGTCAACCGAGGACAGCAGAGCCATCCGCTCAGGAGGACTTCGCTTCTCAGGTCATATCCCTGATGCGAACAAACCACACCGAGCATACGAGCTTACCCAAGTAGGCGAATCCTCGAAGGCTGGCGAGCCTCGCCATAATCATTTGGCGGATAAACGTAAAGGAAAGGAAATAGGCGGTTCCTCCCGAACCCGCTCTTCTAAACACGGGGTCGAAACTCGCCCACATACTGGAATTCGCTCAAACGCGAAGACTCGCCAGTCAAGGCGAGATCGCCTGACTCCAACACCAAGGCGTTCCACCCAACACGCGCCAGAGAGAGCGCCCAAAAATCTCTCGTCAGCTCACCAGAGCGACTCTTCTGAGGCCCGGGGTTGTCACCAACCACCCGTAGAAGACCTCAGAGAATTCTTGACTCGCAAACGCACTATTCACGAGGCGAATCCTCAGTGTCATTGCGAGAGACTCATCCACACGGTCCTCGCCGACTGCCAATGCGTTGGAACGGCGAAACCTTCGGTATTTGAGAGGCTTTCTCAACAGGCCTCTCGACCGAGGCCCTCCCGTCGAAGGCGCCGTCACCAGAAAAGACGCGCTGCTGACGACCTGGAACTCTCATCCGCCACAGTCAACATGACGGATAAAGGGAAGGCGGTACTCTCCGACTCGCCAGACTCGGACTCCGTCTTAAGACCTAACACCCGGTTCGCTCGACGCCGACAGGAAGGCATATTCCAGCGAACCCGTAGTCGCCGGGGGGTAAGTATTGGGTTTGACTATTCCACCCTAATACCTCCCTCCTGCGGCGAAGATGAGGTTCATTCGGCGGCGGCCACATCCCAGACCTCGCGCTCAAGTCAAGACGCGCAGGCGAGGGCGCACATGACCGATACCAACCACGAGCAGACAATGGCTCAAAAGTTGGAGGCACAGCAGGCGACCATCGACTCTCTAAGAGAGATGATGGAGCAACTGCTGAGCAAGAAGAAAAAGAAGGGAACCCAACGTCCCTTGCCCCGGCAGACTAGGGATAAAGAATGGGTACCACCTCACCGTCCAGCGGCTGAGACGGAGGATGATCGACAATCCGATTACTCCTCCAAAACATCGATAGGAACGTCGCACACCGCGGATAGCACCCGTGACAAAAGATTCGACGAGTTCCAGGACCAACTGAACGCGCTGAAGCTTCAGCAAAACATGAACAAGCTGGGGGTGGTACGTCCCTACCCTATCGAATGGGACACGGTCCCATACCCGGCGAAGTTCAAACCAATCAGTTTGGTGCAGTTCGATGGCAAGGGGTCACCCTCGCAACATATCTATTACTTCATGGCGCAGACCGGATTCCTCACCGGGAACGACGCCATTCTCACCCGACTATTCATAGGTACCCTCAAGGGGGTGGCCTTTGAGTGGTTCCGCAAACTGGAGCCTGGCTCCATCAAGGCATGGGCCGACGTCGAAAAGCTCTTCCTCGCCCGCTTCTTCGACGACGACACGGAAGTGTCAATGGCCACTCTCCTCGCTGAGAAGCAGCGTAAGTCGGAGTCAGTTAACGACTTCGTAAAGAGATTTCGAAATCGATCAGTCCACTGTCGGGACCAAGTTTCCGAGGCGACACTGATTGAGATGTGCCGCAACAATCTGTCAATCCACATCCTGTCCAAAATAGGGGCAGTTGAAACCCGGACTTGGAAGGAACTTGTTCGCCAAGGCGAGCAAGTTGAAAATATGATCAAGAGGCTGGAGGCCGAAGAGCCACAGTCCAAAAAGGGAGCAGCAGAACCAGCGGCGCCAAAGAACCCTCCTCGATCGAAGGGAAAAGAGGCTATGGCCGTAGACTCTGCCGCGGCGCCAAAGTTCGTTCAAAAGCCGAAACCCAGGCAATTTGAACCACGCCCCCAGCGGCAATATGATTTCAAAGAAGACCAGGTAGTGGCGACTCTCGACACTCTACTCAAGAGTGGGCGAATTAAGTTACCAGAAGCCGCGAAGCCTGAGGAGGCGGACAAAACCGGTGACCCAAGTTACTGTGCATATCACAGATTCCTTGGGCATCACACAACCAAGTGCTACGTCCTCAAGGACAAACTCCAGGCCCTCTACGACGCGGGGGTCTTGAAGAAAGAGAAGGTCCAAAAGCAAGTGACGGCGAACATGGTCACTTTGAGCTTTGGGACGGGTCTCCCGGAGGTTCAAGCTCCGGCGGGGATAATTCCTATCCCCAAGGCGGTTTTGAAGATCACTAACGACGATCCTCACAACCAGCGGGAGAAGGGTTTGGTTCCACAAACTCTGCCATCAGGGCAAGTGATGTGGGTCCATCCGGACCTCCTCGACGACGAGCAATGGACCGCACAGCCTTCCAAGGAGGCTAAGAGGAAATATTGCAACGTTGTCACCGCCATCCTGGATACAGACGACGCGGCGATGACTGCCTTAACCGACTCTGAAGAAGACACCAACGTCTTCGCCACGAGAGCCGGAAAGGAGTTTGCGAAGCAATATCCCGCGAGGGCGGAAAACCCAGCAGGACTTCCCGCGAGGCCGGCTGCAGCAGTCCCTCCCAATCCAGAGGAGCCAAGTTCAAGCCGCCAGCCTTACCGGTTCAACGTGCTCGCGCAATTGAAAAGCATACCCGCGCGAATCACCGTGTACGACCTCCTCCGGTTGTCTAGGCCTACCCGGGAAGCCCTACAAGAGGCGTTGGCTGACGCAGAGGCGTTCTCGACCCATTTCTCAAAAGAAACGGAGATCGAACAGGGCTGTACAACTTGCTGCCAAGTCTCAGAGAGACAGATCCCCTGCATCACTTTCACCCCCGAGGACATGCTCATCAAGAACACGTCCCATGACCGGCCGCTGTACTTCACAGGATACGTCGGCTCGGCGAAAGTGGATCGGATCCAGGTTGACCCGGGGTCCGCACTGAGCATCGTGCCCCTGAAGCTAATCAAACATTTGGGGATACCGTCGAAGCGCCTAGCCTCGACCTCGACTACCATCTTCGGCTTCAACGCCACAGGGACTCGGCCACTCGGCAAAATCCGCCTGAAATGTCGGATAGGCGACATGAAGACGGAGGTGACGTGCTACGTTATCGATGCTGAACCCTCCTACAACATACTCCTGGGGCGTCCGTGGATTCATGGCAACCGGATCGTTCCATCCACGCTACACCAGTGTTTGAAGTACGTGGACGACTACGAGCGGGTAAGAACGGTAGTGGCCGACAAACACCCCTTTAAGGGCGTCGAGAACTACTTCGCGGATTCTCTGCTATACCAGGACCCCGACCAGCCACCGGTGGAAGAACTGGAAAGTGGCAATGAGGCGGATAGCGAACCTGAATACGGTGACAGCTTAATTCTGAACGACTTTGAGTCGATTGTAATTGGTTATGAGAGTCACCATGTAACTAACGCCGTTCAGGCAGAGAAGCTTATCATGAATGAGAAATCCGACCTTGCTTATTTGTCGTCTTGCTCCTCGTCCGAAGACGACGCACCTAATAACTCATGGTCGACACTCTACAGTGAGTCTTCTCTACACTTGCCGGTATGTTCGTCATACATCTTCAAGACGCGGCCGATCGAGCCATCGCGAGCTGTATTCGTCGTGCCAGCACGGAAGAGGTATCGAAAAGACATCATCTTCGGTCGAATCGATCGCCCCCTACGCACGCTATGGGACGAATCTGAGGACGAAGACCCAGCGCCCCAGTTCTCGCAATACAGTCGAGTGGCGAAACGCATAATGAGCAACATGGGGTACGACCTCACTCGCTTGGAGGGCCTGAATTACGGCCGAGGACGCAAGACGGTCATCAAACCATCCTACGTCCCCAAAGGGAAGCCCTCAAATTACTTCAACAGGACTAGGAGAGGCTTAGGCTACTCCTCCTCCTCATCGGAGTGTTGTTTTTACGTCGACGAGGATTCCGATTACGCATGTTCAGGAGATCAGTCGTCAACAACCTCGGCCTGGGACTCCGACGTTAGCGTAAGGGATCTGTTCGATGGCCTTACAGTCAACATGGCTACAGTAGACCCCGCCGAAATGGCGAAGGACGAACAACTTCCACTTTACGACGAGACATGGGATCGCCATGTTAGCGCCCAGTGGAACAGTCGCTTCGAACAGCGCGAACCACCAACTGAAGACGAAGTCCTCCAGGTGAACATGGGTACCGAGGCGAATCCCAAACCCATATTCATCAGCGGCAGTCTGCCTCCTCAAGAAAAAGAGGATCTCATCGCCCTCGTACGGGAATACATTGACGTCTTCGCCTGGAATTACGAGGATATGCCTGGCCTGGATCCGCGGGTCGCCACGCATCGCCTCAACATCAACCCTGACGCCAAGCCAGTCAAACAACAGCAGAGGCGGTTTCGCCCCCAAATCATGGAGGCGATCGAATCTGAAGTAAAGAAGCTGATCGAATCCGGCTTCATCAGAGAGGAGCAACACCCCGACTGGGTGGCGAATATTGTTCCAGTCTTGAAGAAGAACGGCAAGATCCGCATCTGCATCGACTTTAGGAACCTCAACGCCGCGTGCCCTAAAGACGAATTCCCTCTGCCCATCACGGATGTCATCATTGACAATACGTGCGGATTCGAGAGGATGTCCTTCATGGACGGCTTCTCGGGGTACAACCAAATCAAAATGCACCCCGAAGACGAGAAGCACACTGCATTCAGGACCCCCATGGGGGTGTACTGCTATACCGTCATGCCGTTCGGACTCAAGAACGCTGGCGCAACCTACCAACGAGCCATGAGCATGATCTTTCGAGATCATTTGCGAAAGACGGTCGAATGCTATGTGGACGACTTGGTCGTGAAGAGTCGCCATAAGGAGGATCACCTCCAAGACTTGAAGGCTATGTTCGAACTCATGAGGACTCATCAGCTCAAGATGAATCCTACCAAGTCATTCTTGGGAATGTCTAGCGGTAAATTCCTCGGTTTCGTCGTCACGACGAAAGGGATCCGAATTGATCCAGACAAGGTGCGAGCTATTCAAGAGCTCCAACCACCCCGAAATCTTAAAGAGCTGAGAGGCCTTCAAGGACGACTGGCTTATATCCGAAGATTCATCTCGAATCTCTCGGGCAAGTGCCAACCCTTCTCTAAGCTGATGAAGAAAGGTACCTCCTTCGTCTGGGATGAGCCATGCCAAAAGGCTTTTGAGGAGATCAAAGCTTATCTCTCAAATCCGCCTGTCCTTGCGGCGCCAATCTCAGGAAGGCCATTCCTCATATACATACGGGCTATGGAACATTCTCTGGGTGCCCTCTTGGCTCAGAACGATGATGCAGGCCACGAGCAGGGCATCTACTACCTGAGCAGAACCTTGCAGGGCGCCGAGCAACGGTACCCAATGGTCGAGAAGGAATGCCTAGCCTTGGTGTTCGCTATCCAAAAGATGCGGCACTACTTGGTTGGCCAAACCATCCATGTCATCTCCCGGATGAATCCCATTCGGGTCTTCATGACACAACCCGCAGCGCTAAACTGGCGCCTGGCCAGGTGGGCACTTCTGCTCTCTCAATACGACATTCATTTCATGCCGCAGAAATCGGTCAAGGGACAAGCCATCTGCGATCTCATGGCTAGTCACCCGCTGGGGGAGAAGACCGATCTATTCGAAGATCTGCCGGATGAACCTCCCGAAGCCAATATGACTTCGTCGCCGGAGGTGTGGCAGATGTTCTTCGACGGTGCGTCCCGCGCAGGCGCGAGCGGCTCTATTTCTGCAGGAGTGGGAGTGGCCCTCACCTCCCCGCATGGTCACGTGTTTCCCCGGGCCTTTTCCTTGACGGAACCATGTACCAACAACGTAGCCGAGTACAACGCGTTGCTCATAGGGCTCGAGTTAGCCAAAGAGCTCGGGATAAAGCATCTGGAGGCTTATGGCGATTCGCAACTCATTGTCAAACAAATGACTGGCGAATACGAAGTCAGGAATGAAGATCTTATCCCGCTCCACCGAGCAGCGGTCAGACTAGTGGAGTCATTCGAGAGCTTCCGTATTGAGCACGTGCTCCGTTCAAAGAACACCCATGCGGATGCTCTCGCATCCTTGGCAGCTAACTTAGCCCAGCCTCCTGGAACGACCCAAAAGGTCGCTGTCGCCAGCCGAAAACTCTTTCGACCCAGAGACGTCCCAGAGGCAAACGCCACTCATCAAGCCTCGGGTCAGCCAGATCAGGAAGACTGGCGTCTCCCGATCATCGATTATGTCCTATACGGCATGTTGCCTGAGGATTCGAAGGAACGAGAGTCTATCCGGCGACGTGCCTCGCGATTCTACTACGATTCAACCACTAAAACGTTGTATCGCAGGTCATATGACGGCTTGCTACTTCGCTGCCTTTCAAAAGCAGAGGCGCAAGAAGCCGTACGCGAAGCACATGACGGCGTGTGCGGAGCTCATCAGCCCGGACCCAAGCTTTGGGATCGCTTACGTAGGATGGGCTACTTCTGGCCTGGGATGGTTACTGATGCAGTCGCTTATGCTAAGCGATGTTACGAATGCCAGATCCACGCCAACTACATGCACCAGCCTCCTGAGGATCTACATCCGACGAGGGCATCTTGGCCCTTCGAGGCATGGGGGATGGACATAGTCGGGCCAATTTCTCCACCATCGGCGAGAGGCCATCGCTTCATCCTCGCGATCACCGACTATTTCTCTAAATGGGCAGAAGCCATCCCCTTAAGAGAAGTCAAGACTAGCGACGTGATTAAGTTCATTAAGCACCATGTCATATACCGATACGGCGTACCCCGGCGTATCATTCACGACAACGGCACGCAATTCGTTAGCCATGCCTTCACCCGGTTCTGCGACAAACTCCGGATACAGAACCTCTCGTCCACGGCCTACAACCCTTCAGCGAATGGTTTGGCCGAAGCTTTCAACAAGACGATCATCAAGATCTTGACCAAGCTGACTTCCACTAGCAAGCGCGACTGGAATGAAAAGCTAGGCGAAAGCCTGTGGGCATATCGCACGACGGTTCGCACACCGACTGGCACTACGCCCTACTCGTTGGTATACGGCTGCGAAGCTGTATTGCCGTTAGAGATTCAGATTCCATCCCTCCGCGTCGCCTTATCAACAGGAATGACAGCCGAGGAGAATCACCGGCTTCGACTCGCAGAACTCGAAGCGCTGGACGACAGGCGACTGGAAGCTCAGCAGCACATCGAGTTTTACCAAGCTCGGATGGCCAGGAGCTTCGACAAGAAAGTCAAGCGCCGAGCCTTCAAAGAAGGAGAGCTCGTCCTATCCGTCCGTAGACCAATGATCCTCACTTCCAAGAAGAAGGGGAAATTCCAGTCCAAATGGGAAGGGCCATTCGTAGTAGAGACAGTCTACTCGAACGGCGCCTATCGCCTCGTCAAACCGAACGGCGATAAAATCATGATGCCCATCAACGGCAAGTATCTGAAGAAGTACTACCCATAGTGCTCCTTCACAAACTCCCACGAGTGCAAGAGTCTAAACTGGCCCTCAGCGCCCTCCAACTGGTACATGAGGCTAAACTGCTCCTACTTTACCCGTTCGGGCGAAAGCCTCTGACGGAATCCAATTCGCCTATCTTCTCCAATGAGATGGCGGATCCACTAAAGTCGTTCATATCACGACAAATCCATCCAATTCGCCTATCTTCTCCAATGAGATGGCGGATCCACTAAAGTCGTTCCAATCACGACATCCCCCGTCAAGTTAACATTAAACCTCTGACAAAATCAACTTACCAATCCTCTTCTAAAGGATGGTGGGTCCTCAAAGTCGTTCCAATCACGACATTCCCCGTCAAGTTAACATTAAACCTCTGACAAAATCAACTTACCAATCCTCTTCTAAAGGATGGTGGGTCCTCAAAGTCGTTCCAATCACGACATTCCCCGTCAAGTTAACATTAAACCTCTGACAAAATCAACTTACCAATCCTCTTCTAAAGGATGGTGGGTCCTCAAAGTCGTTCCAATCACGACATTCCCCGTCAAGTTAACATTAAACCTCTGACAAAATCAACTTACCAATCCTCTTCTAAAGGATGGTGGGTCCTCAAAGTCGTTCCAATCACGACATTCCCCGTCAAGTTAACATTAAACCTCTGACAAAATCAACTTACCAATCCTCTTCTAAAGGATGGTGGGTCCTCAAAGTCGTTCCAATCACGACATTCCCCGTCAAGTTAACATTAAACCTCTGACAAAATCAACTTACCAATCCTCTTCTAAAGGATGGTGGGTCCTCAAAGTCGTTCCAATCACGACATTCCCCGTCAAGTTAACATCAAACCTCTGACAAAATCCGCTTACCACTCTTATTCTGAGAAATGGTAGCCTCCCCCCACGGTCGCTCCAATCGCGACAAGATCCCATCAAGTTAATGATCACCTCTGATGGTTGGCGCCGTTATTCTTACGAATAGCATAGCCTAAGTAATAGCCTACCATGCGACGTGCTATTACTTCTGTCAATAGTCACACTCCTACGTCCCTGAACTATTTGACCTATTCCAGATGTCCTAACATTGCTTTAGGATAACTGATAGGTAGAGTCTACCAGGCGATGACTCCTACCACAATCAATTGTCACATTCCCACATGACGACAATTGTCGAACACGGTTCGACAGACAACCTGTCTGTCGGTTCCCCCATACAACAACTCGCCGAAAAGCGAGTCGAAGTCAAGTTCATCAGTTGGCCGTAAAGGCGAATGTTTGTTCTTTATTGCGATCCAAGGGTTACTCTCTCGATCCCGTTGGAGCTACAACGCGAAGATCGGAGTTAATCCGATCCCACGCTATGAGCAACAGAAAGCAAAACAAGAGCTTAATACGACTAAGTCCTAAACAGGACAATCAGTGGATCGTCAAGTTCAATTCAAATGCCCAACGGCGCAGTCAAAGAGAGAAAACTGTATGCGCAAAGCAAAGGTGAACAGAATAAGCAAAAGGGCCACTACGGGCCATAATTTACATGAGTTTGGATCAACTCGCTAGCTGTTCGAGTTTTCGCCTACAATTCAAACTCGCCAGGTGAATCAGGTCGGGTTTTCAACACAAGCCCACCATCATACGGGTCTCGCACACAGCATAAACTCGCCAGCCGTTGGGTTGCGTTTCCAAGCGAAACTCGCCAACAGTTTAGTTTAGCTTCCAAGCGGAACTCGCCGCGGTCAAAATCTCGCCTGAAAACAAATTAAATCTCGCCAATACACAAGCAATGAGCGGACACAAAACCTCATTGATACCTTAAGACAGTACATTTGAACAAAGTTATATTTTTGCAAATTGCGAAAGTCATAATGAAATGTTCAAAGAAGCAAAACATACACCCAGTGTTTCAAAACAATACATTTGAACAAAGTTATGACCTTACGGGTCATGGCGTACTTTCAAATGCAAAACAGGCAAGCAAAAGGTCTTAATACAATCCTGAGGCAGAAGTCTTAGTCGGACACGCTGAAGGTGGAGATCTCCTCTTTGACTGCCTCTACCTGGCTCGCGTGGTCTTCCCGAGCCTTATTTTCAGCGGCTTTCTGAATTCGATCTTCGCGGTTCGACATGGCGGCAGCATCTGTCTGACGCAAAGCCAGCAGGCGCCGAGTCTCCGCCTCAGCGTGCTCGTTCACCTTAATAACGTCGGATTGGAGCCCCTTCCACTTCGCCTCCGCCTGTCCCAACTCGGCCCTCAGGCGAGCCATGGTATGGTTGAGGTCAATGACTTGCTCCTCTAGCAAACGTTGTTGACTCACCCAAAAGTTAGCCGCAGACTCCGAATCCGCTATCTCTTTGGAGCGGGTTTCCTGTTCCAGGGCTTCCTGACGCCCGAAGTGAGCTAGACAGGATGCCATTTTAGCCTCCGGACCTCCCCGTAGCAAGTCCTCTAGCACCATCATGCGTGGCTCCAAGAGACGGAGTTCACGCACGCAACGGGTAGCGAGACGGTTTTCACCTGATCGCCGTAAATCGGCCACGCGATCATAGAGGGACTGCCTGAAGCTGTCAAAGCTACCCATACCGAGTTCGACGAGGGAAATTGCCTGCCTTACAGTGCCTTCGAACTCTTCGATACGAGCCTGCCATGGTTGAGACTTGAAGGGAATAGACCTCTGGCCTGGAGCAAGCGCCGTGATGGGAGGAATTTCGAGGCAAGGTTCGGCTCCCGGCTGGGGAGCGGGATCCGGAGCAGCGGAGTTCGCACGGCCTTCAGATTCGTCGTCTGAAATCAGAATGGGATCGGCCGCATGCTCCTCGGCAGCCGGCACCTCCTCTCGACCTGTAAGACGCAACAAGCGATACAGGGAACAGTTGGGGGAGGAACACCTACTAAACTCACACGAAAGTCGAAGCAAGAAGATACCTTCAGCCGCGACGGCTTCGGCAGCACCTGAAGAACCAGGCTCTTTCCTTTTCTTGGAAACGACTCTCTTCACCTTCGGCGCCATTGGGAGTGTGAGGAAGAAGAAGTTTGGGTTTACTCTGAGGAGGACGATAGGCCCTCTCGAGGAAGAGTTAGGGTGTTAAATACCCTAAGAGTCCTAGGCGGTTACTCAGTACTTGATTAGACCGTTCAGGATTAAAGCAGCTAGAGAGCAAGACCGAACGGATCGGATCTGGACGGACAAGATCTGGCAGTTCCTTGAGCACGATCTTCAACAAACGGCTCAAATCGGACGTGGGGAACGAAGAGGCCCACTACCTCGCATTTAATGCGAGGCGGCTATCCCACGTCTCCTTAACCGGCGTACACGTGGATTAACACGTGGCCCGCTAAAAGCGTAACCCGATCAGAGTCAGAATCGCCATTAGCATTTGCAAATCCGCCTGCGGGCCGAATTCGCCTGCAATCGAAATAAACCTACAGCGCAAATCAATCGATGATAATCCCGCTGCAGTTGAGGTCCTCTTGCGGCCTGATTCTGACCAATGCATGGTTACGAAAATGGCACACGCACACAAATGACAATAGGCCAGAAACAAAAGGGATAATTTCATTCGTGAAAGGGAAGTCCTATTACAAACGGAAAATTGAAAGCGAATTACAGAGATTTTAACCGCAGCTCCGCCTCACGAAGTTCTTCGGCATGGCGAAGTTCAAGCCTCCTTAGAATCTCTCGGCGAAGATCTTCATCCGTACGCGAGGCCAAGTCTTGAACGGTCTCTTTGGCTTCCTTATGGGCTCGCTCCTTTTCCTCCACTGAATTGGCAGTCAGCTGCTGGCGAGATTCAATGTTCTCCAACTCTTTGACCGCCTGCTCACGAGCCTTCTCTTGAATAGCCAATGAGGCCCGCGCCTTGGCTATGACCTGCTTCAGAGTCTCTACCTCCGAAGACAGGCGAGAAACGCGGTTGTCAGCCTTCTGTCGCTCGAAGACCATCCGTTCATTCTCAGCTTTGGCCTGCTCCAACTCCTCTGACAATCTCGCCTCTAGTGACATGGTTTCATTCAGACGGCGATCCCGCTCTTGCACCACCGCTCGGACTTCGCCGGATGCAAGATCCACAAGAGTGGAACTCTTCGCGCGAAGAGCAAGCAACTGCTGGATGGCTTCTTTCACCGCCTCCTTACGCTGGAAATAAGGCTGCGCCCCAGAATGCTTTAGCCTCTTGATTAAGAAGCCTATGATGTAGTCGATATCCTCTTCGAAGCTCTCGAAAGGACAACTCTCTTCCAGCGCGAGCCTGATGCAGGCAGCCATAGTGTCATGGAATTCAGCCACGGATCGTGCCGCACTCTTTCTTCGCTCACGCTCCAAGGGAGAGAGGGCAGCCTCTTCCATCATAGATGGAACCGCGGTTGAAGCACCGCTGGCCATAACTGTGGAAGTAGTAATTGGCGTCGCCAGGGCCGGTGTGACCAATGATGCCCTCGGAACAGCAATCACGACATCAACGGCGATCCCCGACAGGGAGGTGATCACTTGCTGAGCAGAAACCTCTCTTTGAAGCGGTGACTCTCGCACTGAGGAACGATCCTCAGCAGACACCGCCGCAAGAGCAGGGGATCCCCCTATTTGACCAGTCGCATCTTCATGAGCCAAGTCCTCTTCCTCACTCGACAGGGCCTCGTGTATTGAGGCGTTGTCGTCATCCTCCTCAGATTCGCCCGTCTCCCTAGACGAGCGATTTGCCCAAGAGGAAGGACCTTCTTTGACGGCGATTTCGCGGGCAGGATCGGCTACAAATGCACCGAGAGAGTTAACGGAGACCCCTCCTTCTTCCTCTTCGTCGGAAGGGATGGAGATGACTTTCTCAACCGCACCTGCATAGATCCATTACCAATATCAAAAGGTGCAAGAACAACATTGCAATCAAGGGTACTGTTGCAAAGACTACCTCGTGATGCGGGCAAAGAAGCCGTTGGAACTCCCGACGGTGACCTCACGTCGGACGGCAGAGGAACGTCCTTCGGAGTCTCCTGAACTGCCCCTGATGCGGCAGGTGAGGCAGGCGACACGACTCCAGACCCAGACGGAGCCACTCCAGACCCGGACAGAGCCACTCCAGGAATCCTTATCGGAGAAACGTCATCCCGACCCCCTGTCACTTGGATGGTCCCGACTGTCTCATCACAGCGGGCCTTCTTGGCCGCCTCCGCTCTGGAACTCTCGGCCACCGCCTCCCGCTGACGCTTCGAGAGAAGCGAGCTACTCGGGGATAGCAAAGGTGCCCCCATTTGTCCGATTGTCGGACTCTGAACCGGAGCTCGAACATCGGGAACCTCAGATTCGCCACCAGCATCGAAGCTCTCACAGTCCTCCACTGGATCCTCCGAGAACAACTCCCTAGCGGTTTGGTGGCCCCTTCTCTTTGAAGAACGGAGAGAGCCCCTGATGGGACGATCGCGTTCCGCCAGACATGAGCTTTGGAACCAGAAGTTGGCAGGGTCAGCACTAGCACCCCGATACCACCGACAGTACAAGAGCGTGTGGTGTAAATCGCGGTCCTTCGCAGGCAACTCAAAACGAGCTTGAGTACCTCCAGCATGGGTCCAGAACCACCCCCGAGCGCCGTCAACCAGTCCTCCTTCGAAGTGTAGGCGAGGGTTGGCGTTGCCCACATACAATTGATCATACCCAAACTGGCGGGCAAACCTGCAAGGGATGTATGGCTCGAGATAGCATGTGGAGCCTGTTCTCAGAACGTGATACCCTGGTCGAATGTCCACCAACCAGCGAAAGGCACCACGGGAAAGGATTGTGTGGTGATCCGCCGTCGGCGCATCCCTGAGAGATTCTCCATATCCACCCCCGCTGAAGTAAGGAAAAGATCGACGAAAATTATAGTGCCCGAAGTGGGAGAGCGTCTTCCTCGTATCGGGGATGTCCTTGCACTTCCAAGAGCACCTCTCCAAACGCTGGACGAAGGGAACAAACTTGTCTCCCTGAAGCGCTGCCGGGGCACTCATCAAGCATTCGCAGTGATAGACGAACCATGCCACCAAGTAGGTATACGGTAGCCCCACCCTAGGATTGGGGGTTCTGATAACTTCTCCTTCCCCCTCGTCGAGGACCGACACACGGCAGAATTGGCTCGTCAGAGTACGGAGCCCCCGATGGATGCACGCTATCGTCGCCGATACCAGGGAATAAGACTTCCCGTGAGCCAGGCAAACCGCCGGATACACGACCTCTATAGGAAGAGCCTCGAAGGAGTGAGTGGGGATTACGCACCTCTTCAGCCATAACATGAGGTACCCCGCGAGCAGCGCCTTCCCCGAAATGAGAAACTTCGCCTGATGATGGAATGAGTGAAGGACCGTACCAGCCTTAAATCCGCCCTCGTCGCGGTCAAGAGTGATGGTGCTTCCTTCTCTAGCTGTCCTCGCCTCCACTTCGGGCTGGTCGCACGCGCCTAACGGGAGAGCGGGCTTCCCCTTGACATCGTTCCCAGGGAACAGATAATCAGCCCAATTCTTGTGGCTAATCCCTGGGGTCTTCTTCCTCTTCCCCTTATGATCCGAGACCCCTAAGGTACTGAGGCATATGTGGAAGTGACAGAGTAACTCCCACAGGGTTTCAACCGCCAGAGGGGAATTATCCGACAGCTGATCGATCTCATCTTGATCAGGGACGTATTCCTCATAAGGAAAGTCTCCCAGAGGTAGACCTGACACGTCGTGCATCTCGAAGGGGGTGATACCAAGTTTACCGTTGGGGGTGATAAATGTGCCGCTTTCCGCACAATACAATTCCAGAATGCTATGGAATTGAGAAGCGTTGATCCGCAGGCC
>NC_033798.1:79864863-79871352 GCF_001876935.1 Asparagus officinalis | reverse complement strand
GGAAGTTCCTTGAAGAATATTACACTTAATATTCTAGAGGATAACCCAAAATATTTTTCACCACCAAAAATCACTCACTGATCAATTTCAATTGACAGTGGGTCCACTAAAAATGTCTTTCTGGCCCTCTTGACTCTTTCCATGAATAAGAGGTCCACTTTCATTTCAGAGTCCCCTTTCGATAAACGAAAGAACTCCCTTCTCCTTCTCTTTGGTTAAGCCCTCTCATGGCTATGACCAAAGTTGAAGTTTCACTTCGATAAATGAAGAACTCCTTTTTCAGTTTAGATAACCAATCCTATAAAAGGCAGGTTTATCTAAATCTTCCAGATTCTCAGAGTGGAGATCCCACTTCTAGTTTCTTTTTCACTGGAAATAGAATATAAAATTCTTCCTTTCCAGAGTCAAGGAATAGAATATAAAATTCTTCCTTCCTTGTTATCTGGGTTCACCTTCACCCTAAAAGAAGACCGGGAAATAGAATATAAAATTCTTCCTTTCCCGCATCGATCTTTCCAAAATTTGTCAATTTAGGATTCATCCTAGGAAGTTTATCCCGAATCCTAAGCAGGGATAAGTCTGCGCCTAACACGCGCTGCAGGATTAGTCTCTTTCCGTAGAAAAAGACACCAGAATTCGATTCTGGGGTATTCTATCCTGAAACCTAAGCAAGGATAAGTCTGCGCTAAGAACACCCGTTCACATATTCAACATTGTGGCAGGTTGTTATTAATAACACCAAAATCCATGCCTTACACGCATGGGGAATTTCATCCTGAATCCTAAGAAGGGATATGTCGACGCCTAACACGCGTCGCTGGTTTAGTCTTTCTCCGGAGAAAAAGACACCAGAGTTCGATTCTGGGGAATTTTATCCTGAAGCCTAAGTAGGGATAAGTCAACGTCTAAAACACGTTGCTGGGTAGTCTATTCCCATAACAATGGCGAAGTCTACGTATTCGGAGCTGTAGCATCAAGTCTAAGGGAGTTCATTCCTTTAGCACAACGTCACATGCGGAACGGATTTAGATAATCCGCATGCTAGCCCGACTCAAACGGTAGTCGGTAAAGGCTAATCAAACCCGTTGAAGGCTGGGGGTTAGCCAAAAATCCTAAAGTCAACACCTAACACGTGTCGCCGGGTAGCCTATTCCCGTAACAATGGCGAAGTCTATGTATTCGACATCATAGCACGAAGTCTAAGGGAGTTCATTCCCTTAGCACAACGTTACATGCGGAACGGATTCCGATAATCCGCATGCTAGGTGGCTAAAGTCCTCGCAGCAACCTCCTCCGTCTCGACCAGCTTCTGCTTCAGGGATGTCAACTCACCGGATAAAACAGTGTGGGCTTGTTGATCCTATACCTTCGTCATCTGAAGAATATCAAAAGTCTCATCTTTTTCACGGAGTGCTCTTCTGAGCTGGTCTATCTCGGTCGCACAGGAGGCAAGAGAAGAGTCAAGCTCGGTGAGTGAAGATGATTTAGCAGCAAGGTGGGCCTCAACTTGGTCCACTCGATCCCGCTGCACCTGAATGTCTAACTCAGCAAGAAACCTGGCATCGCGCCATGTCTGTAAGTGAGTATCCAACTCGGCAGCGATGAATGAGGAGGCACCTACATCCCGAAGCTCACGAAACATCTGAAGCTCACGCTCTAGGCAGTCAAGATCATCAACAATAGACTTCGCCATATCTGGGTACCCTGCATCCCTTATTGAATTTATCTTAAGATCAAGGAATGGCTTGAACTGATGAAGGGAAAGTCCGCCGTGGAAGAGCTTGTCAATCATAGCATTCACAAAGGAGAAGAAGGAACGGATCTCTATACAGATGACAATCTTCTCTGGGTCGCTGTCTGATAACAACTCCTTCACAAGGACGTGAAGCCGAGAAGAAAGCCCTACACAAAAAGGAGAAATCCGTCAAAAGCCTTGATGAAGAAATGAATGACATTCCTCAATTGCTCAAGTTATACCTTCTTCCCCTTGAATCACTGGGGGTGGTGGAGGTGCAACGGCTGGGGGTGAATCAACTGGTGTAGTTGGTCCCACAGCCGGCTCAAGAGGATCAGTCTCGACAAAAGCTCCTGTCAAATACAAAATAGAATTTTCAGATGCATCACATTATAGTTGCATTAGTCAAAAATTGGCTAGTCCTATAATTAACTTGAGAAAAGCCACATACCTTCAGGATTCTTAGGGAGCGTAGACTCAGGAAATACATCTCCAGGCAACTGGTCATCAATTTGAGGAGAACCATACATGAAGTGGAGCATAGGAGTGTCCACAAGCAAGCCTTCCTCGTTAAAATCATCAGTCGAGAAATCTGACACAAGAGGACATAAGTACGAAAGGAGAATAAAGAGACTACGACCAATGGAAATGAGTTACCTCTTATGGGTGCGTCAGCCTCTCTATTCCCAAAATCCACGTTTGCCTCCTGCGAATTATCTAAAAGAGAAAGAAGTATAGAGACAATTAGGGAATGCACAAATTCCAAATCATTCAACTCCTTTGTGTATTGTTAATGGTAGATGTACCTGGATTCATCGAACCGGGTCCTACATCGACAGTCTCCCCAAGGGCAACAATCGAAGGTCTCGCCTGAGGAGAAGGACGGAACTCTTCATCTTGGTCATCTGTGGTCCCTGAAACATCAAACCATTGTCAGACTTAATAATTCCGGAAGATAAAGGGAAAGAGTAAGAAACTGACCTCGCTCAGAATAGTCCTCGTGATCTTCAAGATCTCCGCTTGAAGCTTCATCAACAGAATGAAAGGTCTTCTTTCCCTTTTCGTCAATCCGACGAGTCTTGTGCCGTGCCCTTTGTGATCGAGCATTTTCCCAAATCATACGGGAATCAGCCTGAGAAGCCTCCTCAGCCTCTAGCTCTGCAATCGGCTTCACGGGAATAGTCTTATTGGCTGCTAACAACCACTTGCAGCTTAAGAAGGTGAGGTTCAACTGCCGCTCAGAACTCGGGAGACTGAACTTAGCACCAGTACAGCCCGTCACGGTCCACAACCATGCACGAAGACCGTCCACCAAACCGCCGTGGGTCCGAAGCTGCTGACGTGGATTCCCGACATAAAGCTGATCATAGCCAAACTGGCGAGCGAATCGGCAGGGTAGGTATGGCTCTATGAAACACTGATTCCTCACCCGAAAAGTCAGATAACCCGGCCTGATGTTCACCAGCCAGTTAAAGCAGCCAATGTCCAAATGAGTCCGATACTCCCTCGGCCTCTCCTCATCAATCAGACACTCGCCGTATCGGCCGGAGAACTGCGAAAAACAAGCGGAAAACGTCCAACACTTGTGTACCTATAGCTGCTGTCTGACGTCAGGGAATCCTCGCCCATCCCACTTGCCATTTTCAAACAGCTATAATAGGGGAGCGGAGGGGTTTGTGGCATACGGTACTAACATCATATCGGAACGATGAAGGACGAACCAAGCCATCAAATAAGTGTACGGAAGCTCCACCTTAATGGTAGGAATCTGAGTCGATGGTCCACTTTCCTTCCGTATAAAAGCACCAGAAATCTGTCGAAGCCCTCGATGAATGTTAGCCACCATCACCGGAAGAAGCGAAAGTTCCTTTTTGTAGGCAAGCTAAACCGCTGGGTAGAGCACCTCCAGTGGTAGGATATCACTAGACTGATACGGGACCACGCATTTCTTCAACCAGATAGCGAGGTAACCGGCTAGAAGGGTCATCGGTCGAATCGGCGCGGTCGCATGCCACAAGAATGATTTAAACTTGGTCCCTGTAGGAAAACCACTCTCAGGACTGCTAGTGGTATAGGAATGAGCATCAACCTTCTTCAGCAGATTATTAACCCCGGAAGGAGTGAGCGGTGCCAGCTCACAAATAGCCTCGCCAGAATTGCTCTCTAGATTCCTGAACAAATAAGACGCAAACTGCTTCTGGCTCACATGGGATTTAGCCCTCTTCGCTAAAGGTTCAGACTGCGCCAAAGCGATATGATAGTGACATGTGAGATCCCATAAAGTCTCGTAGCGGTCGGGCATTCGATCCTTCAGCTGATTCAATTCTTGGTTGGAGGGAAAATATTCCTGATATAGCATCTGTCCCATGGGCAAACCAGAAATCCTGTGCATCTCATGGAGGACCAAGCCCAACTCCCCTTGCCGTGTCAGAAAAGTGTTCGAATCTGGATTGTAGAGCTCGCACAAAGCGAAGAAATGCTTCGTGCTGTTCGCGTGGAAAACTGTAGCTTTCTTCATTAATGAGATAATTGTCATCTTGGATTACAAAGATCCGGTCTTTTATAGATCCGGTTACAACTAAATCAAAGAAAGAAGAAAAAAAGTAAAATTTACAACTTTCCTCTTGTGAACAAATCGCGAGCTCCTGTTTTGCGGCCGCTCGCTTGTGTGGGTTCTTTGCCTGCGCCGGGGTTGTTTGCCGTGGACCACAGGCAATCCAGTGATGTGACTCCTACTCGAACCAGGAGCTGCCTGATGAGTGATGTATCCGCAGTGAACGCTCTCATGCTCCTCCGTCAAGCGCCACGACATCTCCCGTGTCACAGCCTGACGCCGGAGCTCAGTCAACGAACGATGCCGAGGAATCTTCAGCAAATATATGAAACCACTGCCAGTCTTATGAAGCCACTGCTCAGCATCAATAAACACGGCATCCGGATCCCTGGCAGAATCGCCAAATAAAAAGTCGGTCTTCTTGAGAGGCTGAATCGAACTGGCATCCTTCACGAGGGGCGCATCTGTAATCAACTGGCGAAGAGCTCGATATCCGCCTTCCCTCACCACTTGGGCAACCTCTGTCGACGTGTCTGAAGCAAACCGAGGAGTGACTGGGATAGGAGAAAAATCGTCGGAAGTCGAATAATACTCGCCACGACGCCCGTACACTGCGTGAGATGAAAACGAGGGGCCCATCTGTAATCAACTGGCAAAGAGCTCGATGTCCACCTTCCTTAACCACTTGGGCAACCTCTGTCGACGTGCCCGAAGCAAACCGAGAAGTGACTGGGATAGGGGAAAACGAGTTTTTGAGTTGTGTCCGTTTTCCGGTTTTGTCCGTGATTCGGTTGATTGAGACTCTGATTGGTTGATCTGATTTGGCAGTAAGTCGGATTCCTGATTTGGCAGTAAATCCGCTTCTGAGTTCGAGTCCGAAACTGATCTTGATTCGATCGCGATTCGTCCGAGTCTGTTCTCGGTTGGATGACTCGTTGATTCCTTAACACTTGGCTTGATTCCGAACGCGTATGGATGCATTCCGTCGCTTCCGTGCGATTCGTCGATCTCGTCGCCTCGTTGGCTCGTCGGTTTGTGCCGAGCTATGCTAGGGGACCTATAAGCAATTTTATATGCCTACAGCAGCTTCTTGGGCTTAGCTGGTTATTATAGGAAATTCATTCAGGACTTCTCGAAGATTTCGGCACCGATTACACACCTTACGAAGAAGGGTGTACAGTTCATATGGAGCATGGAGTGCCAGAAGGCCTTTGATGTTTTGAAGACTAAGTTGACTACAGCGCCGGTTCTGACTATTCCGAAAAGACTAAGTTGACTACAGTACCGGTTTTGTCTATTTCGAGCAGTGACAGGACGTACGTTGTTTTCTCAGATGCATCATTGGTAGGTTTAGGAGGCATCTTGATGCAGACTCAGAGGGTAGAAGCATATACCTCATGACAATTTAGGGTGCACGAGCAGAACTACCCCACTCATGATTTGGTGTTAGCAGTAGTGATATTTGTACTGAAGTCACGAGGCATTACTTATATGGAGTGCAATTTGAGTTGTTCATCGACCACCAGAGTTTTTAGTATCTTTTCTCCCAGAAGGAACTCAACCAGAGGCAGCGACGGTGGATTGAGTTTATTGAGAACTATGAATTCGTGATTCTGTACATCCAGGAATAATTAAGATGTACAAAGACCTAAAGAGACACGTTTGGTGGAGTGATATGCGTAGAAAGATTTCAGAGTATGTAGCTAAGTGTCTTACCTGTCAGTAAGTGAAGGTAGAACATTAGAGACCGGTAGAAACACTTCAATCTTTTCCCATTTAGAAATAGAAGTGGGCGGACTTTTTATGAACCTTATTGTTGGGTTGCCGTAGTCGGAGAAAGAAAATGATTCTATTTGGATGATAATGGATATACTAATGAAGCCAGCATATTTCATTCCAGTAAGGACTACTTATACCGCCGAGGCATATGCGAGGATATTTGTTTGGTAGATAGTTTGACTTCATGGAGTTCCAGACACGATGGTATCGGATCGAGGTTCAGTATTCACTCCTCACTTGTGGAAGAATCCAAGATTCACTTGGCAGTATATTCATCTTACAGTAGTGCATTTTACCCACAGACGGATGGTCAGACGGAGAGAGTAAATCAGATGTTGGAGGACATGTTGCGGGCTTATGTCATTGACTTTCAAGGTAGATGGAAGGAATCATATTCCACTGATAGAGTTCGCTTATAACA
>NC_033798.1:79864476-79864608 GCF_001876935.1 Asparagus officinalis | reverse complement strand
AGCGATTCGGAAGGCGGAGAAAGCTTGAGCTGAGATATATTGGACCGTTCCGGATTTTAGAGCTTATTGGAACTGTTCCATATGGACTAAACCTTCCAGCATCGATGTCCAGAGTACATAAAGTATTTCATG
>NC_033798.1:79826275-79855128 GCF_001876935.1 Asparagus officinalis | reverse complement strand
TTCACTTTCCTTCCGTGTAAAAGCACTAGAAATCTGTTGAAGCCCTCGATGAATGTTAGCCACCATCACCGGAAGAAGCGAAAGTTCCTTTTTGTAGGCAAGCTGAACTGCTGGGTAGAGCACCTCCAATGGCAAGATATCACTAGACTGATATGGGACCACGCATTTCTTTAACCAGATAGCGAGGTAACCGGCAAGAAGGGTCATCGGTTGAATCGGCGCGGTCGCATGCCACAAGAATGATTTGAACTTGGTCCCTGTAGGAAAACCACTCTCAGGACTGCTAGTGGTATAAGAATGAGCATCAACCTTCTTCAGTAGATTGTTCACCCCTGAAGGAGTGAGTGGAGCCAGCTCACAAATAGCCTCGCCAGAATTGCTCTCTAGATTCCTGAACAAATAAGACGCAAACTGTTTCTGGCTCACATGGGATTTAGCCCTCTTCGCTAAAGGTTCAGACTGCGCCAAAGCGATATGATAGTGACATGTGAGATCCCATAAAGTCTCGTAGCGGTCGGGCATTCGATCCTTCAGCTGATTCAATTCTTGGTTGGAGGGAAAATATTCCTGATATAGCATCTGTCCCATGGGCAAACCAGAAATCCTGTGCATCTCATGGAGTTAATGAGATAATTGTCATCTTGGATTACAAAGATCCGGTCTTTTATAGATCCGGTTACAACTAAATCAAAGAAAGAAGAAAAAAAGTAAAATTTACAACTTTCCTCTTGTGAACAAATCGCGATTTCATTGAAATAATTGTCATCTTGGGTTACAAAAGATCCGGTCTTTTTTTAGATCCGGTTACAATTAAATCAAGGAAAAATAAGAAAAATTACAACTTTCCTTTTGTGAACAAATCGCGAGCTCCTGTTTTGCGGTCGCTCGCTTTGGTGGGTTCTTTGCCTGCGCCGGGGTTAATCCGTGGACCACCGCGCGATCTAGATCCGGTCGGATCTACACGATTATACGGGTATTATTCCACGAAGGGAATAATAGCCGGGAGGGATTAGTCCACCAAGGGAATAATCGCTCGGATCTCGAGATCTAAGACCAAGCTTAGATCTGGAGTGTGATCTCGTGTAGATCTCAGATCTGTTCTTTCTTCCTCTCGAAATCCTGCCTTTTCTGACGTGGATGCTCGCCGAGGATCAGATCTGAATGTGCAAGTCTTCAGGTCTTCAAAGCTCCGAGTTCACTCTTCAATCCGGCAGAGTTTCGGCTCTTGAAAGTTCCCCCTTTTAAAAATGAACACCTCTAGGCCTATTTATAGGCTCTCAAGACAGTGCCCACAAAAAGAGAAATGTCGTCCACTGTCGGCCACCTCTGGGTGGCCGACACTGTGCCGAGCCACCTATGGGTGTGGGTTTTCCGAGTTTTTGAGTTGTGTCCGTTTTCCGGTTTTGTCCGTGATTCGGTTGATTGAGACTCTGATTGGTTGATCTGATTTGGCAGTAAGTCGGATTCCTGATTTGGCAGTAAATCCGCTTCTGAGTTCGAGTCCGAAACTGATCTTGATTCGATCGTGATTCGTCCGAGTCTGTTCTCGGTTGGATGACTCGTTGATTCCTTAACACTTGGCTTGGTTCTGAACGCGTATGGATGCATTCCGAACGCGTATGGATGCATTCCGTCTCTTCCGTACGATTTGTCGATCTCGTCGCCTCGTTGGTTCGTCGGTTTGTGCCGAGCTGAGCTAAGGGACCTATAAGCAATTTTATATGCCTACATTGTTCGCGTGAAAAACTGTTTTCTTTTTCATTGAGATAATTATCATCTTGGATTACAAAGATCCGGTCTTTTATAGATCCGGTTACAACTAAATCAAAGAAAATAAAGAAAAAATTACAACTTTCCTTCTGTGAACAAATCACGAGCTCCTGTTTTGCGGTCGCTCGCTTTGGTGGGTTCTTTGCCTGCGCCGGGGTTAATCCGTGGACCACCGCGCGATCTAGATCCGGTCGGATCTACACGATTATACGGGTATTATTCCACGAAGGGAATAATAGCCGGGAGGGATTAATCCACCAAGGGAATAATCGCTCGGATCTCGAGATCTAAGACCAAGCTTAGATCTGGAGTGTAGCCTCGTGTAGATCTCAGATCTGTTCTTTCTTCCTCTCGAGATCCTGCCTTTTCTGACGTGGATGGTCGCCGAGGATCAGATCTGTACGTCCAAGTCTTCAAGTCTTCAAAACTCCGAGTTCACTCTTCAATCCGGCAGAGTTTCGGCTCTTGAAAGTTCGACCTCTGAAAATGAACATCTCTAGGCCTATTTATAGGCTCTCAGGACAGTGGCTGCAAAAAGGGAATTGTCGGCCACCTCTGGCCACTGTCGGCCACCTCGGGCCACTGTCGGCCACCTCGGGGTGGCCGGCACTGTGCCTAGCCACCTTGAGGTGGCTCGGCTCATGGCCAAGCCACCTCAAGGTGGCTCGGCCACCGAGCCACCTCATGGTGGCTCGGCTAAGGCCGAGCCACCTTGAGGTGGCTCGGCTTTGGCCGAGCCCCCGCGGGCGGTGTTTGTTCCATTGTTTTCCGTTGTTTCCGGTTCTGTCCGTGATTCGGTTGTGGTTCTGTTGTGAACTTTGATTTGTTCGGGATCTTGATTTGGAAGTCTGGATCCCGATTAGGCAGTAAATCCACTTCTGAGTCTGAGTCCGAAACTGATCTTGATTCGATCGTGATTCGTCCGAGTCCGCTCTCGGTTGGATGACTCGTTGATTCCTCAACTCGTTAGCTTGATTCTGCACGCGGGTGGATTCATTCCGTTGTTCGCGTGCGATTTGCCGATCTCGTCGCCTCGTTGGTTTGTCGGTTTGTGCCGAGCTGAGCTAAGGGACCTATAAGCAATTTTATATGCCTACACGTGCTAACAGGCAAACCATACATAGTGGCACGAACGGCTGCATACAGACCACAAGCGTGCAACTCCTCGCTCCATCGGCTCAAGACGTACTTCGTCATGCGAGTTCACCAAAGCTTGTCCAAAGAATGGACCCAATCATAAAACCTGTGGCGTGTCGCAGGCATCTCCCGTCCTAAAGCAGCGAGGCGATTCTTCAAAGTAGAAGCAGCGGCAAGAAGCTCGTTACGTGGCGGTGCATCTAACCCCAATACTCCAGGATGCAATCCAGTGATGTGACTCCTGCTCGAACCAGGAGCTGCCTGATGAGTGATGTAGCCGAAGTGAACGCTCTCATGCTCCTCCATCAAGCCACGACATCTCCCGTGTCACAGCCTGACGCCGGAGCTCAGTCAACGAACGATGCCGAGGAATCTTCGGAAAATATATGAAACCACTGCCAGTCTTATGAAGCCACTGCTCAGCATCAATAAATACGTCATCCGGATCTTTGGCGGAATCGCCAAATAAGAAGTTGGTCTTTTTGAGAGGCTGAATTGAACTGCCATCCTTCACGAGGGGCGCATCTGTAATCAACTGGCGAAGAGCTCGATGTCCACCTTCCTTAACCACTTGGGCAACCTCTGTCGACGTGCCCGAAGCAAACCGAGAAGTAACTGGTATAGGGGAAAAATCGTCGGAAGTCGAATAATACTCGCCACGACGCCCGTACACTGCGTGAGATGAGAACGCCCCAGAAGGATATTCCACTGGAAGCAAAAATTGCAACAGTTATTAGTCTCAATCATAAAAGGAAGTTGAACTCATCCTACGAATGGGTAAGATAGAGTCACTGCCTTATAAAGGGTGAGACGATTTGGCCACATTATGCACTTATAAGATAGGGTATATCGACTATATATCCCTGCCTTATAAGGCACAATGCAGCGTCAAAACGCCCCCTTTATTGATTTTGAGATATGGTTTTGACCAAGCAAAACATATCTTTAAAGCGTCGATCCTCGCCAAGGAGAATCAAGGCTCTTCCCGATTGCCTCGCCAAGGAGAACAAAATGGGGTGAAAATGACCAATTTGCAAATTTCCAAGAAAAAGTGGACTAATTTGTAAAATTCTAAAAATAACTCACCAGCATAAGAAGGAGGCGCGCCATCAGCCGACGCGGTAGAGGATTGACCCCTCGCAATACGAGACATGGAGACCTGCAAAATAAGTTAAGGGATCAGATCTAAGAAAAAGTTCATCTTTTTTGCATTTCTCCTCCCCTGAAAGGTGAGCTCGAGGCGCCAAATCTTAATCCTAACCCTCGCATGCGACCCCACAAATTCATAAATTGGATTAAGCATAAAAATGCTAAAATGGTTGAGGATTTACCTGAGGAAAAGCTCGTGGATCCAATAAAAATCAGATTTTGAAAGAGGCTCAGACCACGCGCTCGAAGGGCCTGAGAGAAATTCTAAATATGGAAGTTTGGAGGGATTTCTCTGTCAAAGATCCAAAGGAAGACTAGATCTAATGCAACTATGAAGTTTTGAGGGAGAACAGATGCTCGAGGGAAGAGAAATCAAAAAAGAAGAGAGAGAGGGGGGCCAGCCCTAATGAGGGGGAAGAAACCCTCTTTTATAATGTTGAACCAAAACCAAGTTGAACCGGACCAGACCAAGTTGAACCGGACCAGACCTGGTTTGAACCAGAATTCAAATTGAAGCTGAATCAAGCATCAAAACAACTTCAAATCGACCGAGGGTTCAGTCATTGGCTTATTCTTGCCTCTCCCACATATTCGGAAGGATCAGAAAATTTTTTAAGCCGAATTACTGCCTTTTTTGGCTCATTATCAAGCCGGTTCAGCTCATTTGGGCACAGAAATTACTCCGAAAAGTATACGAGTATAAACTGCTTCTTAATACTCCAATAAGGTATATGAGTATAAACTATTCCCTATTTTTGGTTGAGAAGTTCCTGGAGAATTTTTATATAAATGTTCTTAAGGATAACTCAACAACACCACGCCGGACGACGCGTCGCGAATAAGAACTCAACGCCGACAATCGATGGTCAGCTAAAGATTAGAAAATCAGGAGTCGACTTCAAGTTTAAAATTCCGACAACGGTCAGACAATAAATACAGCACCGGAACTCTTATAGACATTCGACAAAGCACCGAATAGCCTGAAGGATTGAAGGAATCAAGAACAGAAGCAATTCCAAGGTCCCGTTACACCGACTGAAGATTGGGACAATCATGTCCAAAGTATTCCAGACTCTTCTATAAAAGAACGAGGCTGAAATACTTTGGAGGGGGTATCTGTAGGCATATAAAATTGCTTATAGGTCCCTTAGCATAGCTCGACACAAACCGACGAACCAACGAGGCGACGAGGTTGACGAACCGCATGCAAGCAACGGAATACATCCATTCGAACGTGGAATCAAGCCAACAGTTCGGGAAATCAACGAGTCATTCAAACAAGAGCGGACTCGGACGAATCATGATCGAATCAAGATCGGTTTCGGACTCGAACCCAGAAGTGGATTTACTGCCAAAACAGGAATCAGATTCACTGCCAAATCAGATCAACAGATCAGAGTCCAAATCAACGCACAACGGGAATCACGGAACAAACGACAAAATGACAAAACCCAAGGGGGGCTCGGCCAAAGCCGAGCCACCCATGGGTGGCTCGGCCAAAGCCGAGCTACCCGTGGGTGGCTCGGCTGATTCTCGGCGAGCGTCCACGTCACAAAAGGCAGGTGTTCGAGAGGTAAAAATCAGATCTAAGATCTACACGAAACTACACTCCGGATCAAAGCTTGGCCTTTGATCCCGAGATTTGGACGATTATTTCCTTGGTGAACTAATCCTCCCCGGCTATTATTCCCTTCGCGGAATAATACCCGTCGAATCGTGTAGATCCGACCGGATCTAGATCGCGCGGTGGTCCACGGATTAACCCCGGCGTTGGCAAAGAACCCACAAAAGCGAGCGACCGCAAAACAGGAGCTCGCGATTTGTTCAAAAGGAGAAAGTTGTAATTTTTATTTTTTTCTTTGATTTCATTATAACCGGATCTAAAAAAGACCGGATCTTTCTGTAACCGATAAACTGTTACCAAAGAGTGCAATGAATTCAATGAAAGCTACGATTTTCACCGCGAACAGCCATAGAGCGACTTACGATGGCAATGGAGCGTCTGAACGCGATGGGAGTTCAAAATCGCATTGATGGACGCCAACGACGTGATCTGACTCCATATGATGAATCCGACAGTGAGGAAGATCCCTATGCACCCCCACGCCGTGGTTTTTATCGCCGAGACCGACAACAAAGGGATAATTATGACGCTGGAGGTTTCAAGATGAAGATGGATCTGCCATCTTTCAACGGACAACTTCATATTGAAGAGTTCCTCGACGGAATTGCAGAAGTAGAGAGATTCTTTGAGTATATGGAGATCCCAGAAGAACGGAAGGTAAAATTAGTGGCTTACCGACTCAAAGGTGGAGCTTCAGCTTGATGGGAATCTGTTTGTCTGAATCGATCTCATCAAGGAAAGCCGAAGGTCGATAGGTGGGAAAAGATGAAGAAGCTATTGAGAGCCCATTTCTTGCCAAGCGATTATGAACAAGTTTTATTCGGGCAGTACCAGAATTGTAAGCAGGGTGGAAGAACCGTGGATGAGTACACACAGGAATTCTATCGACTATCATCCCGTAATAACTTACACGAGAGCGAGGCCCAACAAATGTCTCGATATACAGGGGGTTAAAGATGGCGATTCAGGATCGTGTATCTTTACAGCAGACCTATACCTTAGCAGATACGGTTAGCCTAGCCGAGAAGGTGGAGAGACAACTCAGACGAAATAGTAAATGTTCATGGGCAGCTTCCGACGGGTCGCGCACGAGCTTTAATCGTGGTAAACAGTCCCAAATAGTTTCTGATCAAGATACTACAACGGAGAAGGGCAAGGGTCCAACGATAACAACTGCAAAGAAGATTACACCCCCGAACCCATATGCCAAGCCTAACCCAATCAAGTGCTATAGATGTGGACAACCTAGTCATCGATCAAATTAGTGCCCTAAAAGAGGTTTTGTGAACATAGTGGATCATGAAGATAAAGTTACAGACAGTGATGAAGATGAAGACTACGATGGTGGATAGGATCCTGATGATGATGGGGAACAACTCTCATGTGTTGTGCGGCGTCTATTGTTGGCCCCAAAGACAGAAGAACCCCCGCACAGGCATAACATCTTCAGCACGAGATGCACTATGAAACAGAAGATCTGTGATGTCATCATTGATAGTGGGAGCAGCGAGAATATTATCTCTCAACGCATGATGGAGAAGTTAGGATTAAAGACAGAGAAGCATCCCGTCCCTTACAAGATTGGTTGGATTCGAAAGGGTAGCGACGTACAAGTTGATGAAGTGTGTCGGGTATCCTTTTCCATTGGCCGAACTTATATCGATGAGGCGTTATGTGATGTAGTCGAGAAGGACGCATCTCATATCTTATTAGGCAGGCCATGGCAGTTTGATGTTGATGCCACACATCAGGGAAAGGATAATGTTTATATATTTAAGAAGGATGGTCGACGAATTGTGCTCAAGCCTCTAACGGAGAAGGGGCCTGTCAATACCAATGTGGCTGAAACAATATTAGGCAGGCCATGGCAGTTTGGTCGTTGACAATGAAGATTTTATGAAAGAAGTGAAGCAGTCCAACGAGGTTTATGCTCTTGTTTTGTCAGGAAAGGAGTGTTGGGTCCTTTTATTTTGATGATGTTTAATAAATAATTTACAACTAATATTGTTTGTCTAGTGTTTGTGTTTTGTATTTATTGTAGACAAACAATATGTTGGAGGTTGGATGGATTGCGCTTCAACGATCAAATCCAATGGAGGTTAGCGGAATTGTGGAGTGAAGTCTATGCAATTCAAATTGAAGATCCAAGTTCTAGCTTTATCCGCAAGTGTACCAAGTTGAGCTACATCGAAGATCAATCAAGCTTGGGTATATTTAGTTTAGGTTTTATATTATGTGTGTTAGTACTTTAAGCTCAATCATATATACACACACATATTTGGTTTTTATATATATAGTTATATATATACACAAGTTTTGGTTTATGGACTTAATAATCATTGTATATATATTCCATTAAGTCTATAAAATTATTTCATAGGGGTTCAAAACATTGTTTATGTCAAAACATCAAATTTCATGTATATCACATTTCATGTTTTGGACACACTTGCAAAATACATGAGTTTTCACAAATGAGAAACTCAATTTGAGAAATTATTTTTCTAACATGTTCAATTTCATGTTTATTTGAATTTACAAAATCAAGTTTTTAATAAGCTCATGTTCGTGCACATGTTCATGCATGTTTTTGCAAAACTGATGCGTTTTCACAATTGGGAAATGCGATTTGAAAAATTTCTTCGCTTACATGTTTATCATCACATATACAAATATTTCCCCAAGTTTTATTAATTTTGGAGTTGTTTTGTTATTTTCAATTGAATTTACAAAACCGAGTTTTCTGCACGATATTTTCAAACATGTCAATATCAGTCGACCTCAAACCTGATAACTTTCCATTCGACTGCATAATCTTCAGTCCTTTTGTAATACCCCAACCCTTGAGAGGGTGATGTGATTAGTATTGATAGATTTGATTGAAATACTCATACCACCAAGATGCATCTTCTTTTCGGGAACCCAACTCTTAGAAACTCCAAAGTTAAGCGTGCTTGGCCTGGAGAAATTCTAGGATGGGTGACCCCCTGGGAAGTTTTCCAGGGAGCGCGTGAGTGAGGACAAAACGTACTGAAAAGACATGTGGTGGTTTGTGAGGCCAGCCCGTCAGATCTAGTAGCGTACCGACTCCGGGATTCCGGGGCGGGGCGTCACAAATGGTATCAGAGCCAAACCAACCGGAATTGTGAGAGCTAAGTGCTATGCGGCGCAAAGTGCTACGTCGAGAGGGCGGGAGCCACCTCTTGAGGCCGTAGGAGCCACCTCTAGAATCTCACACGGATGGTACGGTCTTGGATGATATGATTTGGCACAACGAGGACGTTGTGAGTTTAAGTGGGGGAGTTTGTAATACCCCAACCCTTGAGAGGGTGATGTGATTAGTATTGATAGATTTGATTGGAATACTCATACCACCAAGATGCATCTTCTTTTCGGGAACTCAACTCTTAGAAACTCCAAAGTTAAGCGTGCTTGGCCTGGAGAAATTTTAGGATGGGTGACCCCCTGAGAAGTTTTCCAGGGAGCGCGTGAGTGAGGACAAAATGTGCTGAAAAAACATGTGGTGGTTTGTGAGGCCAGTCCGTCAGATCTAGTAGCGTCCTGACTCCGGGATTCCGGGGCGGGGCGACACACCTTTGCTACTCATGTGACCAAGCCTCTGGTGCCACAAATTTGGATCTTCTTTACTTTCAACCACTATAATGGATCCACGTGCATTTGTCGTCATGTAGAGAGATCCACTCTTTGTACCATGGGCAACAATCATAGACCCCTTGGTAACCTTCCACGTATCACATCCGAAGGTTGATGTATATCCCTCCTTTGCCAACTGTCCTATGGAAATCAAATTCTTCCTTAAGCTAGGAATATGTCTCATATCATTCAGCTTCCATATAGATCCATTGAGTTCAATTTGCACCGCTCCTTTTCCAACTATATCACACGGTTGATCATCGCCAAGATAGACTTCTCCTAAGTTTCCTGAAACATAGTTCTAAAATAAATGTTTATTTGAGATAGCATGAAACGAAGCTCCTGAATCCAGCACCTATGATTTCGTCTTGCTCTCCAACGAGCAAGTAATGGCATCATCTGATTCTCCTGAGACGACATTTGCTTCAGTCTTGTTCTCCTTGTCTTTCTTGGGTTCCCTATACTGATTCTCATAGTGCACAAACTTGCCACAGTTTCAGCAGTCAATCTTTTTCTTGTTTTTGCGATTTCTGGATCTTGACCTGTCGTTCCTCGAATTAGGTCTACCACAGCTATTCCCTCCATTTCTATTTCTATTTCTGCCTCTACTCTCAAAATTTAATACCGACCCTGAATTAGAAACTCCTTCTTCTTATCTTCTTATCTCCTCGGTCATAATCATGTCTACAACTTCTAAAAACTCCAGTTTTGATTTTCCACATGACCCACTAATCGAAATAACAGTGCATTTCTAACTATCAGGCAACTGACCAAGTATTAACAGAGCTTGAATTTCATCATCAAATTTAATATTGATGGAGTTTAGTTGATCCGTAATCTCATTAAACTCGTTCAGGTGTTCCTTAAATTTTTGGCTCTCGGACATCCTCAAATTAAACAACTTCTTTATGAGATGTACTTTATTCACCACAGATGGCTGTTCATACATACTAGATAGCGCAACCATGAGATCCGCCGTCAAATTCTGATTCTTGATGTTGAAAGCTACAGATTTGGACAGGGTCAACCTGATTGCTCCAATTCCGATCTAATAGCTTCCACTCTTCATCCTTCATATCCGTCGGCTTTTCTCCCAATGGTAGATATAGATCCTTCTGATAGAGGTAGTCTTCTATCTGCATCTTCCAGAATCCGAAGTTTGTCCCATCAAACTTCTTGATCTTGGACATCTCCTTCTCAGATCCCATGTCTCTGATCTCAAATCGCCTGCGCCGAACCTGGTCGCTTTGATACCAATTGATAGTGTTTTATCTAACCCCTGATGCGATTTGGATATAGAGATGAGAGAGAAAACAATCACACAAAACACACAAGATTTACGTTGTTCACTTCTCGATGTGAGAAGCTTCGTCCACGGCCGCCGCAGGAGAAAATTTTACTATTTTCGTCAATCTTACAAGTTGCCCTAATCTCCCCTTTAATAAAACAAGGGTTAATACAAACAGGATTCTAAAACAATTCAGCAAAAAACGAGCCCTGACCCAAAAAACCCGAGTCACAGTCGACCGCAGATATAATCGCGGTCGACCGCAAAAAATCCCGAGACCAAATCTGATTATAGGGTTTGGCACGATCGACCGCACATAATGTCGCGGTCGACCGCAAAAAGTCCAGAGACTTTTCATGGACCTGTGTACGTTCGTGGTCGACCGCTGCGCCACTCGCGATCGACCGTGAAGCCTCCAAGCTGATTCATTCGACGTTTTGCCTGAACTTCATCGTCGTCGTTCCTGTTTCTCCAATTTCTCATGTTTCATCTTCAAATAAGGTATATGACAAGTCAGATAGTTAGGCTCCACATATCCTAACACAATGTGGATGGTTTTCAATATGCATTTTGTTGCTATGCATAAATAATATGTAATTTTTAGGACATGTGTAAGCAGACACTGCGTGAGAACCCTTCAATGTTCAAGTAATAAATTATGGGTAATTTCACAAGAAATACCAACAAACTGTTACATGTTTTGCCAAAAAATATCATAACTATTTTTCTTGAAGAATACCACAAACTTTCAGAGCATTGCCCATGAATTAATTACCATTAACATTTATAATTCTTTAAATCTACCTTGAGTTTTTGAGATAAGTTACTAAACTACCACGAACACACTAGTAGAAAATCAAGTATTCTAGACGGAATATTCTAGACGGAATTTTTTCCGTCTAGAATGTATTAAACTAGACGGAAATGTTCCGTCTAGAATATTCCGTCTAGAATAAAACATTCTAGACGGAAAATTCCGTCTAGAATAGTATTCTAGACGGTTTTTTTATTTTTTATTTTTTTTAAAATAACCAAGTATTCTAGATGGAAATTTCCGTCTAGGATACATCCTAGACGGAAATTTCCGTCTAGGATGTTTTGGCTCATCAAAAAAAATTAAAAACCAAAATTTCCCCCCCAAATCGAAAATCCCCCGCTCCCCCAACCCAAAATAAACACCGATCTTCGTTCTCTCTCTCCTGCCTTCACCCAAAAATCCCCATATCCTCAGCCCCTTTATCCCCTTCCTCCTCATCACCTTCACCGTCCGCCACCAGCTCCTCCACCGCTCCTCTTCCATGACCAGCACCACCATCGCCTCGCTCACCCTCCAACACCTGACCAGCCGCCTCTCCTCTTCTCACCGCCGCTCCTCCCACCCCGCTTAACCCCTCCGACCAGCAGCAACGCCGCTCCTGAACTGTGCCGCCTCTCCTCTTCTCGCTCGCACCCAAAAACTAACCCATTCCGCCTCCACACCCACAATTTCTCCCCCGCCTCCCTCCATCTCACGATAAAACCATTCATCCCAATAAACTCCAAGAGACTTAGCCTTAATTCCTCCTCCTGCTGCCGTGGCCGAGGATGAACTCGCTGAAGATGCCACCGACGAAGGCGACGCTGCTGCTCCTGCTACGAAGCCCAAGAAGGGAAAGGCCGCTTTGCCCCTCAAAAGGGACAGTCCTTTTCATGTTAATTAGGAGTCAGATATGCTTACTGCATGTTTGTCATTTGCTAGTATCGATTTTCTAAAAGTGAAAATTGATCCTTCTTCCTTGTTAGTCGTGTGTTTTAGTTCTTGTTCATCTCCGACCCTAAACTTAATCTTACGAGAAAATTAATTTATAAAATACCATATACAGACTGAAGTCTAAATTCCAAAACTAGAAGCGAACTCACTAGAAGTACAATAAATTTTGTAAGGGGTGTTGTTCTCATGTTATGGCTAGATCCTGGGATTTGCCGTGCTAAAGAGTCTTTTATGATACGTTTATGGGAGCATGTTACACTTATTAACTGCATAATCTTATATTCCTTATTCTTATGCAGTTCTTTTAGATGATTGTACAACTATAGAGTCTAGACCATTTGTCCAAAGCATGCTTGTGGTTAAATTTTATTATATTATTTAGTAGAAATGAAAACCAAAGGTCTCACTTAAAACCATTATTTTTTTGAATAAATTAACAAAAAAATATTTGTTATATAATAGGATTTAAACTAGAACAGGTCAACCATTGATATGTTGCTGATTCTTTTTTATGTAAACATGTGTTAATTGGATTGCTCTTTTGATGTATGCTAAGCATCACTAGTTTATATGCAACTCACAAATTTATGAATTTATTTATTAGATATTAAAAAAACTTAAGAGTTGTATGCTATTTGCATTGCTTGTTATATGTCTACATCTCTTGCATATACTTGAGCTATTTACCCATATTTAATTTGCTGTTTTTATCTTTGGTGCAGGTTACATATGTTGGTGCAGGTTACACATATTCAAACAAATAAGAGGGAGGAATGGGTGCCAAAGATCAGACAAAGAAAAAGAAACTGAAAAATGAATAAGAACAACGATATACTTGAGCTATGAGTAACTGTAAGTTTATAATGCTATAACTTTGTGTTTATTTAGTGTGTTTAACACATTATTTGTATTGTTTATAATTGAACTTTCCTCTTCAGTTCACCTAGAGACTTGGAATCCAATATGGTATGTATCAAGGTAAGGATCGCAATTAGAAGTCTGATGATAATTTTATACTTTTCATGCTATGTACTCTCTGAACTTTTCCAGGTTAACTCTTTGTTCTTCAAACATGTAAAATGAAATAATTAGCTGTCAGGACTATTTAAACCATCATTGCGCGAATAGATGGCTTGCTTTATTCTTTGTTCTTTTATGGTTTTATGCATAGATATTTTGAATAATGCGTAGTTTATGATATCTTTGTAGGTGGATATAGAAGAGTGCCGAAGCTTAGCAAAGTCAGAGAACATTAGCACAACGCCGGCCTTCAAAATTTACAAGAATGGTTCAAATGTCAAAGATATTGCAGGATCTGACTTCAATCAGCTATTAGCTAGAGCACTACATTAAAAGTTTTGAAACTTTAGGGGTGAGCTTGTAATGTGGGGAAACTTTAGCATGAAAAAAAGTGTAAATTGTTCAAGTATCTAATAGCTTGTAATGCGGGGAAACTTATGTTTTATATGTATATTGAATTAGTATTGGAACTTTAATGTTGTAATTGTTTGTTTTAATAATATATATAATTAATTTATATGAATATAATTTAGTTGTTCTTTAATATTGTGTACATGACCCAAAAGCAGATTCTGCAAAAAAAAAAAAAAACACTATAGCAAGTATCCTAGACGGAAATTCCGTCTAGGATACCTTTTTAAAATTAAAAAAATAAAAAAAACAATTTCCGTCTAGAATAATCATTCTAGACGGAAATTTCCGTCTAGAATGATCATTCTAGACGGAAATCTTTTCCGTCTAGGATATATTATTCTAGACGAAAATTTCCGTCTAGAATAATCCGTCTAGGATGTATTCTAGACGGTTTTGAATTCCGTCTAGAATATTCCGTCTAGAATGTATTCTAGACGGAATTTCCGTCTAGAATAATGTATCCTAGACGGAAACTTTCTAGACGGCTATTCTAAACGGAATTCCGTCTAGAATACCCATTCTAGACGGAATTTTGAGTATCCTAGACGGAATTTTCCGTCTAGGATACCTTATTTTTTAGCAGTGACATATACATTTTTTCCAGGTAACCACCAAGGATTCGTCTATTATCTGAAATTCAGCCTAGAATTTTCACTAGTGATAGTATGTGGTTTACATTTATATATACTAGTATGCAATACGTACGTTGTACGTGATACATATTAAGAAACAACATGAGTCAAAATCTATAATATTTCCATAATTATGCATTGAACTTTTACACAATACACAAGATGAATGTCAATTAACCATTATCTCACAATACTTAGAATATTGTCAATAGAGAAGGAACCTAATCAACCATATATATGTTGCGTGTGATAAAAATGACTGCACAATCAATAAGAGGTAAGTTGATCTTAACTTCAAATAACTAATATTCAACATCATATTACAAACCAAGAAAGTATTTGATTAGCATGGCGATATACATACAATGAGAGTAAAAAAGAGTCAACATGATAGCTTGCAAACATAGCTTTATTATTGAAAGCCAATAATTAAAAATAAGGAAAAATTGCTTCAAGGCCCCAAATTCATATTTTCAATGTGCCCTAGCCCCCCTAACTTTCAAACATGTGCTGCAGCCCCCCCTTTTTGAAAAAAATATTAAAAGCCCCTCTCCCCAAGTTCCCATGCAAACTCCATACACAATCCCCATTTTACCCTCCCCTCCCTACCCCGCTGCACCTCCCTCCTCCTCCTTCGTCCCCCTTTGCCCCCTTCCCCGCTCCGCCGCCGGCGCCGTCCCGAGGAACTTCTCGTGGGCACATTAATGTTAACTTTTTTCTGTAACATGTTAACTCTTACAGCTAACATGTTACCTGTAAGAGTTAACATATTAGCTGTTAGAGTTAACATGTTAGCTGTAAGAGTTAACATGTTAGCTGTAAGAATTAACATGTTATCTGTAAGAGTTAACATGTTACAAAAAAAGTTAACATTTTACAGAAAAGAGTTAACATGTTACAGAAAAGAGTTAACATGTTATAGAAAAGAGTTAACATCCACTGACATGAGAAAGAGGAGGATAAATTCGGGATTTAAGTCAGCTGATATGTCTAATCATGAGCTGGTATGTCTAATCAACTGCTGAAATGAGCTGGAATCATGATGGAGGAGTGATGGAGGGGCTTGGACACATTTTTTTCAAAAAGGAGGGGCTAAAGAACATTAAAAAAATAGGAGGGGTTGGGGCACATTGAAAATATAAATTTTGGGCCTAGAAGCAATTTTTTCTAAAAATAAGTAATATTTCTTACATACAACAAGAAGTTAATGAATTTTCAGTAATATACAAGTTTTCTAGAAGAAGCATCCCTTTATGCATACATAAGATCACACTCGCATTACCGGCAATATAGTCCCTCAAAGCGTGCACTTAAATTCATGCAAACCCCAAAAACCTCTGTATTGTTTTTTTTGAAAGATAAAGTATAGTTGTAATAATAAATACAAATAAAAGTGAAGCAAAATTATACAGTACACTGTCAAAGTTGTACCTCCATTTTCAAAGGTGAGCTTGTTAGTGTATATCTTTTAACAACTTTTCCATCTTTGTCCACAAAGAACTTAGTGAAATTTCACTTGATGTCATCGCTAAAAAAACCTCATTTCTTTGATTTCAAGAATTTATAAAGAGTAGTAGTCTCCTTTCCATTTACTTCGACCTACAAAAAAACAATGAGTCAGTGACATATAGTTACGTGAAATTTTCTTCTAGAACAATGACAACATAGTGAAAATTTATGTTGTATATTTTGTTAAGTGCAAGGGAGATCTATAACTAAGCCAAAATTTAAAGCTAATAATATTGTCGTGTGAAAATTAACACTGTATTTTCTTTTTTCAAATCACGCTACCCATCGAAAACCAGATCTAGTTAGTTTGAAGATATTCATATTCAGATCATCTTCATAACCTTTGTTGGATTTTATTTGAATTATCTTTCCTGATGAAAGATAATGATATACAGACAAGAATAAATTTGTAACAATAACAGCTATCTAAAAAGCAAATTAGAGAGCTATGAGCAAAAGAAAGTTTTTCTTAAAGAAAGTTTAATAAACAAATGCACAAAAAATAAGATTATATCTTTTTTTATACATACCAAATCAAATGATACAGTAGCAAGAAGGAACAAACTGCATTTTGTCTCAACATGTTCTTACCTTAGGTGTTATCTTCGATGTTGTTCAGGTTTGTCCTCGATTCCCCACAACTGCCTCAATCGTTGGATTATCAATACCAACCCCCAAAACACCAAAAAATTACTCAATTAATCAAACAAACCAAAAAAACAAATAACAAACAAAACTTAATTCAAAATCTAATCTTTACCGCTCCAATCGATTCTTGAGCTTTAGCAAGAACCTTTCATTATCCTCCTTCGCAGTTTGTACCAACCTCTCAAGCAAATTTTAGAAATATACATACATACAATTCTAAAAAAAATAAAATCTACGAATGAGATGAACCAAATCGTACCTACAGATATGTCTCATTGTATAGTGTATTAAATTTAGCAAATTTCTTTTGATTCCTAATTAAAAACAATGAATGCTGTAGAAGAAAGAAAAACCATCAAGTAATATCAAATCAACCAATTCACATATTGAATTCAGATGACGAAGGAAATCAAATCAAATAAGACTAATCAATCTAAATCCTTCAATTGGTTAATCTGAACTGGTGATAGTGTATATGAAGTGTGGAGCTGGTTCTGTGTCTTTTTACATGAGATGAACTTGTTGCTTGTGTTACATTATTTTCTCCTCTGTTACGCTGTTTTCTTGTGTCTAATGAATGAGGTTGGTAGAGGCTTTTGTCTTCTTTTCTCTGTTGTTGTCTTAGAAATTTTAGATTAATTGTTGATATTTACTTGGCCTTCAAATATTTAAACTCATGTAGTTTCTTTAATATATTATATAAGACTTCAGAATAACTAACGGCTAGCTATTATAGGAAAAAGTGGTGCACCATTGTATAATGAAAGATCCAATCATTTTAAGGCATGATTTTAGCATGTGAGTGTGTCAAAGCACCACATGCTTAGTGAAAAGATAAGTTACTATTTCTGTTTTGTATAATCAACTTAAAATTTCATAAAGCTAAGAGAAAGTACCATATGAGTAATAATGGTTCAAAACATCCCATCATATACCATATCTGTTACTTGGCAATAGGCTTAGCAAGAGCTATCATATTATCAATCTTATAAACACAAATACATAAAAAGTAATGACTTCTGTTGTACTCTTTTTCCCCACTCTCTTTATGTTTATTTTGTACATTTTACTCTAATTAAATAACAAAGTTCCTCGGCATCTTGCCCCGGTTACTAAAAAGATTGTAAAATATAATATTTACCTATATTACGGGAATATCTCCAGATTTAACTTTATTTCTCTAAATTTTACTGGTACTACTTACATATAAGAAATCGGAACTCAAAGAAACATTCAAATAACTAAAACAAAATGCACAAGGAGTCAGGCAGATATAAGTATAATGAATAAAATAGAAGGCAAAATGCTCAGAGTGGGATTAGCTAAATGAGAAATGAAAAGAAGCTGCCTATCTAATTACCTAAGTCGAAGAAGTCTGGGCTAAGAAATATGATGTTGTATCTATTAAATCCACCGCAAAGAAGCAAAGGAATCATACATGCTCGAAAGACCAGTTCCTCTATGAATGGTGCCTGTTCAGTATAAGGTTGCCAGCAATTAGTAGGTCTATGATCACTTTTAAAAGTTATATGCAGATTGCACACTACATGATGCAAATGAGCAAAGCATGCAAATGTTTCAAGACCTATAAAAAATCTTTGTTTGGATCATCATGATATGTACACAGAAGAAAACTCTGCAAAATGCACATGATGCGCATTAAAAGTTCAATTAACACCATCTGCGTAATCAGTCATCGGCTTGAGCACACAGAAGTAAGCAATGCAAAAGGCACGCGTGATACATGTCAAAATTTCAATCAACATCACTCGAACATAAGATAGCCTAATACATATGAGAATCATGCCCATACATTTATATTTCATTCGAACAGTTAAGCACGATAGGGGGAATACTCATAATACAGGTCCAGGCTTCCAGGATGAATAAGTACAAACAAGTTCATGTCAATTACTTGTATTGATTATCTGTCTCTGGATGTGGGTTATAGAACACATAGTGTACTTATAAATAGCGTATTAACCTACTGACCGCCAAGCATCACCTAAATTAATTGATCAAATTTCCCATACAAATGCAAAAAGTAACATGCTGATAATTTATTACAAATTAAGCTCAAAACTTCACATCATATCGAGAACATATAATGAGTAAGATGATCAAAATCAAAGAAAACTTGAAGAAAATATTAATTTACCACAATATAATTACGCCAAGCCATCACATTATGCAGCATTCCATACATCCACTCCCCAAAACTCTTCAAACCTCTCCGTCCGCTAATCACCAACCAAAACTCCAACGCTAGGGATCCAGAATGCACCAGTGACGTCAGCAAGAGAGGAAACACCAAAGTTCGCCACTGCAGTAAAAGCATTAAGTGGCCACAATTACCTCAAAATCACTGGAAAAACAAGAGAAATCATGATTTCAGGGTCCCATACCGTATGATCCGCTCTAATTCCAAACATGCAAAAGAGCAAGGCCAAACCCCTAAAGCTCCCGGCCTGCCCAAAACAAAACAGTGTGTATAAATTTTGGGTGTAGAGAATTTATAGAGGGAAGATAATTTGGGAGTTAAGAAACGGAAGAAGCGGAAGAGGCAGAGGGAGGCGGGTGGGTGGAGCGGTAGAGGAGAGGACGGTTAAATGCGGGAGCGGGGGAGCGGTTGGGATGAAGAGAATTTATAGAGGGGGTGTAGAGAATTTATAGAGGGAAGATAATTCGGGGATTGAGAAACGGAAGAAGCGGAAGAGGCAAAGGGAGGAGGGTGGGTGGAGCGGCAGAGGAGAGGACAGTTAAATACAGGAGCAGAGGGGGAGGGAGGGATGAAGAGGCATGGGGATTCATTCATTTCTCAGTGGTTGAGAAATGGAAGAATCAGAGATGAAGACGCGTGTGTTAGGGAAAGGGCATGATACTGGCAACCCACTCAGGTTTTAATGTGAATTAATAAACTTAAGCATTGATAATCATAATTAAGCAAGTTGAAATATTGGATAAAATTATAATTAAGCAAGTTGAAAGGGGAAAAATGGGTATACAAAAGTTTTGACACTTGTTTTCTCTTTTAGAAGTAGTATAAATAAATTATATAATGTAAAAATATTTACGATATATATAAATGTAAAAACTAAAAAAATTATGTAGAGAGGCTCTCTACATAAAATCATATTGTAAATTAGCAAACCACACGTTCAACTAAAATAAGTGGGATGTCATAGCTAATAGCCCCCCCCCTGGCCACTCTTCCTTTCCCCCTAACCACACCCGCCCCCCCCCCCCCCAACTATCTTAAATTGAGAAAAACCCATCACGTTTGTGCATATTGTGGACAACCCCCCTCAACTATGAAAATTAAGATATGCCCCCTGAATTTTTCGCACTTAATCTCCCTCAAATATGACGTGTCTCTCAGAAAATCTCCATCAGCTATTTTAATTTGAGAAACCCCCCTCAAGTTTGAGCATTTATAGATAATCCCCCTCAAGTTTAAAAATTCGAGAAACTCCATGAGCTCTTCTCACTTTATTCCCTGGAAGGTAATATTTTTATGTCTAGCATGTCACATGACAAGTAGGTTACTAAGAATAGACCAAAATACACCTAGATCATTAAAAAAAACTACTATGGTGTTTTTATGATGAGGGAACACGAGGAGAAAGAGGAAAAAATACATTGTAAATTGATCCAGATTTTTTTAATTAGAGGATTTCTTTGAAACTAAATGAGTTAGATTTCAAAAAAAAAAAGTATTTTAGTTATTTTACATTTTGGAATGATGTCAGAGGGGGTTAGCGAGAAAAGTGTAAAAAATGTGGGAGGTTTTGTAGACGCCATATAGTTAAGAGAGGTTTCTCTAATTTACAAAGTTAAGTGGGATTATTTATAATAGGCCCAAACTTCAGAGGGGTTTCTCAAATTAAAATAATTAAGTGAGGTTTTCTAAGATATCCACCATAGTTGAGAAAGTTTTCTAATTTTAACCTAAAATCATGTATGCAAAATTATACATAGGTGTCACTTTATATTTAAATTTGATGAATTAACCTTTCTCTTAAAATATTATTTTTGAATTGGTAATTTTTTTATTTATTGGTTTCATTTTAATAAAAAGTCATTGGTTCATACATCTCTCTCTATATAATATTAATATTAATAGAATGTAAAACATCATAAAAAACAATAATATGTAAAGGTCTATAAAATTTTAAAAAATTATTAGAAAATATTCTCTAGAATCCATAAAAAATAAGAAAATTATTTATACAAATTACTTAAAATATTATCTCAAATTTTCCCTGCTTTATCTGATTTTTTTAATAATTAGATTGAAATTTCTAATGAGTTTCTTAAAGATTATTCTAGAAATAAATATTTGGATTTTAAGATTATTTTATGGATACATTTAAGACCACGTACATTTTTCTAATTATGTTGATATTAAAAAGCAAGCATCTGAACATTGAGATTCAAGCGTGAGGTTGTTTTAAATTAAGATGGTGTTTGGGAAGGCTTATTGTTTGGTCAAATGAGCTTTTAAGTTAGCTTTTTATTTCTACATGTTTGGTAAAATGCTTTATAAGTTAATTAGATTATAGGTCTCATTTTAAGAATCTGGTATACCATAGCTTTTGAAAAATTACTTTATAAGATTACTTAAAAAAGCTACGTTTGACCAAGCAAATTACTATTCTACTCAAAAAAGTTTTATAGTATTTTTATCAAAAAGTCAAAAGCCATTAAAAGCCAGCATAACTTACTTCAAAAAATAAGCATTCCCAAACACCCCCTAAATCAAATGTGAAGAGCTTATATTTCATCTAGCAGTGATAGTTTATTTAATTGCTTCATGTTGCAGGGTTTAACTCAATGTATCCTTTAGTTAATATCATATATTTAAAAAATTATAATAAAACGACAATCTAAGATGGCCATGCTAGCTAACAAAATCTCCATAGTTCCTAGATTAAAGAGATATTTTCAATTTTGTGATCACACAAGAAGTGATAGCTTTTTTATATCCTATTCTATTTTTAAGATATTATAAAAAATGGATATTACTGAAGAGAGTTTGACGGTCAAACTATCTAATTTTAAAATAAAAACTATTTACACACCCATTCTGCAAGCCTAATTATTTTTCTCATTTGATCTTAGAATATAATAAATAAAAAAGAATATTATAATGAGAGGTTGACGGTTAAACTATCAAATATTAAAATTTAAAATTTAAAGTAAAAGTTATCTTCCCCTTTATTTTGAATTTCATTTAAATTTCAAACTATTTAAAGAAAAAGCTTCGGCTCAAATTATCTAATTTTTTAGTTATCCATGTGCTTTAAGTCTGGTATAAGCCATTTGTATGTGCATATTCATATAAAAATAGAGTTTACATATAAAATAGAAAAGAAGAAGCAGTAGTTCAAAAAAAAAAAATACATTCAACTCAATTTTGAAGCACATACATATGACTAAAAAAGAAACCCGTATAGACCACACAAATTAGAAATAAATAGACTCCAAGCTTTCTAAGCTAATGGCGCGTGTCCAATTCCCGCTATCCTTATTTTACATAAAAGACTCACCGCTGCAAGCATGGGCAAAATATTTGTTAACAAATAAAAGACTTTTGGTGCTTTTGGGATTGACAACACATTTTGATTATTTTGCACTTATATGTGAACATTTCGGGTCGGTTGCTTCCTTTGTTAACGAGTTCGTCGTCCTAGATATGTCGCATAAAAATTCCTTTTTTTTTCGCCTCCTTACACAGGAACATATTTAACATTTGCACCTGTACCTTAAAATACAAGAGAAATCCAATAAACATGCATGTTTGTAGACTTTACTATATTTGAATCCTTGTCTTTCCCATTATAGATACTAGCCCCTTATTTCCAAGATTTCATTCAAATCTTATTTTGATCAAATGAACACGTGAAACAAACGATAAGAGAGAACATATGATCAGGAGAAGCTGGCATGATATAATCTTAATTATTAATTAGTACTCTGATGCAAGCGATGCATGTATGATAGAAAAATGTGTGGGCTTTTTCGTTTGATTTTTGTTGATTCTTCCTAGTGTTAGGAGCATGTCTATCGTTTTTTGCAAGAGTGAGCATGTTTCTTTTGATTTTTTTAGGGAAAAATGCTTCCAGCCCCCAAAAGCTAAGGAAACGTGCTTCCCACCCTCAAGACTTGGTCAATGAGTGTTTTACCCCCAAAAATAAATATTCTATTCTCTGAGCCCCCAAAACACAAAACTCAAGAGATTAAAATATGTGAAGACCATAATACCCTTCTCTCTCTCTTTCTTTTTTTTATTAAAATATGATGATGATTATTTTATTATTTCCATTTTCTCTCTCTCTTTATCATAATGTACTAAGATGATAGTTGAAATGATTGATGATGATTATTTTATTATTTATATTTTTTATTATTTTCGTTATTTGTATTGGGAGATTATTAAAGTTACGGGTTAATTGTTAAGGTTATGAGTTATTTGTTAATGTTACGGATCAATTGTTAAGGTTATGAATCCTCTCTCTCTCTCTATATATATCATGATGTTACTTTGATGATATTGAAATGATTGAAGAGGATTATTATTTTATTATTTTTATTTTTTATTATTTTTGTTGTTTATATTGGGAGATTGTTAAAGTTACGGGTTAATTGTTAAGGTTACGAGTTAATTGTTAATGTTACGGGTCAATTGTCAAGGTTATGAATCCCCCCCCTCTCTCTCTATCTATCTATCTATCTCTCTCTCTCTCTATCATGATGTTACTTTGATGATATTGAAATGATTGAAGAGGATTATTATTTTATTATTTTTGTTTTTTATTATTTTCGTTGTTTGTATTAGAAGATTGTTAAAGTTACGGGTTAATTGTTAAGGTTACGAGTTAATTGTTAATGTTACGGATCAATTGTTAAGGTTATGAATCCCCTCTCTCTCTCTATCTATCTCTCTCTCTCTCTCTCTCTCTCTCTCTATCATGATGTTACTTTGATGATATTGAAATGATTGAAGAGGATTATTATTTTATTATTTTTGTTTTTTATTATTTTTGTTGTTTGTATTAGAAGATTGTTAAAGTTACGGGTTAATTGTTAAGGTTACGAGTTAATTGTTAATGTTACGGGTCAATTGTTAATGTTACGGGTCAATTGTTAAGGTTATGAATCCTCTCTCTCTCTCTCTCTATCTATCTCTCTCTCTCTCTATCATGATGTTACTTTGATGATATTGAAATGATTGAAGAGGATTATTATTTTATTATTTTTGTTTTTTATTCTTATCGTATTTTTAGAATATTTATCGTTAAGGATAATGGTTGGTTGTAAAGGTTATGCATTGTTTGTTAAGGTTACAGGTTAGTTGTTAAGGTTACGAGTTTGTTGTTAAGGTTATGGGTTTGTTGTGTAGGTTACAGATTTGTTGTTAAAGTTACGGGTTTAATTGTTAAGGTTACGGGTTTAATTGTTAAGGTTACGTGTTTAGTCAAGGTTACAGGTTTAATTGTTACGGTTATGGTTTAATTGTTAAGGTTACGTGTTTAATTGTTAAGGTTACGGGTTTAATTATTACGGTTACGATTTTAATTGTTACGGTTACGTTTTTAATTGTTAAGGTTACGGGTTTAATTGTTAAGGTTACGGTTTAATTGTTAAGGTTACGGGTTTAATTGTTAAGGTTACGGTTTAATTGTTACAGTTACGGGTTTAATTGTTAAGGTTACGAGGGAGAGAGAAGGGATGACCTTAACAATTGACCCGTAACCTTAACAATTAAACCCGTAACCTTAACAATTAAACCCGTAACCTTAACAATTAACCCGTAACCTTAACAATTAAACACGTAATCTTAACAATTAAACATGTAACCATAACAATTAAATACATTACCGTAATAATTAAACCCGTAACCTTAACAATTAAACCCATAACCTTAACAATTAAATCGTAACCTTAACAATTAAACTATAACCGTAACAATTAAACCCGTAACCTTAACAATTAAACACGTAACCTTAACAATTAAACCCGTAACCTTAACAATTAAACCCGTAACATTAACAACAAATCCGTAACATACACAACAAACCCATAACCTTAACAACAAACCCGTAACCTTAACAACCAACCCGTAACATTAACAATCAATGCATAACCTTTACAACCAATCATTATCCTTAACAACGAATATTCTAAAAATACGAAAAGAATAAAAAATGAAAATAATAAAATAATAATCATCTTCAATCATTTCAATATCATCAAAGTAACATCATGATAGAGAGAGAGAGAGAGAAAGAGAGAGAGAGAGAGAGAGAGGATTCATAACCTTAACAATTGACCTGTAACATTAACAATTAACTCGTAACCTTAACAATTAATCCGTAACTTTAACAATCTCCCAATACAAACAATAAAAATAATAAAAAAACAAAAATAATAAAATAATCATCATCAATCATTTCAACTATCATCTTAGTACATAATAAAATAATCATCATCAATCATTTCAACTATCATCTTAGTACATTATGATAAAGAGAGAGAGAAAATGAAAATAATAAAATAATCCAATCATTTCAACTATCATCTTAGTACATTATGATAAAGAGAGAGAGAAAATGAAAATAATAAAATAATCATCATCATATTTTAATAAAAAAAGAAAGAGAGAGAAAAGGGTATTATGGTCTTCACATATTTTAATCTCTTGGGTTTTGTGTTTTTGTGGCTCAGAGAACAGAATCTTTATTTTTATGGGTAAAATACCCATTGACTAAGTCTTGGGGGTGGGAAGCACGTTTCCTTAGCTTTTGGGGGTTGGAAGCATTTTTCCCTTTTTTTAAGTATGAGGAAATTTATGACATTTATGAAAGTTTGATACGCATATTTAAAAAAACTTTTCTTAAATATATAGTGTTAATGCTTAATCTTGTTCATCCAATCACACAAATCATCAGTCTCAATCTGAATGTGTACAAGGCTACAGAAGTGTCCAAAATTTTTGACTTTGGATGTTTTATTGCTCGATCTTATTCATCCAGTCACACTAATGAACAGTGTCAACTGAACTTGTTTGTTTCCATGGAAATGTCAGAATTCATGAAAAAAGCGATATCCACGTTAAAAATCTTGTAACAACTAAATATCTGTATCAAATTTTCATTAGAGTTACAGTTTTTTCTAAAAAAAACTGGATGTAATTTGCATGTGGATCTCACAACGATTTCGAGCAAAAATAGAAATGCCCTCGGCTTTTCGCACCCAAATTAAAAAAAAATGGATATTTTAAAGATGTTTAAGAATTTGGATGCCCTACTTTAACAACAAATTCTCTATAAAATCTCTTTCAAATTATGGTCTACTAGTAATGCCAAGATTGGAAAAGGAGTATGATGACCCAGTTGACCATTTTGATGAGATGATGAGGTCAGGTAAAATGGCACCATTTTGGTGAGAATACACAAGGACCATGTGAAGAGAGAAATGAATGATTAGCACTAGAAGCCAAGGGGAGGAAATTGACAGAGAGAATTGGGTAGTACAAGTCAAAAGAATATTGATATGGTAATTAGTAGAAAGATATTAAGTCAAAGAATCAAATGAAATTGGATTGAATTTAGACATTTGTAGAAGGAAAGAGTCCAGGGGAGTTCACAAATTTCTACAAGGTTATAGTTATCTAATCATTTTAAAGAGCCGAAAATTCAAAGAAGAAAATTCTCTAATTACATAGTTGCTTAGCGCGCGGGATTTCTACACAATGATTGACACGAAAGACTCGTCTATAGTCTATGCACTACGTATTGCAAGGTCGTGAATGGGCCTTTTTGCGTCAGCCAATTTATAGAAATCGTACGTAATCGTCCAATGTGTACGAAATATATGATTTTATCAAAATAGGCATAATTGAGGACACTCATTCAATGAAACTCCTAATTATATAAGACAACTGTTATAGGCTGCTGCAAAATGACTGTGTTAATCTCCGCTGGCAAGCCAATGCATGTCCCACTCCGCGCTTAATCAGATCACTCCTGCAACCAACAACTTAAGCCGTTTGTACGTCTTAACTTCATAAACCGACAACTTACATGGCCGACACAAGCGACGATACCTGTCGACCTATTGTCCAGGTTGAGCCCTCAAGACTTCACACTCGGCCCGCTATATTAGCCAACAACTTGCGTAATCGAATAAAAAAAGCGGTGTTCGTCAGCCTTCAACCAAACGACTAGATAGGCGGTGTATCCTCGAAGCTCCCGCCGACAACCAACTACCATCGCCTTAAATACGCTGATAGAGTCATTATTACTCTAGCCCCCATAGTCTTCATGACTCATCGGAATCAATCAGCACCAAGCACCTGTTGTCATCCTTACATTAAACATATGATGACTCACCTTCTTTAGCGGTCAACATCTGTAAGGCACCTCCCGGGTTAGCTGCCTGCATGGACTCAGCGACAGTTATTTTTACACCCTACCGATCTACTATAAAAGGAAGCTGCACTACATGAGGTCACTTCTTCTGCTTTCATGCAACTGTGAACAATTCCTCTCACTATTTTCTCTTATATTTTCCAACTCAAGTTTAAACACCGACTTGATCGTCAGAGGAACAACCAGAGAACTTAACCCCAGCCTCTCATGAGTTTTTCATGTGCTAGGAAGAACAATGATCTACAAAGCCAGTTATCTGAAGAAATTGGAGGATCCTAACTCTACTTTAATCCACATGTAAAAACTCTGTTTGATAATTGGCGTCAACAGTTTGGCACCCATTGTGGGGACTGTCATCCTTCTTCATACGAGATGTCTGGTTCTGAGCGTTTTGGTCAAGTTTTCAATACACTTTCTGAAGAATTGCATGTGGGTTATGTCACTCAGGCCTAGTTGGAAGAATCCACTTAGAGGATCACTTAGTCTTTTCAGCACCAGTTTGCTAATTTTACTAATGAGTTCCTCAGCAGAATTCCTCTCGGACAGGCTGCCACATCATTTATTCCTCCACCTCTGTTTGCGTCGAAAATTGTTATATTCATTGCGGTATTCATTACAACTTCGGTCGTTACAATGAGAATACAAAAAGATGTTCTTTTTATAAAACTCTTACACAATGAAAATGAAAAATACAATTCTTGTCAAACAAACGCAGAGATCGTTTATCGGTCTTCTGTTTGCGTGGGATCTTTGCCTGTGCCGGGGTTTATCCGTGGACCGCCTTAGATCTGGATCCGGTTGATGGAAAATTCGGCAGAGCTTCGCCTTTGCCGAGGAGGTATTTGATTTGAAGCGCTGAGATCGACCAAGCGAAATCAGGGCTCTTCTCGAGATCAAGACCAAGCCTGATCTCAAGGAATGGAGGAAACGGGCTTCGGATCTCTCGAACTCTCCTTCTTTATGCCGAAGAACTCGCCACGATCTGTCAATCCTCGCTGAAATTCGTGCTCCTTTGACTCCTCAATCCGGCAACACTTCGTCCTCTTGATAATAACTCCGCCCCTCAGAAATGTGCACCCGAGCTCGTATTTATAAGCTTCAGAAGCGGTTATTTGGATGAGAACAAGTGATTTGGCTATATCTTCAGTTAATAACTGATTAACCATGCTAGGGGATGATATCAAGTCAGTTTGGATGCTCAGGAACGACCAAATCCCGAGAAAAACCATCAAAAACCGAACTGGGGTCGAAACAGCGCGCGCAGGAAAAATCCGACCCGCGGTTACTGTAGCGCGGGTCAGAAAAATCCGACCCGCGGACTGATTAACCATGCTAGGGGATGATATCAAGTCAGTTTGGATGCTCAGGAACGACCAAATCCCGAGAAAAACCATCAAAAACCGAACTGGGGTCGAAACAGCGCGCGCAGGAAAAATCCGACCCGCGGTTACTGTAGCGCGGGTCAGAAAAATCCGACCCGCGGTTACTGTAGCGCGGGTCGGAAAATTCCGACCCGCTGTTACTGTAGCGCGGGTCAGTTTGAGATATCTACGGTATTTTGGTCATAACTCTTTCGTACGACCTCCGATTAGGCTGATTCAAGATGCGTTGGAAAGCTAACGAAGAGATCTACAACTTTTATGTTTTGAGATTTTTCAGATTCAAATCGAAACATAGTCAAAACTTTACTTCTTTGTGCGGTCAAATTACTGTAGCAGAATTCCGACCCGCTACTGTAGCAGAATTCCGACCCGCTACTGTAGCAGAATTCCGACCCGTGGGTACTGTAACAGCCTTAACTCACTCATCCGACCTCGGAATGAGG
>NC_033798.1:79791527-79825089 GCF_001876935.1 Asparagus officinalis | reverse complement strand
TCTGGTGTCTTTTTCAATCGGTGAAAGACTAAACCGGCAACGCGTGTTAGGCGTTGGCTTATCCCTGCTTAGGCTTCGGGATAAAATTCCCCATGCGTGTGAGGCACGGATTATGGTGTTATTAATAACAACCTGCCACAATATTGAATATGTGGGCTTTTGTCCCTTTTACGGTCAAAGACTAACCGGCAACGCGTGTTAGGCGTTGACTTATCCCTACTTAGGCTTCGGGATAAAATGCCCCAGACTGGATTCTGGTGTCTTTTTCAATCGGTGAAAGACTAAACCGGCAACGCGTGTTAGGCGTTGACTTATCCCTACTCAGGATTCGGGATAAAATTCCCCATGCATAAAAGGCATGGATTTTTGTTGCTACGATGCTGAATACGTAGACTCGGTCGTTTTTACGGGAACGAACCACCCAGCAACGCGGGTTAAGCGTTGACTTAATAACAACCTGCCACAATATCGAATATGTGGGATTTTATCCTTTTTACGATAAAAGACTGACCGGCAACGCGTGTTAGGCGTTGACTTATCCCTACTTAGGCTTCGGGATAAAAGTCCCCAGATTGGAATTCTGGTGTCTTCTTCAATCGGTGAAAGACTAAACCGGCAACGCGAGTTAGGCGTTGACTTATCCCTACTTAGGGTTCGAGATAAAATTCCCCGCGCGTGTGAAGCACGGATTTTGGCGTTATGAATAACTACCTGCCACAATGTCGAATATGTGGACTTTTGTCCTTTTCACGGCAAAAGACTAACCGGCAACGCGTGTTAGGCGTTGACTTATCCCTACTCAGGATTCGGGATAAAATTCCCCATGCATAGAAGGCATGGATTTTTGTTGCTACGATGCTGAATAATTAGACTCGGTCATTTTTACGGGAACGAACCACCCAGCAACGCGGGCTAAGCGTTGACTTATCCCTACTTAGGCTTCGGGATAAAATGCCCCAGACTGAATTCTGGTGTCTTTTTTAATCGGTAAAAGACTAAACCGGCAACGCGTGTTAGGCATTGACTTATCCCTACTCAGGATTCGGGATAAAATTCCCCGTGCCTGTGAGACACGGATTTTAGGAGTTGTAAAGATGGTGTCTTCTCTTGGGGCAAAGACGAATCCGAAACGGGAGAGGAAGAATTTTATATTCTATCTCCCAAAGCTGAAGAGGAAGAATTTTATATTCTATCTCCAGTTGCAAAAGGAAACTCAAAGTGGGATCTCCACTTCAAAAATCCGGGAATGTGAAACTAAGAGTGAGATCTCCACTCCGAGAATCAAAAAGATTCGGATAACCCTAACTGTCGGAAGGTTTGATTACCGAACTAAAGATGGATTTCTCGTTTTTCGAGAGGGAATTATGGTTTTGGTCCTAACTGTAGGAAGGTTTGACCAGGTGGGAGGGGAAATGTGAGATGACCCTAACTTTTATAGGTTTGATCACTCGATTTGTGGACCTCTCGTTCATTGAAGGAATCGAAAGAGAAATTTAGCTTTGGCCCTAACTTTTATAGGTTTGACCTGAAAGCAAAGTTGTACAAATCACTCAGTAGGGGTTCTTGGTGTTAAGTGATAATGACTTAGCACGAAGGGGTTTGACATTTCGTCAAGGATTGACAGATCAAAATTCTAAGCATTATATCCGGACTCTAACCATGAAAGTGTTGAGTGCACGAACATAGCAGGAGTTTGAATGGATTAAACAGGAAAGAATTTTGGTGGTCTCACCGTCAATTAGTCTGATCGGTGGGGGATTTTGTGGTGGGAGACGGTGAGTCATTAAGCACCAATGAGAGTTTTGTGAGGGAAGATTGATCTAATGAAGCGATCGAATCTCATCTCAGCAAAAGGGTATTCGGAAGTCATAGTAGGAGTTTAGTGTTTATCACTTTGTTCATAATGATCGGGTTATCCCTAAGAATATTACATTTAACATTCTTCCGGGAACTTCCCGTTACATGAATTATCCACCCCCAGCTTTCTTTGCAAAACTGGGTGTAACGAGGAGTACGTTATCCTCAGTCGCATGTTCGGGTTATCCTTAAGAATATATGATTCTCTAGGAACTTCCCGTTACAAAAATCATCCACCCCCAGCTTCCTTTGCGAAACCGGGTTTAACATTATACTTAGTTGGATAACCGAGAAACAGTTTATACTCATATACTCTTTGGAGTGTGAGAAGGAGAAGTTTATACTCTTATACTTGTCGGAGTCTTCATTCGACTTAATTGAGCGATATAACGCCGGCTTCAACCAAGGTTTGAATGCTATTCTTAAGAGAGAAGCAATCCTTGGTGGGATGGAGGATCCTCCTGTGGTACGCACAATACTTTGTATCCAAAATGTTATCAGCTTCCTCCTGATTTGTGATGGGTGGAAGCTTAATCTTGTTGTTTTCAAGGAGAGATTCGAAGATGGCTGGAACGTCCTCGTCCTTGAAGGAATACTTTTTTTGGAGTCTCGGGTCCGAAGTCTTTTGCTACCTTCGGGATTGCTGTTGTGACGTTTGATTAGTACCAACAGCAGCTGCAGGTGCCTTGCCCTTACCACGGGAGGCAAAGTTCGAGTTCGGAGGATTGGCCGTCGGTTGGCTCCTCTCGGCCTTCTTCCTTCGGAGGAAGCGTTCGGCTTGTTCACCGCGCACCTTCAAGTCTTTCCAAGTGTTAGACGGTGCGACTCCCATAACTTCCAATATCTCAATAGATAGGTTGTTATGACATGTCTGAAGGATGAAGTCCTCCGTGATCGGATCTCGGCAGTTCATTGCTTTATTCCGGAAGCGTTTAACGAAGTCGTCGACTGTCTCGTCATCTTCTTGTTTCTTATCGAAAAGTGTCCTGATGGATACCTCGTCATCGTCGTCAAAGAAATTACCGAGGAATGAGCTCTCCATATCGTCCCAGTTGTTAATATTTCCGGGCTTGAGACGGCGGTACCAATCGAAGGCCAGCCCACGAAGGGTACCAACGAATGACCGAACCATTAAGGCTTCATTACCGGAGATCATGCCCAAGTGGGACTTAAAGTAGATCAGATGTTGTGTGGGCGAACTCTTCCCGTCAAACGGCGTGAAGTTAATCAGGTTGAACTTCGCCGGATACGGGATCGAGTCCCATTCTCTTGGATAGGGACATGGAATGCCGGTCCTTTTCACCTCTCGAGCAGACATTAGAGCGTTGATTTTGCTCTCGAGATCTTTCATTTTCTCATGCTCACTTGCGTCGGGCCTCGGACGATTTGAAAGAGGAATAACACGGCCACCCCCGACATTGTCATCTTCGGTGGAACCACCCCCAGTGTTGTTATCTTTAGTGGAGTCACCCCCAGTGTTTTGGTTAATGGGAGGGTTATCAGGATTGAGACGTTCATCTATATCTGAATCGTTATTTGCTTGGTTAGCAGTGTTGCGACGACTGGATTCACCAATTTGATTCGACAAAGCTCGGATTTGTTGGTCATGTTCTTCCCTCATCCGTAGCATAGCCATTTCCATTTCGATCTTGAATGCCTCTTTCTGTTTGGCCAAGGCATCCTCAACCATTTTGGCTACCTGCTCGGTGTTGATCATGAACACTTCGTGAGATTGTCCCGGACTGGATACCGTATTATCAGAAGCGATTACCGAGTTAGCATCTGATGCTTCATCATCCGATGATAAACCTCTCTGCATTCTCTGGTAGTCCCTACGTCTAGTGGTCCCTGATCGCAACAGGGTTAGACGATGCGATACAAGCGGGTCAGAGCTAGAAGGTCGAATTGATTTTCCCTTATCAACCATATTGATGGTAACCTCTGGGGGTTCGTCACCTTGAACGACCGATCGTTTCTTACGGAGGCGCTTTAGATTAGACTTATCCTTTCCGTTGGAGATCCTCTCAAATACCGAGACCCTCTGCGGAGCGGTCTTGGGGCAGCTACACGCTGATAATACTGCCCTGATAAGTTCGACGCACGGGCAGTGAGATTTTGTTTCTCGGGTATATCTCTTCCGAGACTTGTTCATACCCCCAGCCCGATAGTACAACTCATCGATCAGATGACCGGAGAAACCTATCGTGTGTTGACATGATTCCCCTGGTATAGCGTTGTCATCGTCAGATGAATACGTTTCTTTCAGGGGATTTGTCGCTTTATTAGCATTCTTAAGAGTCACGTGTTTAGAACTACGCTTTTGGGAGCGCATGATCTCAACAGGCTCTTGGTTTTGGATACACACCCCCAGGCGGGTAGAAATTAGAGTTTTCCCTTTATGAGAAGGCTTGAAATTGTTGCGAGGGCGTGTGCGACCCCCAGCTCGACGAGTCGCTCGGGGTTCAGTCACCGGACCCAAGCGTTCTTCGATCAGAACTTTGCCTTGATCCTCGTGCAAAGGACCCAGGCGATCGACTATCCTCACCTTGAATCGGGACAAATCCACGCTGTCACGGTGCCCCGCCGGAGGTACGGAACTTGAAGGAATCGACGAAACATGTGCATAACGTCTTCTGTCTTTACCCTGACGCGGGTCGGACTTGAGTGACCTGCGGGTCGAAGGGTCGGATCCAGGTGACCCGCAAAGTGGAGGGTCGGATTTGGGTGACCCGCAAAGTGGAGGGTCGGACCCAAGTGACCCGCGATTTGGAGGGTCGGATTTGGGTGACCTGCAGATTGACAGGTCGGATTTGAGTGACCCGCGATTTGGAGGGTCGGATTTGGGCGACCTGCAGATTAACAGGTCGGATTTGAGTGACCCGCGATTTGGAGGGTCAAATTTGGGCGACCTGCAGATTGACAGGTCGGATTTGAGTGACCCGCGATTTGGAGGGTCGGATTTGGGCGACCTGTAGATTGGCGGGTCGGATTTTGGTGACCTGCAGATTGGCGGGTCGGATTGAGTGACCCCGCGATGTCGGCCCCCCGGCTCGGTATTTGAGGGACCCGCGGACCGCGGGTGATGAATGTTTGGCCTCCAAACTTTGTGCAGTTTCTGTGGCTTCTTTTCCACTTCTTCCCTCTGCAATCTTTTAACCTCTTGCGCAAGAGTTCGCGCGCGCGCAAGTAGTGCGCGGCGCTTTTTGATCCGCTCTTCAAGAGTTGAACGGGTCCTTTTGACTTGTACCCATTCACTTGTTGGTGATTTGGAGGAGAGGGCATTTGTCCGCTGTTGGGGCGCTTGACGTTGCCTAATTTTCAGATCCGTCTCGTAACGGATCCCGTCAATTGACTCCAATGCTCTAGCGAGTTGGCGCGCACAGCGTTGGCGCTGTCTTTGACGAGCTCTCTTTGATAAAGTGGGCGCGCCTTCTGTACTCAACTCCTTGATTGAGGAGGAGTTCAGATCTGCAGATCCGGACTCATTGGAGGCCGGAAGGGCGTTGTAAGGTTCAGCTACCGCAACAACGGGGGCGTTGATCTTCCTTCGCTTGCGAGAGGCGGAGGATCTGGAGGAGGAGGACGACAGATATTCCTCGAACTTCAGTTGGTCGAACTCGTATTCGACCACTTCTTCAACCGGGATGCAGATCCGAGGTTGCGACACGACAGCTCCGGCAGCGAAGCTGTTGGCTCCCACTGTGGTCGCCAGTTTGTTTGCGTCGAAAATTGTTATATTCATTGCGGTATTCATTACAACTTCGGTCGTTACAATGAGAATTCAAAAAGATGGTCTTTTTATAAGACTCTTACACAATGAAAATGAAAAATACAATTCTTGTCAAACAAACGCAGAGATCGTTTATCGGTCTTCTGCTTGCGTGGGATCTTTGCCTGTACCGGGGTTTATCCGTGGACCGCCTTAGATCTGGATCCGGTTGATAAAAAATTCGGCAGAGCTTCATCTTCGCCGAGGAAGTATTTGATTTGAAGCGCTGAAATCGACATCCTCGCTGAAATTCGTGCTCCTTTGACTCCTCAATCCGGCAGCACTTCGTCCTCTTGATAATAACTCCGTCCCTCAGAAATGAGCACCCGAGCTCGTATTTATAAGCTTCAGAAGCGGTTATTTGGATGAGAACAAGTGATTTGGCTATATCTTCAGTTAATAACTAATTAACCATGCTAGGGGATGATATCAAGTCAGTTTGGATGCTCAGGAACAACCAAATCCTGAGAAAAACCGTCAAAAACCGAACTGGGGTCGAAACAGCGCGCGCAGGAAAAATCCGACCCGCGGTTACTGTAGCGCGGGTCGGAAAAATCCGACCCGCGGTTACTGTAGCGCGGGTCGGAAAATTCCGACCCGCGGTTACTGTAGCGCGGGTCGGAAAATTCCGACCCGCGGTTACTGTAGCGCGGGTCGGAAAATTCCGACCCGCGGTTCCGACCCGCTGTTACTGTAGCGCGGGTCAGTTTGAGATATCCGTGGTATTTTAGTCATAACTCTTTCGTACGACCTCTGATTAGGCTGATTCGAGATGAGTTGGAAAGCTAACGAAGAGATCTACAACTTTTATGTTTTGAGATTTTTTAGATTCAAATCGCAGCATAGTCAAAACTTCACTTCTTTGTGCGGTCAGATCACTGTAGCGCGGTCCGACCCGCGGTTACTGCAGCAGCCAATCCGACCCGCGTTACTGTAGCAGCTAATCTGACCCCGCGGTACTATAGCACCAGTCCGACCCGCGCACTGTAGCAACCATCCGACCCACGGTTACTGTAACAGCCTTAACTCACTCATCCGACCTCGGAATGAGGTGATTCAAGATGCGTTGGAAAGCCAACGAGGAGATCTACAGGCTCCCATAATTGAATCATATTTGGAATAAATGGGACACGAGGGGTGCTCCGCCTTTTGTAAACGACGTGGGGCTCCCGATCAGCTCTCGTTTCCGTTATTCCGAAGTTCCGTTGCTTCGTATGATCCGTCGACCCACTTCATGTATTTGTCGTTGTCAAACTAGCTCCTGCGACTCTAATAGCGACGTTTATCATCTTCTCTTTGTCTCGAGCTGTGTGCGGACACCCATAGGTATTTTTAGACGCCTACAACCTCCAACAGGCCAGCCCTTTGTCCCTCCTCTGCCTGGGCACCCCCCATAGGTCGGACAACAAGGAGACCAAGCTGAGCATGCCTCTCCTCTGCCTCACCAGCAAAATCGCTTTACAGCCCTTCTCAGCAGCATCAGCAGTACATGGAAGCAACGAGGGAGTGACAATCGAGAGTACGCTATAGGGGCGGCATCACGCGGTCCTCGACTTCCTCATATTTCTCCAGGCCCCTCCACTACTAATCTTGTGTTTAGTTATGACTGGTTCTTTCAGTCAATCGTTAAGACCAATAGGGAGAACACTCCCCTCGTTGACAGCATCATGAATGCTACTTGTGACAAATTCAAGATGCCTCATGTTGAGAAGTACAAAGGTGAAGCCAGCTAAATATGTTTAGAATTATTATGATATGATGACCTTACTACAGGCATCAAAATCAATTATTTGTAGGTGTTTCCCTATCACTTTATCAAGAAACGCCAATCTATGATGGAACTCCTTACCTAAGAAGTCCATCAACAGCTTTGAGCAGCTCAGACAGAAATTTGTGCACCACTTCCTGACTAACAGCACGCTGAAGCTGCCTCCCCGTGTTTTGATGTAGATGAGGCAAGAGCCTGGAAAGAGCCTTAAGGACTATTTCAAAAGGTTCCATGCCATAATACTAGAAGTCGATGACCCTGGCAGCGCAATCACCATGTCCATTGTCATGGCTAGGTTAGAGAACAATGAGTTAGCTAGCACGCTAGTTAAGAAACGAGTCACCACCTATGAGCAGTTGATGGCTAAGGCACATGGGTACATGGACGTGAAAGACGTCCGAGCCTATAAGAAGGCGACCCAACAGCAGCAACAAAGACATCAACGGCGGCCAAGTCAGCGGTAAGGGCTGACCCCTAGCTAAGAGAGGAAGCAACAAAGGGTCCCTCCAGAACCGACCCCAACCAAACAAAGCCGACAAGAGGTATCGGAGGAAGGAGATTGCTAAGAAACCCACCTACCTCAACTAGAGACCTTGGCATCTTTTGATGTCTAAGCCCAAGGCACATAAAAATCCCCAAGGAAATCAAATTAATGGTACTATCTTCAAACAAGATATTTTTTCCTACTGTATATCTATGTGCAGCTTTCATCGATCGATCATCATCAGATTAGTCAGCTTTGCCTTAATAGATATTAGCACCTATTTAGGGTAAGACTAAGGCACGTCATCAATAAAAGCCATTGGTACCCTCTCGGTGTAAAACCAAGTCATGCCTCTACTCATCTGGCTTCGCCTCAAATGACCTTGGCACCTATTCAGGGTAAGACCAAGGTGCACCATCAACAAAAGCCCTTATTACCCTCTCGGGGTAGAACTAAGGCACACCTCTATTTGATTAGCTTCACCCCGAAAGACATTAACACCTATTCAGGGTAAGAGCAAGGCATGCCATCGACAAAAGCTCTTGGTACCCTCTCGAGATAAAACCAAGGCACATCTCTACTCGCTTGGCTTTGCTTCAAAATACCTTGGCACCTACTCAGGGTAAGACCAAGGCGTATCATCGATAAAAGCCCTTGGTACCCTCTCATGATAAATCTAAGGCACGTGTCGGCTCTATTGGCTTAGACTCGAAAGACCTTAGCATTATTTTAATAAGTAAAACTAAGGCATGTTACCAACCAAAAGACCTTGGTGCCTACTCTGGGTAAACCCAAGGCATATTGACTCAGCCTACATCTACTAAAATACGTTGGTACCTTTCTAAGCCTAAGGCACGTACCCTAAGATCTTGGTATCATTGTGAGTAAATCAAAAGCATGAATCTGAATCGTCTCAATCCAAAAAATTAATGGATACTCAAAGGTACACAATTTAAATTAATAAAGATAAATATTTGTGCCTAAAATGTTTACAGCAAGACCTTGGTATGTTCATAAGCCTAAGGCATACATTTTAGAGCCTTGCAGTCATATTCAACAAAAAGATATGAGATCAAGTAGCCCCATTCACCTTAACAGCTAACTCGGCTCGACTCTGTATCAAATGTGGGTTCAAATAAAGTAGATAAGCATAAATACAAGGATACATTGACCGAGAAGGCAAAAAATTATATAACTTTTATTCATTTATCAAAATGTTTACATTAACATTTAAATTGACAAAAACAAAAAAGAACAAATACATTAAGTTTTCAAGGAGCTTTCGGATTAAGAGTAGGGCTAGGAAGTACGGCAGTGGGCTCAGGAGTTGGAGTCGGTTGAGTAGTGGAAGCTTCTCCACCTTGGTCGCCCTCTTGATTGCCCTCAGGTTGGCTGGCCTAGCATTAATCTTGAGCGAAGCCTTCTTCTAACTCTTCGCCTCCATCATCTCCGTCATCTACATCTAGCACAAGCATGTCTCCCTTCATCTCTATCTCTATGTCCTTCAATATATCAAGACAAGTTGTAACTCAAGGGTGTTAATGGAAACGGTCTAGGCCGGGTTAAGATTCAGTAGGGATTTTCTCCTAGAGGAAATCGAATTCGGCCTTACAAGCTAGAGCCACCTCTACCTTGCCTAGGACCTGTCATGGTATTTATCCACGACTTCCACCCTTTAGGCCTCAAATTCAAGATAGTCAAGGCGACCCTGTAGTGCTTGCACTTCGGTGAGAAGAGACTCCTAGTGCTTTTCGGCCTTCAATGCTGCTTAGGTCGCATCCTTTTTCAATTCCTTATAGGCGGACACTTCCTCCTTCAACTGTGCTTGGAGGCTTTCAACATCTCGGAGAGCCAGTAGGGTGTGATCAAAATCGATCGCACTTTCCCGCTTCTCGAGCTCAATCTCATCCTTCATATATTTCATTCGTCCATCCCGCTTGAGGATCTCATGCTGGAGATGGCTAACATCTTCTTTGAGCTTCTCGATGGTGGAAAACTTCTTAGTGGAGTGCGCCCTAAGCCCTTCAATCATCTTATCTTGAGTCTCCAACTCGTGGTGCCATTTGTTGTTACTCCGCTTCTAGGCAGCCAACTTGACCGCCATGGAAACAACCTTCTTCTTAGCCTCCTATCGAGCCACCCTGTCGGCCTCCAGCACCTCTTGAAATTTAGCGGGGAGGTTTCGCGTGAGCTTAAGCGAGGAGAATAGCTCTTGCTCGATTAAGGCTCCCACAAAAGATAACCCATGAGGGCTTGGTGAAGACCGACTGTGGACATCCCGGAGAGGATCTCGTTATCCTTGGGGAGATAGAATTGCTCCAAGGCCTGTGACTGGACTATCCGAGACTCCAATGCTGAGCTCCTCTTGTTAAGAGATTGCTTAGCCACATATCAATGGTCTGTGGATGGTTCCCTGTCAAATTGGGGGGATGTCTCTTGAAGAGTCGATCAACATCTTCTTCAGCAGCCCCCACACGTTCGGGTCAACATCATCAATACGATGAGGAAGGGCCACTCAAAGCTGATCCTTGGAGCTAGAGCTACCTCGGTTGACTCCATAGTTGTCAAAGGTGGGACCGACTCTTCCTCGGCTGGCCCTTTGCCTGGCCTTTAGGCCGACTCAAGCAGAGGAGTTTGGGCCATCTCCTCTTTAACCCAAACCTCTCTGTCTCTATTAGTTTAGCAACCTCCTATCCCCCCGTGGGCCGAGCGGGGATGCTTCGTTAAGAACGACGATCTTAGTTGGCTTAGAGAGAGAAGCACTTGCAGCGGGAGGATGATAGCCAACCTCCTGGGCTGGGATTGGAGCTCTTGATTCTGCTCCTCCTTCCGACTTAGCCAGAGCTAGCTCAACACTTCCTTGAGGACCTCAACCGCTCACTTTCTACACCCATCTCATTTTCTTCTCGGACCTCTCAGCCTTAGCGATCACACTTGGCCTCACTAGTCGAGCTACGATCTCTATGGTCTTCGCTGCTATCTCATTAGTCTCCTTTAGGGCCAAGTCGCCTCTCAGGCACTTTTGGGGCCTGAATGACAACCCTGGCTATGACTTTTTTGAATCTTTAAGGGGGAGCACCAAGACTGTAGCCTAGACCTTATCCTCCTTAATTGGCAGCATATGGGATAGGCCAACTACTCGGATGACAGTCGGCTCGAAGAGATTGTTGATTTCCCTTAACCCGACATAAGCTCAAACCTTATTGAGCCACTGTTTCTCCTCATTTGTGAGTTGACCTGGTTGCAGCAAGTCCTTGATCTCGGGCCAAGTCGGACAAATGAGAATGGAGTCGTCCCAAAGGCCTACATGAACCAATCCTTCTAATCCTTGTTCGAGTCTAGAGTGTTCGAGATGAGATTATAGCTCCCCAAGTTCTAGAAGTAGTAATGCCCTTCCTTATTAGCCATCTTGACGCTAATAAGATGGACCAACATGCGTAGACTCTCCTCCGCATCAACCTGATGGCAGATTACCACATACGCTACCAAAGTAGTAATGGAGTTCAGCTTGATCTATGAAGGGGATACTCCTAGCGCCTTGCAGACATGATGGATGAAGGAGTGAAGTTACAGTCAAAGTATGTACTCCAAATGCTTTAGATAGATTAGAGCCTTATCACCGCCATGATGATATACAGCTTCTGACCTCTCCGGTGCTGACAGAGTGAAAGCCTTATGGAGATTGAAGCAACTGTAGTAACCTTCGAGCTCTATTGCATAGACCTTTGAGCAAAATAGCCGGGGAGGTCGATGCTCATCTTATTGTGTCCAGAAGTCAAGATGGCGGAGGCCATCGCAGTTTATCAGTGTCCTTGTTGGAAATTGCTTAATGCAAGAATCTAGGGTTTCAAAGATCAGAGTGCAGAGAGTTTGTAAATATAAGTTCTCAGAAATGGGTGCTATATAGGCTAAGAGTACGAACACATGTCAAGATCAGAATGGCCGACTTCGTTTAGTACGGATGGCTGAGATCGGCCTCTAAAGTCGAACCGGCCCTATAGGAAATGAAGTGCTGCCCGTTGATCGATATGCCATCCATCTTGTAAGTCGAAACGACAATAGAGCATCATATCCATTGACATCAAAAGGTCACTTCAATAACAACTCGTCGCTTTCCTAATAAATGTGCCTCGGGAGTCTCATACCAACAACTGTTCAACTTCCATCCGTACTCGGCCAGCCGAGTTTGAGTGGAAGTGGGCCACTGTTATAGGTTGCAAAATGACTGTGTTAATCTCTATTGTTAAGCTGACGTGTGTCCCACTCCACGCTTAATTAGATCACTCCTACAACCAATAACTCGAGCTAATCCTGTGGCCAACTCCATAAGCCAACAACTTACATGACCTATATGAGAGGAGATACGTGTCGACCTTTGTCCAGGTCGAGCCCTCTAGACTTTACACTCGGCCCACTATATCAGCTAACAGCTTGCATAACTGACTAAAAAGGTGGTGTTTGTTGACCTTTAACCAAACGACTAGACAGGCAGTATGTCCTCAAACCTCTTACTGACAACCAACTACTCTCACCTTAAATATGCTAATAAAGTCATCATTGCTTTAGCCCCATAGTCTTCATAACTCATCTGAACTAGTAGCGCTAAGCACCTGCTATCGTCCTCACATTAAAATTTTGATGACTCACCTTCTTCAGAGGCTATTATAGCCATTTTAGTGATGAGAAATAATCTCTAATCAATAACAAATAGGTATCACACGTTATGCATAATCAAGTCAGCATCTTAAGATAATCAAATGCCCAACTCAGTTGACTCGACATGTCAACATCTTGCGAGGACACCAGCCGACTCGCCAAGCCGAGCCTCACCAATGCTACCCTCCATACACAGAGATGACTGGGGAAAGTCCTAATCCCGGTCGTGATGGAAAAGAGCACACCACCCTAGGAACCTAGCGAGATCCTCGATGTTATTACGCCACTTTCGGCCTCTTAGCTACCTATATGGCCTCTGGCTATGATCAAACTTATTGATCCATCTCCGAAGAAATTGGGGGGAATACTCCTCTCACTGATGACATCATGAATGTCACCTGTGAGAAGTTCAAGATGCCCTAGTTAGAGAAATACAAGAACTAGGTGTTGGCTTTCTTATTTTGATGATGATTTAACAAACAATTTACAACTAATATTGGTTTTAGCATTTTGTTTTGTGTTGTTTATTATATACAGGAAATTGAGCTAAATTGATATTGAAGCCTATGGAAATCAAGTCAATCAATCAAAATTCAAGCTTCAGAAGATTCATTCTTGGTATACTTAGTATATGTTTATATAATGCATGCAAATTCTACAAGCTCAAAAATACACACACATTTTATTTGTGAATTTTCTCAAATATAAGTGTTTTTATGAAAAATATATTTTAAAATGATTTGGACTATACAAATATTGCTAACATCTTCTATTAAGTCCATAAAAACATTACACAAGTTTTCAGAACTTGATTTGAGCTAAATGTTAAAATCAACATGTTTAAAAACATGTATTTTTAGTACTTTTGAATTTTTCTGAGATTTCACAAATGGTAAGAGCAAATTAAAAAATTCTTGTTCTAACATGTTTACATTCATGTTTCTAAACTTTTTCCAAAGTTTTATATTTTTTTAAATTTATTTGCTATTTTAAAAAAGCTTTAAAATTCATTTTCAAAAATCAGTACATGTTGAAAACCTGTTATTAGTCGACTGATCAGTCGACTGATAAAACTGCCTGCAATCTTCAAACATTTCTGTTTTTTTATTGGTCGATTGATCAATCGACTGATGAGGTCATCAGTCGACTGACCATGATTTTCAGTCGACTGATAAGCTACCGTTTGCCTATAACAGTCAGCTCATTAGTCGACTGACGTAATCCGTCAGTCGATTGATAAGCCCCAACGACTATTTTTCTAGCATGTTGTATTTTTATCCTTTTGCTGATTTTTCTTGGTTTTTAGGCTTTGGTTTTTCATCCTATATATATCCTATATTGTTTCACTTCTAAGATTATCGAAGAGGGTTTCTAACAAGAGTTTTAAGAGCTTAAAAGTTTGTTTCTTCTCAAGTTTGAGTTTGGTGTTTGTTTATAAAAGAGGAAACTTGCATTGTGAAATTGAGGAATTCATCCTTAATCTTCTTCATTCTCTTATTGTGTTTATAGAGAAATTTTTTTTAACTCTTTTATCTAGCAATTTATTATCGATTTTCATATTCTTATTATTGCTAGTTCATTATTTGAGTTAGATTTTATTTGTACTTATTTTATCACACACACCCCTATTTGAGCTTTTAGTATTTCATACATCATATATTAGGTTGTGAGATTGTGATATTGTGAGAGTGAGCTTATATTGTGTTCTCATATATTGTAGAGAACAAAATATTGTATTTGAGCCTTATTATGAATTACACATTGTATTACACTTGTACACCGAGAAAAGTGTTGTTGGCCTCTTTGTTTTGATGATGTTTAACAAACAATTTCTCACTAATATTGTTTGTCTAGTCTTTGTGTATTTCTATTTATTATAGACAAACAACAAGTTGGATGATGGATGGATTGCGCTTCAACGATAAAATCCAATGGAGGTTGGCGGAATTGTGGAGTGAAGCTATGCAATTCAAGTTAAAGATTCAAGTTCAAGCTTCATCTGCAAGTGTACCAAGTTGAGCTACATCAAAGATCAAGATAGCTTGGGCAATTTAGTTTAGAAGTTTATATTATGTGTGTTAGTACCTTAAGCTCAATATAATATACACACACATTTGTTGGTTTCCATGTATATATATATATAATTATATATACATATATGTTTTGGTTTGATAGTTTTCAAGTTTTACTATAAAACAATTAAATATAATTAGAAAACATATTTTTGTTTCATACTTACATGCATATATATGATTTCATCAATATCAATTTTATTTAGTTCAATGAAATCATGTTTTAGTGCATTATATGTGTATTTTGATAAAATACTATATTCATTGTTTATAGACTTCATAACAATAGTTTATATCTTTTATCAAGTCTATACAATCAGTTCATAAGATTTCAAAATGTTGTTTAAGTCAAAATATCAAAATATCAATTTTTAGGTTTTCATGTTTTTTGAACATATTTTGCAAAATGATGATATTTTACAAATGAGAAATGCAATTTGGAAAATTCCTCTTGTAACATGTTCATTTACATGTTTATATACATTTCCCAAAGTTTCATTACTTTTGGATATTATTTGTTATTTTTAATAATTTTCTAAAAGTCAGAAAAACACTTTCAAAACCTATATTTTCATATATCAGTTTGCGGTCGACCGCCACGGTCGACCGCGCCTATGTTTTTCCCTAAGGAGCTAGCAGAAACTTTCTCGGTCGACCGTCAGCCTGTAAGTTCCCACGGTCGACCGTAGCTTTCTCTGGAAGTTTTCTCAGGTTTGGATATGCCTCGCGGTCGACCGCGAGAATTTCACGGTCCGTAGCTTTCTCTGGAAGTTTTCTCAGGTTTGGATATGCCTCGCGGTCGACCGCGAGAATTTCACGGTCAACCGCCGCACTGTCTTTTTATACACCAATGACTATTTCCTGCAACTATTGTTTGGGGCTTTTTGGTTTTTTGTTTGGGGTTTTTGGCTGAGGTTTTGGGAGGCTATAAATACCCCATTGATCTCAGTTCTCAAAGAACTAAGAGTATGTTTTAAAACAAGTTTAAAGAGTTTTAAACAAGGGTTTAAGTTTGGTTTAAGTTTGTTTAAGAAGCTTTTAAGCATTTGGATGTTTGAGTTTGTAAAATCAATTTCACAAGAGATTGAGAAGATCATCTATTGGTGTTTGGGTATCCAACTATTCTCCCTCTACCTCTTGATCTATTGAGAAGTTTTCTAAACTCTATTTCTAGCTTTACATCTATTTATTTGATTATTATTTTATTAAAGCTAGTTTTATATTGAGTTTAGTTGATTTGATTTCACTCATTGTTTACACACACCCACTTGAGCTTATTGTATTTGCATACATCATATATTTAGGTTGGTGAGAGTTGTAACAATTGATTATGAGCTTTCATTGTGTTCTCATCCATATTAGAGAACAATCATTTATTGTAATTGTGCTTATTGTGAGATTTACTTTGTAATACACTTGTACACCGAGAGAAGTATGTGGCGATAGTCGGGGATCATCCCAAGAGGAGTGGCGTCGGTTGATGAACCTAGGGAGAGGTTGTATCCGAGCACTTGAGGGAGACACGTCTAGTTCCAACACTTGAGAGGGTGTAGAGTGGGATTGCAAGTGTGTAGTTGTAAAGTTTTCGGTTAGCTAGAAAACTGAGTGTGAGGTGTAAACGTTGTTCGGGTAAGCGTAGAAAACCCGGTTGTGATAGTGGATTTCTCCCCGGGAGTGGGGAGCGGAGACGTAGAACGGAAGGTCCGAACTCCGTGATCATATTGTGTGTTTGCATTGTTTATTTGCACACTATCACTCTTATTTTGTTTATGTTTATTTCACCCTTGTGTTAATTTATATATCCTTACATATATCTCATAGTATATCTCATTGCTAGGATATATCTCTTTGTTCATATTACTTATCCTAGCTCATATATCTTGTTGTATTTCATACTTGCTAGGATAACTTATTATTAGTTTTAATTGGCATAAAATCAGATTAGATTAGTATAAGACCCTAATCCCCCCCCCCCCTTCTAGGGTCTAACAAGTGTGTGGTGAGAGACGGGGTCGATTCCAAGAGGAGTAGGGTCGGTAGTAAAGCCTAGTGAGAGGTGATAATTCCGAACACTTGATGAAGGTGACACGGGCTAGGCCAACACTTAGAGGGTGTGTAGTGTATTTGCAAGTGTGTAACTTGTAGAGTTTTTGGTGAACTAAAAAACTGAGTTGTGAGGTGTAAATGTTATTCGGGTGAGCGTAGAAAACCTGGTTGTGATAGTGGAGATCTCCTCGAGGTGAGGAGTGGAGACGTAGGTCAAGTGGTTGACCGAACTCCGTAAACATATCGTGTGTTTGTGATTGTCTTTGTGCACTATCACTCTTGCTCAATTATTGTTTGTCCATATACCCTTGCCTTAATCTATAGTATATTAATTTTGTTAGGATATATTTATTAGTAAGTTTTAATTGGCATTAATATCTAATAAGATTAGCATAAATCCTATTCATCCCCCCTAAGGTGTTTTCACGAGGGAGACCCTGTGGAGCTGTCCAAAATTATTATGACATGATGAGCATGCTCCAGGCGCCTGAAGCCATTATTTGCAGGAGCTTTCCCATCACCTTATTGGGAAGTGCTAAGCTCTAGTGGAACTCTCTAGGAAATAAGTCCATCAGCAGCTTTGAGCTGCTCAGCCAGAAGTTTGTGCACCATTTCTTGGCTAACACAAGGTAGACGTTAATTGCTCATGTGCTCAATCAGATAAGGAAGGAGCCTAGAGAGAGAGAGAGAGAGAGAGAGAGAGAGAGAGAGCCTCTGAAGCTATTTCAAGAGGTTCCAAGCCAAGCAGCTTAAGGTCGATGACCTAGGGAGTGCAGTCACCATGTGGTCATTATAACCGACCTAGCAAATAATGAACTGGCTGATTCACTCACCAAGAAGCAATGCTCAACTACGATCAATTGATGGCCAAGGCTCACGAGTACATGGATATGGAGGATGCCCGAGCCTACAAAAATGCTGCCAAGTAGCAGTGGCAACAGTGACGGCACCGACGACCCCCCGTGATGGCAGTAGTCCCAGCTTCAGCAACTCCTGTTGCACCAGCCACACCGGTAATCACCATAGCAGCTCAAGTAGTTCAGCCAGTGTGAGAGTCACTTAGGGATCTCCTTCTAAGACCCGAGTCGGCAAGCCATCCCCCTAGAGTCGACTCCTATCCAAATCGATCTGACAGGAGGAATCAAAGGAGGGAGCCAGAACCAAGACCAACCCTCACTATTCTCAATACCTCTCTCACTGATGCCCTCTACATGGTCTAGAAGGACGGGTGCCTTAACATAGCTCCTCCCAAGATGAGGTTGGATCCTCAAAGTTGGGATACTCGATAATATTATCGATATCATCAAGATCATGGTCACCTCACTAATGATTGTCTAGTCTTCCAGAGAGACATCGAAGATTTAATCCAGAGAGGGTTATTAAAGACGCTTGTCTCTCAAAAAGATAGGAGAAAAGTTGCTGGTGGGAAAGCTCATATGAAGTCCCATTCTCGATCGCCTCACCCCCAGCTACAGCCTGACAATAGACCCCCCTGAATCCATCCATAAGGGGGTCATCAACACTATCAGTGGTAGGTCCACAGTGGGAGGATCGCCTAACAACGCTCGGAAAAGATATGTTAAGCGAGCGTTGCGGGTGAATATGTGTAACAAGAAGGCAAGAGCAAAAGGGCTCATATCTTTTAGCGATACTCACTTGATGGACGTGGAGACGCCTCATGGCGACCCTATTGTCATCACGGCTGATATTGATAGCTTTTGAGTCAAGCGGATCATGGTCAACATGGGGAGCTCGACCGACCTCCTCTACATCGATGCCCTCTACATTGACGCCTTCAACCAGATGGGCATTGATAGGTCCTAATTACAGCCATGTTAAGGCCTGCTTATCATTTTTATGGGGCATGCACTCTAACCTAAAGGGATGATCACACTCCCCTTAACGGTCGACGAGTACCTTCAACAATCAACTGTTTAGGTCCAGCTTGTGGTTATGGACCTCAAATTGGCCAATAATGTCATATTAGGTAGAACCGCCCTCCATCTCTTATGAGCTATCCCTTCCACATATCATCAAATGATGAAGTTCTCGACTCCGGAAGGAGTTAGCGTAGCTAGGAGCAATCAAAGGGAGGCTAGATCCTGCTATCTGCTCTCGACAAAGGGCAAGGGGGTGCAAAAGACCCTCCCCATTGAGAAGACGTACCTTGAGATGGATAAAGTGTTGGAGTAGGAAAGGGAAACACCCATTAAAGAGCTTCAGAAGATACTGATCGACCAAGAAGGGTTGAAGAAGGTCAAGATCGGATCCGCCCTCATCGAGCCTCAATGAGGGGAGATGATTGCTTTCCTATTGGTGAACACTGATGTGTTTGCCTAGAGACCGAAAGATATGCCCGGGATCCCTTCCAAAGTGATGAGCCATGAGCTCGCAGTCGATCAACACACTAAGTCGCTTCGACAGAAGAAGGGACATCTCGGCCAGAAAAGGCAGAAGGCGATTGCAGATGAAGTCAACAAACTACTAAGAATAGATTTATTCAAGAGGTACAATACCCTAAATAGCTATCTAATGTGGTGCTGGTGAAGAAGGCTCCTCACAAGTGGAGGATGTGTGTAGACTTTGTTGATCTCAACAAGGCCTGCCCAAAAGATAGCTACCTCCCCTCTTGAATCGACCAACTTGTTGACGAAAGCATAGGACATGGACTGCTCAGTTTCATGGATGTCTTCTCTAACTACAATCAGATCCATATGGCGGAACATGACCAAGAGAAGACTTTATTTATTATAGACCAATGGACATACTACTATAAGATGATACCCTTCAGTCTCAAGAATGCTGGCGCCACCTACCAGTGGCTCGTCAACAAGATCTTCCAGCACTAGATTGGCCAATATATGGATGACATCCTAGTGAAGTTGAAGTGGGCGTCGATCCACTTAGTGGACTTTTATGAGACCTTCTCTGTCCTTTGACATAACCATATGAAGCTTAACCGAGCTAAATATGCCTTTTGGGTGTAATCGGGAAAGTTCCTGAGGTTCATGATCACCCAAAGAGGCATTGAGATCAATATCGAGAAGATAGCCATCATAAAGCAGTTACCCAAGCCCCGCACATTAAAGGATATCCAGAGATTGAATGGAAAGGCAGTGGCATTGGGTCACTTTCTCTCCAAATTAGTCGAGAGGAGCCTCGCCTTTTTTCATGATTCTGAGAGAAAGCAAGGAGCTAAATGAGAATAAGAGATGGATGGTAGAGTGCAGTACAACCTTCAGATACCTGAAGAGCTACTTAAGCACTAAGTCGCTGCTGAGTCAGCCCAGAGATGGAGAGACCCTATATCTGTACTTTGTCGTCTCTCCCAAAGCCATCAACTCTATCCTGGTTCATGAGAAGGATAGCACCCAAAGGCCTGTGTATTATGTCAGCCGAATATTGTGGGCAGGTGAACTCAACTACCCTATCATAGAGAAGGCTATCTTCATCCTCAACACCATAGCCAGGAGGCTCCGCCTTTACTTTCAAGCATATTTCATAATAGTGCGGACCAGTTTGTCTTTGAAGAAGGGACTTGGAAGCCCCACTACTTCAGGAAGAATGGTCGCCTGGTCAGTCGAGCTAAGTGAGCACGATGTACAGTTCGAGCCAAGGACAACAATCAAATCCTAAGCCTTAGTTGACTTCCTCATTGTGTTGACCATACCAGACGATGAGCCAGCTAGACCTTCATCGTCGGCCCAGCACGGGCCATCGGTGTCTCAAGTAGACAGGACCCCTGTACATATGTCAAAACGCACCGCCGCATACGACTTACAAGAGTTTTCCTCATGATTATTGTTAAAGGTGGATGGATGCTCTTGAGAAACCGACAGCAGAGCAGGAGTAGTCTTGCACGGCATTGACAGGTTGACGCATGAGCGCTCCATCACTTTCGGATTCTCAGCCTCCAACATTGCGACCGAGTATAAAGTATTTCTGGCAGGTCTTCGAGCCGCCATAGCAGTAAAAGCCGAACACATCTACATGTTGGCTGACTCCTAACTTATTATCAGTCAGGTGAATGGAGAATATGCGGCCAACGATTCTAGAATGGTTCAGTATTTGAAGGCGGTCAAAGATCTACTATCTAATTTTGTCAATTTCCAAATCACCTAAGTCCCTCATGCCCTCAACCCTCGGGTGGATGCATTACCAAAACTCAGATGAACCAACTCACGAAGTAGCTCAGAGCTAGTGTACACTGACACCCTTGAATGCCCAGCATCATCAAGCATCAGAGGCCGTTATGCAAGCTGTGATACCCGTTGAGCCTTGTTGGATCGATCCCATCATCTGGTATCTAATACGGGAGACACTACCAGAGAAGGCAGATGAAGCTAGGACTCTACAAGGGAATGCTCGCCGCTATCTCATGCTTGATAGCTAACTCTATCAGCTGTCATACCCCAGCAGTGGTTCATGGCCCTACTTCTGGTGTCTTCACCCTACTAAGACCAATTGTGTTCTCTGCGAGATTCATGAAGGGACTTGCGGGAATCGACCTAGGTCTATAACTCTCTCTCGAAAGATCATTCTCCAGGGGTACTATTAGCCCACTATACCAGTCGAATCTAGAAAATTTGTCTCTCTGTGCAAAAAGTTCCAATTCTTCTTGCCCATCCCACGAGCGACAACCACTGAGCTCACCTCCATTCTGAGCCCAATTCCTTTCGCTCAATGCGATTGGATTTGCTGGACCCTCTCCTCATTGCTTCTGGGTAGTAGAAATTTTTTATCGTTGCCAATGACTACTTCACTAAGTGAATCGAGGCCGAGCCTTTAGCTAAGTGTAGGCTATCAAAAAAATACTGCAGATAGTTGAGTCCCATCAAGCACTGATAATAGAGGTTACAATTTGACGACTTTCACTACAATGTGAAGACTTTCACGAAAATCGATGAATGTTATAATTCAACGACCTTCACAACAACCGATGGAAGTTCTGATTCAACGGTCTTCACAATCACCAACAAGAGTTGCAATAGACGACTCTCATATTCCAAGGAGCAGAGATGAAGATCACAATCTTCACAACTCTCTAATGGAAGAGAGTATAAGTCGATTGTCTCTTCAGAGCAAAACACGGAGCTCGTGGCTACGTTCCAGACTCAAAACGCAGAGCTCATTGCTGCATTTTAGATTCAAGACGCAGAGCTCACCTCTGTGTTTTAAAAAATAAATGCGTAGTTCACCACTACATTTTCAGACCCAAACACAGAACCCAATTCTGTGTCCGAAGTCTAAGACACAGAGTTCATTCCTAGAATACGAATTTCGTGTTTGACTTGTTCAAACACGAGCTGAACAGTTCCAAAATCATTTCCCACGATTTGAGGGGGATTACACCCCACTAAGGAGCAATTTTATGGGTTAGTTACACTCCTTAATCCCCTATAAATAGCTAAAAATCAGCTTAAATCGGAGGCTTTTTTTGGCAGGTCTGGATTTTTTGGATCTTTGAAGGAGGCAAGATCCTTTAGCAGATCTTCAGCAAGGTCTTGGAGGGGATCATTTTGGCTTCGGATCTTGGAGAGGTTGGAGCATCATCAAGAGTCGTTCTTTGAGCTTTTTCACCTTTGACTCTGAACCGATTTTGGTTTGATCAAATCAACTCTTTTACAGAGTTCTAAACTTGTTCTGAGTTCTTTAACTTATTTAGAGTTCCTAATTAAACTCATTAAGAGTTCCAAACTTACCTTGCAAGTTCTTCCCATCAAGAGGAATCAACCAAGTTTCACGAGGTGAACCGTTCGGATCATCAACAGGATACAAGATTCAAACTCCCATTGACACCAAGAAGAACCTAATTTTAAACAAAGTGAAGGATCTCCGTCGATCTTTTCTCTCTTTTGTAAATCGGGAAACCGATCAAGAGAATTGTAATTTCTTTTTCTAAGCCAGTTAGAGAGAGATTATAGTAAGATATTGTATTTAATCTTTTTCTAAGTCAGTTAGGGAGATTAATAAAGAATTTTGTTCTCATTTGTTCTTTTATTTTCCCACGAACATGAAGATTAATGAAAGTAACGTCACCAATTTTGTTTGAAAGTCCATTGTCTAGTGGTTTGGTGTACCCCTCTCATTCGTGACGGACAACAACACTCAGTTCGACAGCTGAGGCTTTCTAAGCTTTTGTAAAGAGTGGAACATTCAACTCAAAATTTCCCTAGTCGCTCATCCCAAGTTCAACAGACTGGCTGAAGACACTAACAAATGCATCCTCCATGCTCTGAAGAAGCAGGTAGACACCGTGGTGGGAAATTGGGTTGGATACTTGCATAGGATCCTATGGTCTTACCACACCACTCACAAGAATTCAATAGGAGAAACCCCCTTCAAGTTGACCTATGGAGACAAAGTTGTCACCCTAGTTGAAGTTAGCATGCCAACAATCCGACTATGGGATTTTGACAAAGACTCAAATGCAGAGTAGCTTCGAATCAGACTCGACCTTATTGATGAAGTCTGAAGAAAAGTTGTCTGATCCCAAGTCGTCAATCAGCAGCGCATCGCTTGATATTACAACAACAAAACCCGCCCCCAAAGGTTCAATATCAGCAATCTCGTCCTTCAAAAAGTAGCTTTTGACAAGGACACCAAGTGCTAAAAATTGGCTCCCAACTAGGAAGGACCCTACACCGTCCTCAAAAAACTACACCCAGGCACATACCAGCTGAGAAGTCCGGACGACGGAATCTTGCAGCACCTTTGGACGTCACGCACCTCAAGAAGTATTGTCAGTAATTGTAAATGTGTATTTCATTTATAAATATAGAATCATTTTTTATTGCTGATCCCTATGTTGTATTCTCAAAGTACCTTGTCTTTATAGGAATCAAAAGACTTTGGTGCACTCATTAAATCCAAGGCACTCAACTAAACCCCGTAGCACCATAAGACCAAGGCATGCCAATCTCTCTGTCAACTCCGATCCCAAAAGACCTTGGTGCCCTCATTAAGCCCAAGGTACTCAACTAAAGCCCTTGGCACCATAAGACCAAGGCACGTCAATTTCTCGATCAACTCTAACTCCAAAAGACCTTGGTGCCCTCATTAAGTCTAAGGCACTCAGCCAAAGCTCTTGGCATCATAAGACCAAGGCACTCTTACCTTTTTGTTCATCCTCAACAAAAGAACTTGGCGCCCTCATTAAGTCTAAGGCACACAACCAATGCCCTTAGCACCATAAGACCAAAGCACGCCAATCTCTCAGTCAACTCTAACCTCAAAAAACTTGGCACCCTTATTATGTCCAAGGCACATGTCCAAATTGCTTCAACATACAGAGTCGATTCATCTCAAACCACGTATCATAACAAACAATAAACAACGCTCAAAGACATCTGAACAAAAATGAAGTTGAGACATGATAGTTTAAAAGGCCAAGAACCCTAAAAATTTTATTAAATATTTTAAGATATTTACATCATCACTTACATAAAACAAGAGATACAAGTCCTTAAGCATCTCGGCTAGGGTCGAGAGTAAGACCGGGGAGAGAGGCACTCAACTCGGGAGCTAGGACATACTGAGTGACATGAGGGGCGACCTCTGGGGCTTACTGAGTAGGAGGGACAACCTCATCCTTCTTATCCTTGAACTCCTCTTCGTCATCTCCATCATCCCCTTCCAACATTATCCCCACTCCCTTCATCTCTAGCTCCTTCAAGAAATCAAGACAGCTAGCAATATGAGGAGGATAATGGGAGTCAGGAGTAAGTTGAGACTCTGGAGGAAGCAAGGCCACAAGGTAGTCAAATCCTGCATTGCAGGTTAATGACATCTTGACTTTGCCCAAGGGGCCCTAGTGGTACTCCTTTATGATCTCTGACTTGTGAGTCTCGGAGCCCAAGAAAGCGAGTTGAGCCTCCAAGGCCTGGATGATCGCTTAAGCCAATTGGTGAGTCGCCCTGTCCTCTTCAAGATCCAGCCTTAGGTTTTGGGAATCAAACGATCCAATCGATCGCTTCCTTGCGCATCGAGTTGGGCGCGCTTCTCGGCCTCGACCTCCTCCACCAAGTTGTAGGCAATAAAAATTGCCTTTATACAAGAGAGCTCAAACCTCGCCCATTCGAGTTTGCCTGCGGGCTCAAGGCCAAGCCAAAGCTCACTTGCGTGCTCAAAGCAAGCAAGAGGCCAAGCCGAAGCTCGCCTGCATTCAAGAGGCTAAGCCGAAGCTTGCCTGCTTTGCTTGACTTGCCAGCACAAGTCAAGCTCACCTGCATTCAAGAGGCCAAGCTAAGCTCGCCTGCATTGCTTGACTTACCAGCATAAGTCAAGCTCGCCTACATTTAAGAGGCTAAGCAGAGCTCGCCTGCAAGCAAAAGCTCGCCTGTTTGTTTGGCTCACTTGAAGTGCCAAGCTCCGCCAATCTCACCTGTTTGCTCGACTCGCCAGTACGAGTCAAGCTTGCCTGATTTTTGAGCTCGCCGGCATGAGCTCGACCTCGCTTGAACACCTTTCTCGCCCGCACGAGTCAAGCTTACCTGCAGTGAGTTTGCCCACACGAACTTAGTTTACCTACGAACGCTATCTCACATGCTCGAGAGGCCCACCATCTGACCCCGCCTGTTCACCAAGCTCACCTGTAAGCTTGCTTGAATATTCAAGCAGCTTTCAAGCTCGCCTACAAGCCTGTCAGTCTTGGCTGAACAGTGCAAGTGGCTGCTTGCTCGTGGGAGTAGGCCTACCCACTTCCCACGTCCTGGGTAATGAGGCATGACTCCCATCACCCCTATAATGATCATATCCCATAGATATAGGGGAAGTATGCTACTCATTACTCCTATTAGTGGTCACATCCCAAAATCAAGGGATGTCTCATGCCATCCCTTGCCTATTTATAGCCACATTTGGCCAACATATAGGGGTATGGCATCTTGGAGATAAAAAATCCGAACTCTTGAGGCTTAAAGTCTTGCTTCTGGCAATCTTTTCAAAAGGCTTGGCTCATCTCTAAGGCTCTTCAAACAGAGGCTTTCTCATTGGCTTGCTTGGTAGAACTTTATTGGCTCTTTGCTTGGATTGTTGAAGTAGACTCAATCTGAACTCACAGATTTGAGACTCTTGGCTCTTTACAAACTCTTGCATTATAGCCCGTTCTATGCATTCGGCCTTGATATTCATTAAGCTTGGGTACTTATCGAACTCAATCACCCTAGAGCTTCTACTGCGTACTGAAGATCAACCCCAACTTCGATCGGATCGTCCAAGGGAAGCAAACTCAACACAAGTATCAAGGGAGGCGTCCTATCACTATCGAAGAACTCACGTTAAACAAGGAGAGTCTTCTCTCCATTTTTATTGTAAATCTTGGATTTAATTGATTTGTAATAAGCCATTCTAATCAATATAAATCTCGCTTCGAGACCCAAATTTTATGCACCTATAGAAGATGGCAACCACAGTGGGAAAGATTGTTTCTTCAACCAAAATGGTGGTGGCGCAGTTCGATGAAGTTGTAGAGAGGACGACAGTCGAGTCCCTTGTGATCGAGTTTGATTAAGCTAAGTACGAGTAGTACTATCTTCTTCCTCCTCTAGCGGTAAAGCTTCTCGCCGATACCACAGAGTTGTGCACGTAGCTAGCCCAAATTGGCCGAGGCAGCCGTGTCCAAGAGCTCTACCCGAGCAACAATATGGGGTTCTACTTCCCCTAAGCTAGCCAAAGGCCAAGAATGCAAGCCAAGGGGCCGCTTGTTGGGTTACTAAGAAATCCACACGGTCCCCCGTCGAAGAGGAGACAACCGTTCGTATCGATGAGGACCATGCTTTCATCATCAACATGAGCGCTCCTCTCTCCAAGAGAGCCCAATGGCGACGATGACAAGCTCTCGCCGTCAAGAAGCATGAGCCCTCGCTTGCTATGATGGCCTGAATTACTATTTAGGCCTAAGAAGAGCCAAGCAGGAATGTAAAGTTTCCCCAATTTTGACGGACTACGTTAATCAGGCGAGCCCACCTACTCAGGCGGGCTTTGCTCTGATAGTAAAGTTTTCAAAACTGACGAACTTGGCGTTCAGACGAGCCTGACATTTTAGGTGAGCCTCACTCTAGTAGCAAAGTTCCCCATTTGGGCGAACTTAGCAAGACATGCGAGCTGCCCAAATCAGGCGAGCTCCATGATTCAGGCGAGCTCCATGATTCAGGCGAGCTGCGCCCTCAAGCAGGAGAGCTCCGCACATCAGGCGAGCTTCATCCCGTAGACAGAAGCCACCATACAGATGAACCCTAGCAGGCCCACCTAAAAACATTCCTTGGCCAAAAAGACAAAGCATGTACATTTCAAGCAAGCGTACCTCGCCTGAATGAACAAATAGCTGGAGTTCGCCAGAAGGCTGAAGCTCGCCAGAACACAAGACCTCACCAGTCAAGGTGAGGTCGCCTGAGCTGAGCACTTGGGGAATCTTCCAAGTGTTTTCACTTGAACTCTCTTCAATCTATTGCACATGATTGCATGGTTGGTCCTTCTGACACCAGGGGTCGTCACCATCAGCCCACAGGAGATCTCATGGACCATCTGACTCGCAAGCATACTATTCATGAGGCCAACCCTCAGTACCACTATGAGAGGCTCATCAAAGCAGTGCTTGCTGATTGCCAGTGTACTGAGGCACTGAGACCTTTGGTGTTTGAAAGGCTTTCTCAGCAGCCTCTGGAGTCAAGACTTCCTCACCAAAGATGCAATCGCCGAAGGAGATAGATTGTTGATGATTTGGATCTCCCAGCTACCACTGTCAACATGGCAGGAAAAGGGAAAGCTAAGTATTCGGATTCATCGGATCTAGAATTTTCCCTGAGATTGAACTGGCTCCCAGTCGAGCACGAAGGTGTCTACCAATTCACGCATACTCAAACGGGGGTTGTCATCCCCTTTGATTATGCCCACTTGTCACCTATCTACAACAACGAGGATGAAGCGTGCTCAGTGGAGACAACTTCACAGACCTCAAGCTCACCTTATGGAAAGCACGCAAAGGTGCACATGACAGACGACTCTGTTGACATCATTAGAAGAGTCGAGGAGTAGCAAGCAACCATCAACTCCCTGAAGGGAATGATGGAATAACTTCTGAACAAGAAGAATAAGAGGAATTCACAGAATTGACGAAGATCCTCAAAGAATAGGGAATGGGAGCCTACTCCCCCTAACACATCTGAAGAGGAAGATAATCGCAAAACACATTTGGATTATTCATCCAAGTCTTCAGGGAAAGCGTCACATGTTGGAAGCACTCCCCGGGACAAGAGGCTTGACGAATTCCAAAGTTAGCTCAACACCCTAAAGCTCTAGAGGAACATGAACGAGCTGGGGGTAGTTCGACCGTATCCAGTCGAATGGGACACAATCGCCTATCTGACGAAATTCAAACCAACGAGTCTAGTCCAGTTCGATGGCAAGGGCCTCCCCTCATAGCACATCTACTACTTCCTGTCCCAAACAAGATTTCTCATGGGGAATGATGTTATCCTAACCTGACTGATCATCGGTACCCTGAGAGGGGTGGCCTTTGAATGGTTTCGTAAACTGGAACTGAGCTCTATCACAACATGAGCCGACATAGAAACGCTCTTCTTAGCCCGTTTCTTTGATGACGACACAGAAGTGTCGATGGCCACCCTACTTGCTGACAAGCAGAAGAAGATGGAGTCAGTCAATGACTTCATTAAGAGATTCAGGAATCGATCACTACAATGCCGGGACCAAGTCTCTTTAGGCACCTTGATTGAGATATGTCGCAATAACTTCTCAATCGACATTCTGTCCAGGATTGGCACGGTGGAAATCCAGACATAGAAAGAGCTTGTTCGCCAGGGCGACTAAGTTGGGAACATGATCAAACGACTAGAAGTCGAAGAGTCTCAACCCAAGAGAGGAGCTTCGGAACCAAACACCTCTTGGAACCCTCGATCAAAAGGAAAAGATCATGGCTGTTGATGCAAATCTAGCCCCCAAAATGGCGCATTATCAGAAGACCAAGTCTTTCGAGCAGTGCCCTCCAAGGTACTACGACTTCTAGGAAGATTGGATAGTGCCTACCTTCGACACCCTCCTTCAGAGCAACAGAATCAAGCTTCCAGAGATCACGAAGCTTGAAGATGTGAGCAAAACAGATAACCCAAACTACTGTGCATTTCACAGATTCATCGGTCATCATACTTCCAAGTGCTATGTCCTTAAAGACATGCTTCAAGCTCTTTACGACGCGGGAGTCCTAAAGAAGGAGAAGGTGCAAAAGAACGTGACTACAAATATGGTCACTTTGAAGTTTAGGACATGCCTTCCTGAGGTTCACGCACCGGCAGGTGTCATGCCCATCTCAAAAGCAGTGCTGAAGATCACCAATGTCGATCCTTATAGTCAATGAGAAAAAGGCTTGGTACCGCAGATCTTGCCGTCAGAATAGGTGATGTGGGTTCATCCAGATCTCCTCAATGACGAGCAATAGACTTCCAAGAAACCCAAAGGCAAGTTTAAGCTTTGTAACATCGTTTCAGCAATCCAAGATGATGACAAAGCAGAGATAGTGGCCCTCACTGACTCCGACAACAAGGTAGACACATTGATCACCCGAGCTGGGAAGGACTTTGCCAATAACTACCCACCGATAGTGAAAAGTCCGACAAGGCAACCAGCGGGACCATCACCAACGGTCCAACCGAACCCCGATCAGCCAAGTTCCAGCGGTCAACCCTTTCGGTTTGATCTGCTCACATAGCTGAAGAATATTCCTGCCAGGATCACCCTGTATGAACTCCTGCGGTTATCCAAACCTACCCGGGAAGCTCTACGAGAAGCACTGATCGACTTAGAGGCCTTTGCCACACATTTCTCATTTGTTCTGGAAGGATACGTGGAAATAGGATGTCCACAATGCTGCCAGACATCCAGACAACAGATTCACTGCATCACCTTCACTCCTGAGGATATGCTCATCAAAAGCATGTCTCATGACTGACCACTGTACTTCACGGGATATGTCGGTTCCTCTCGGGTGGACCGCATCCAGGTGGACCCAGGGTCTGCACTAAGCATTGTCCCCCTGAAGCCCATCAAACACCTGGGGGTGCCTCAAAAGTGGCTATCCATGACAACTACTACCATCTTTGGCTTAAACTCTACTGGGACATGGCCACTTGGGAAGATCCACCTCAAATGCCGGTTGGGTGACATGAAAATGGAGGTGACCTGGTACGTCATCGATGTGGAACCCTTCTACAACATGCTATTGGGTCGACCTTGGATCCATAACAACCGCATAGTCCTGTCCACACTGCATTAATGTCTGAAGTATGTGGACGACTACAATCAAGTAAAGACAGTGGTTGCTGATAAATATCTCTTCAAAGGAGTTAAGAACTACTTCACCGACTCTTTGCTCTATCAAGACTCTAAATCGGGTGACAACAAAACCCTGGTCGAGGAACCTGATAGTGGCAGTAAGGCCGACAACGAGCCTGAGAGCAACAAGGGTCTTGTCTTCAATGACATTGAACCCATTACAATCGGCTATTAGGGCTTTATTGTAACCAATGCAGATGAAGTGGACGGGCTTATCCTGAATAAAGATCTTGAATTTTCTTACTCGTCGTCTAGTTCAGAGTCTAGTTACGATGAGTTTGGCAATCTCATTTCAGGGATGTCTAACAACTCTTCTCTACACTTGCCTGTGTATTCGTCATTTGTCATAAACAAATAGATGATCGATCGCAAGTGGTCTTTGTCATACCTGCCCGAAATAATTCAATTCCCAGCAAGAAATTGTCTTTGGAATGATAGATCAGCCTACAAGCACAATGTGGGACAAATCAGAAGATGACGAGCCCGCCCCCTAATTCTCATGCTATGGCCAAGTTGCGATATGGAGGCCATGGATTACGACTTCACCCATAAAGAATGCTCGAAATATGGCAAGGGTCGAAAAACACCCATCCGACATGCTTATGTTCCTAAAGGAAAGCCTAACAATTACTATGGTAAAACTTGAAGGGGGTTAGGCTACACCTCCTCCTCCTCAGAGTTATACTGCAATTTTGACGGGATATCCGATGACACACGTTTAGATGATCAATGTTGACATCCTCAACATAGGATTCAGAAGTTAGTGTGGGGGACTTGTTCAAGAACCTCACAGTCAATATGACCACAGTTGATCCCACTAAAATCAAAGAGGATGAGCAGATCCCGCTTTACGATGAAGCATGTGATCGTCATGTCAGTGTCCAATGGAGTGGTCACTTCAAACAATGTGAGCTACCCATCGAGGACAAGATACTCTAAATAAATATAAGGGATGAGGCTAACCCCAAACACATATTTATCGGTGATAGTTTACCTCCCGAAGAGAAGGAAGACCTCATATCCCTCATCCGGGAGTACATTGACGTCTTCGCATGGAATTATGAGGACATTCTTGGTCTTGATCCTCGGATCACCATGCATCACCTCAACATCAACTCGGATGCTAAACCTATCAAATAACATCAAAGGCAGTTTCGTCCACAAATCATAGAAGCAATCGAAGCCTAAGTGAAGAAGCTAATTGAGTCGGGCTTTATCAAAGAGGAACAACACCCCCATTAGGTGGCTATTATTATTCTAGTCCTGAAGAAGAACGAATAAAGATCCGTTTCTGCATCGACATTAGAGATCTCAATGCTGCATGTCTAAAGGACGAATTCTCTTTACCCATCACAGACGTCATCATCGACAATACCTGTGGTTTCGAAAGGATTTCCTTCATGGATGGATTCTCAGGGTACAACCAAATCAAGATGTACCCTGAAAATGAGAAACACACTTCATTCAAAACTCCGGTGGGGGTGTAGCCCTTTGGACTCAAGAACACTGGCACAACCTATCAACACGCCATAAACATGATCTTCCGAGATCATCTACGGAAGACAGTCGAATGCTACATAGATGACTTGGTCGTCAAAAGTCGCGACAAAGATGATCATCTTCAAGATCTGAGAACGATGTTCGAGCTGATGCGATCCCATCAACTTAAGATGAACCCCACGAAGTCATTTTTAGGGATTTCGAGCGACAAGTTCCTCGGATTCGTCGTCATAATGAAGGGAATTCACATAGACCCCGACAAGGTACAAGCTATTCAAGAGCTTCAACCCCCCAAGAATCTCAAAGAATTGAGAGGACTACAAGGACGTCTGGCCTATATCCGAAGATTCATCTCAAATCTCTCGGGTAAGTGCCAACCTTTCTCCAAGCTAATGAAGAAATGTGTTTCCTTCGTATGGGATGAGCCTTGCCAACAAGCATTCAATGAGATCAAGACTTATCTCTCGAATCCACCAGTCTTGGCGGCCCCGGTTTTAGGAAAACCCTTCCTGATTTATGTGCGGGCAATGGAGCATTCTTTTAGCGCCCTCTTAGCGTAGAATGATGATGCCATCCACAAGCCAGGCATTTATTACCTGAGTAGAACCTTGCAGGGAACCGAATGGCAATACCCCATGGTCGAAAAGGAGTGTTTGGCCTTGGTGTTCTCCATCCAGAAATTGCGACACTACCTAGTTGGTCAAATCATACACGTCATCTCCTGGATGAATCCCATCTGAGTCTTCATGACCCAACCCGGATCCTTAAATTAGTGCCTAGCATGATGGGCACTCTTTCTGTTTTAATACGACATACACTTCATACCGTAGAAGTCTGTCAAAGGACAAACAATCTGCGATCTGATGACCAGTTATCCACTTTAGTTGAAGACTGACCTATTCAAAGCAATGTCGGATGAAACCCATGAGGTTAATGCTACCTCACAGGAAGAAGTTTGGAGATTGTACTTCGACGAAGCATCTCGTGTAAGCATAAGCGGGTCCATCGTTGTAGGAGTGGGGGTAGTCTTGGTTTCTCCACAAAACCACGTATTACCCCGAGCTTTCTCTTTAACCGATCCATGTACCAATAACGTGGCTGAGTACAACACGCTGCTCATCAGACTCGACTTCACCAAGGAGTTAGGGGAAAATCACCTCGAAGCTTATGGTGACTCTCAGCTCATCGTCAGACAGATGATAGGAGAATACGAGGTCAGAAACGACGACTTGATCCTATGTCATGAAGCGGCTGTCAGACTAGCCGAATCATTCGGAAGCTTTCGCATTGAGCATGTGCTTCATTCCAAGAACACGCACACAGATGCTCTGGCATCAGAGGATTCTTTAGAGCGAGAGCTAAGAGAGCCTCTCGTGCCTTGTCGATCTTGGTAGGTAGAACCCTAGATATGCCGACCACCCGGAGCGAGGACGACTCAAAGAGATTGCTCATCTCTCGTGATCCTACATAGGAGCAGATATTCTCGAGTTATTGCCCCTCCTCAGCTGAGAGTATATAAGGCCTTAGCACATACTTCTTGAGCTCTAGCCAAGTGGGGCAAGATAGGGTGGCGTCGGCACCGAAAACCTACACGAACTTTTCTTTCCAATCCTTGTTGGATTCTAGAGCGTCCAACACCAGTTTGTCGCCGCCTATTCTATGGAGGAAATAGTAGGCATCGTTCCTTGTTGTTTTAACACCCACAAAGTTGGCCAACAGGCGCATGCTCAGCTCCACATGCACCTGGTGGTAGATCACCAAAAACCCCACCAGAGTGGCGATGGCGTTTGGGGTGAACTGCGAAGGGGATAGCACTAGAGTGATGCATACTTCTTGAAGGAAGGGATAGAGTGTCAACTGAAGCCCATCCTCAAAATGATCCAAGTAGAGTGGTGATATATCCTGGCCGTGGTGATACACCGACTCATCTCTGTTCGGCGCTGACAAAGTAAAAGCCCTAGGGAGGTCATAACGCTCATAGTACATCTCATGATCTTTACCACAGATCTGGGAGTGGTAAGGCTAGAGGAGGTTGATCCTCATCTCATTACGGCAGGTGGTGG
>NC_033798.1:79776156-79790875 GCF_001876935.1 Asparagus officinalis | reverse complement strand
AGAGCAGAGAGAGAGCAGATTTGAGTTTTCTTGCAACGTCTTGAAATTAAGCTTTGACTTGATTTTAAGAAGAACGACTATCTTACTTCGATAAGATATCGTTTCAATTTCTCACTTCGATAAACGAAGTCAGAATCAGTCAACCCCCTCTTCACGATCTGTGATTCGGCGGTCCACGAACCAAAGCGTTCCCGGCACAGGCAAAGTCCCACGAAAACAAAGATCGATAGACGATTTTTGTGTTTGTTTCTCAAGAGTTGTAATTTTCGTTTTGTTGTGTAGAAAAAGTCTTATAAAAAGATTATTCTTTCGAATTTGTTGTAATCAAACAAAGTTATAATGAATTCCTCAACAACACCGACTTTTGAACCAAACACTCTTGTGTACAGATCTAGGAGTGGTAAGGCGGGAGGAGGTTGATCCTCATCTCATTGCGGCCGGTGGTGAAAGTCTAAGAAGCCATAAAAGATTATCGGTAATTGGGGCAACGAACATTGAAGAAATAAAGAGTTAGAAGGCAAAAGGATTAGGGAAAAAGCTCATGCAGAAAACCCTTTTTGCATCAAAGAGGGGTGTATATAGATTCCGAGGGAGACACATGGCAATATCTAGACGACCGACACCCCCAGTACGAATGGACGTGATTGACCTCAAAATCTGATTGGTCTTTTCGAAAAGCGAAGTGCCGCCCTCTTTTACCCCATAGCAATTCTACACAAAAAGTGAAATGATAGTGTTCCCTATCAATCAATGACATCATGAAGTCTTTTCAATAGGGTCCTTTCACCTGCCCAATAAAGGCGCTTTGGAACTCACCAAAATTATGACTGTTCAAATCACAGTCGACACGACTTGTTCCCCTATGAGCCAACAACTTGAAACTGATCCAGAATGTGTAATTAGTTGACCCTTTCTTTAAGTCAACTCAAAACAATAGAGACGCCCATACTTAGTGAAACTAAGTGCCGCCACTATGCATGTTCAACTCGACATTTCATATGGTTAGTTAGGTGATGTTTAAATGTCAACTTGAACAACTCAGATTCAAGTACTTGCCCTCATTTTCATAATTCCAAGACCTATACCCATAAATCAACGGATCATTACGAAGGGGTATAGATGCTAGAACAATCAATAGACGATTCACGACCCAAGGTTTGGATGACTCGTAGTAACAACTCGACACTTTTATTTATCTTTCAAAATATTTACAAGTGATAACATTTAAAAGGCAGCCTAAGGCAATATAAAAAATCCTAAGCTAAAAGGACGAAGACTAGGAGATGTCCATGCTAGCTCTCGGAGTTAGAGGCATGGAGATACTGGCGTTGTGTGGCGAAGGAGTCGAGCACATTTCTCGCTCGACCCTGTCACCCCTCTTCTGGCATGAGCCCTTACCAGTCTCCTTGAATGAGCCCTCACCTTCTATATCAGCCCTTTTGCCGTGGCCCTTATCGACATCCTCATCTGACCCTTTTTCCTCCATACCTACCTCGCCCAAGTCGAGCTCCCCACCTTGACTCTCTATCTCCATGATCGAGTCCAAACAACTGGTGACTCGTGAGGGATAGCGGAAGCAACCAGACACAATCCTCATCTCGGCCGGGAGTTGAACCTTAAGGTAGTCAAACTCTGCCTTGAGAGTGATCGACACCTTTACTTTGCCAAAAAGGCTTTGGTGATACTCCTTCATGACCTCAGATTGATAGACCTCTAATTCAAGATAGGCAATCCTATTTTGAGCTTTGGTAAGGGACACCTCGCGATGAGCACCCTCCTTTTGAAGCCTCACCTGGGCAAGTTCCTCTTCCGCAAGTTTGTCCCTGGCATGTCGGGTGGCTTGGCTTTCAACCTCGACTTCCACCGCATCATGGTCCTTATCCTGTAGCACCTGCGTGACCTGCTTGGATAAATGCCTCGCCTTCTTGTTGCTCTCTTGAAGCTTGCGCAAGAGCCTATCAACTTTTGAGGATTTTTGAGCATCTGAGGTCTTTAGACCTTCAATCATCTACTCTCGTACCTCCATCCTTAGCCGCCAGTCGCCTAACCCATACTCCTTAGCTGATAGCTCCTTAAGAGCTTCTTCAAGGTGGTCCCCCATGTCAGCTTGGCGAGCCTCCAACTCCCCCCCAAATAGTTCTTGTTCCATGAGAGACCCATGGACCAAGTAACTCTAGAGGGCTTGGTGGAGGCCAACATTGGGTACTTCCCCCAAAATCTTCACATCACGGGGCAACCAGAACGGCTCCACCACAATCGATTGGGAAACTCAGGACCCAATGACCGACCCTCTCGTGTTGAGATGACGAGCATGCTGGTGTCGATGCTCTAGAAAGGGCTCCCTAGTATACCGAGGACTGACACCTAATGACCCAACCAGCAGCATCCTCATCTTCTCCCAAACCTTAGTATTAATCTCACCGACCCGGTGAGGGTATGGATACACTAAACCCCCTATAGGGAAGGTCTCCCTTCCGATCGACTCTTTTCCCCAGTGATGAGTTGACTCGTCTGGGTCGATGGAGGCCCCTCCTCGATGTGGGATTTTGTCTCGACCCTAGCCCCAGCCACTAACCTTCATGGGTATCCTCCTCGCCAACGTGTCGGCAACCCGAGCATGAGACCCTGGAGGCTCCCTAGGGGCCAAGACGTCCTAGCAAAGGCGATTCGCTAGCATCACCGGTGGTTCTTCCTGAGGCTCGACAGGCGGAGCTGTCGGCACCCTCTCAACTAGGGGTGAGCACGGTTCGGTTCGGGTCGGTTTTTACCAAAATTTGAACAACCGAACCGAACCACCTATAATTCAAAACCGAACCGAACCGTTGCAAATCGGTTCGGTGCGGTTCGGTTCGGTTTGTTCGGTTCTAACTTTCATCAAGTATAACAATCAAAGGCATAAATATTGCTTGTCCCAAGAGATAATTTGTATATATTTGTTTTCATATGCGCCCAAATGCAAATCATTTGAGCCATGGCTAAGAACTCCTAGCGCTCATCGTCGAAGGGGCCGCCACGCTTGCGGGAGAGGGAGGGGGAGAGGGGCATTTCGGGAAGAGGAGGGGAGAGTAAGGGGTCTTGGAAGAAGAGAGAGAGAGAGAGCGAGAGAGGGATTGAGGCCGAGTGAAATGGGAAATTGGGAATGAGTAGCGGCGGTTGGGATTTGGGAATGAGAGGAAATGAAGTTAGGGTTGAGGGTTTGGGGCGGGTCGGGTAAACGCGAACGAGTTTGAAAGTTTTGGAAATATATTCGGTCGGTTCGGGTCGGTTCGGTTTGAAAAGTTGTCAACCCGACCCGAACCGCCTTACTCTTAAAACCGCTTTTTTCGGGTCGGTTCGGGTCGGTTCGGTCGGTTTTTTCGGTTTGAACCGAACCATGCTCAGCCCTACTCTCAACCTCCTCTTCAGGGATTGTTAGCTTGGCCGCTGTCTCTTAGTCCTTAGTTGTAGGTCGCTCAATGGATATGCCATCAACTCTCAAAATAGAGTTGTCAAGTAGATGCTCCATCTTATGAGAGTCGGTATATCTCTTGATCAAATTTAGGGCCAGCTTATATGCATCCGACAGTCTCCCCGTCATCAGAGCCTCCCTTATAATCTTGGGCCAATGGGAGTAGCCCAGGTTTGAGTCGTCTCCTGAAACCCAGATGAATCTCTCCTTCCAATCTTTATTTGAGTCAGGAAGATCGAGGATGATCTTGAACTTGCCCACCACCTGGAAGTGATAATGGGCTTCTTTTTGGTGCACTTTAACATCAATTAGATGGCCAAATACGTTCAAGGAAGGTTCAACCCCCATCCAACTGCAGATGACCATGCACCCTACTAACATTGCGATGGTATTTGGCTTCATCTACATCGGTGAGACCCTCGAGCAATGAACACGCGGTGGAGGAAGGGGTGCAGAGGTAGGTGTAGACCGAACTATAGATGCTTCAGATGAGAGGAGCCTGACTATCGTCATGGTTGTAAACCGCCTGTGATCTCATCGGCGCCATTAACTCATAACTATGAGGAATACCATACTTCCCGTGGAGATCTCTGAGTTGTGGCAGCGTCATCTTCAAGTGAATCTCAGCAAGCAATTCTTGCCTAGCGCTGAGAGCAGAGGTCTTCATTAGTACCATGGATCGTTACCGAAAAAGATGATCGGAGCACTTGGAAACTTTGAATTCAGAATTTTGAAAAGCAGTAACCGCTCCCTCGCCACAAAAGCCCTATTTATAATAGAACTAAGCCTCTAACTGTCAGAGTCTCAATAGACAAGCTGAACCCCAACCGGCAACCCAGGTTAATTCCAAAATTTGAAGCATCTATTCTCGAATCGAGACAAAGCGTGCTCGCTTTGAATAGTCTGCAATCTTGCATGATATATGAAGAGACAGTAGTTGAAAAGAATTCGCTAACGTCAACCATGTCACATCCAAAAGAACTTTTCAGATCCCTCATTAATGCGTCTCAAGACTCAGCAAGAACTATTATATTTCACTCGGACCCGGCCTAGGCCGACTCCAAGTAAAAAGGGACAACTGTTATAGCCATTTTAGTGATGAGAAATAATCTCTGATCAATGGGAGAAATGTGTCCCACATTATGCATAATGAAGTCAGCATCTCAAGATAATCACAGGCCCAACTCGAAAGACTCGACAACACTGACATCTTGCGAGGACGACTCGAAAGGTGTCACACGTCAACAACCCGAAAGACGTCACATGTTGACGACCTAATAGGCGTTACATGTCGTCCATTGGCTAAGTTGACTGCTTAACCACTCTACTCGGTCGACCAATCGACCGACACCTTGCGAGGGTGACTCAAAAGGCGATATTTCTCGACCATCCAACTAGTAGAAAGATGACGAAACTTCTCAAGCCTTGAGCCCCCTCCTGTGCACTGATGACCAATCACCTAGTAGTAAATGCAATTAAATGCATTATGAGCCCTATTGTTCCTGAGCCCCTAGTAGTATTTACGACAACCCAGACCACGTAGACACCACACCCCCCCCATCACTTCCATTAATCACCGAAGTGACCTTTTCTCTATTCGTCGGTTGACACCTGTAAAGTTGAGGCTAACGTGGCCGACATCCCATACTCGGCCGAAATTACCCTACTACCCTCCTGCCACTACTATTAAAAGAGATATTATTTTCAATTACAGGGTAAGCTTTTATTTACTACTCTCTGAGCATAAGAACTACTGGGGTTCCTTTCACTTCTCCACTCAAACAAATCACTGACTTGATCATCAGAGGAACAATTGGGGAACTAGACTCCGCCCTCTTACGTTTTATTACTTGTGCAGGGAAGAACAGCTTGTTCAAGAACCAGGCATTCGGATGGTTAGAGTACTTCCTTCAACTTAATCAATCCTTTTATTTGACTGTGTGATTTCATACATCAACAGCGGGCGACACCTACAAGGCACCTGCAGAGTCAGCTGCCTGCCTGGACTCGGCCATAGTTACCTTTATGCCCTTCCGATCTACTATAAAAGAAAGTCGCGCTGCTTTCATGCAATTCTACACAATTCCTCTCACTATTTTCTCTTATATTTTCTCACTTAAGTTTAAACGCTGACTTGATCGTCGGAGGAACAACCGAAGAACCCAACTCTGACCTCTCACGAGTTCTTGATGTGCAGGAAAGAACAGCGATCCACAGAGCCAATCATCTGAAGGGTTTTGAGTACCCTAACTCTACGCCCCCTATTTGATAACTGGTATCATCAGCAACTAATTGCCATAATATTATTCTCCTTTTTATAATTAAGCGATTGTCTCTTGTTAAGTATTTATCTGAAGAAATGATTGTTTTATGAATTTCTCTAAAAATTAATTAAACTCGCTGGGAAGTAACATCTCCCGAGCCAATTAACAAGTCCTCGAAGCTGCTTCACTTGATCCTATCACTACCTGATGTGATGTGATCGTGTTTTTATTAATCTCTATCTTACATCGATCACTTGTAATTTTTGAACTTGCAGATCCTCTAGTCTGATGAATAGGGCTTATTATTGCAATTTACATCTAACTGTTACAATAATATATCTCACTTCGCTACGTATTATACAATCCGCATAATCTATGCATTCTAAAAGAAAAAGGAAAAAGAAGAAAATCTTTGCAAATACAGGAAAAGACAAGATTTCTTTTGCAAATCTCCAATATACATTTTAGCACATCGTAATGTAAAACCGTCGGCTCAGACCCGGACGATTCTGTACGTAACTTGGACTCCTCCTCGATCCCCCCTCAAACCATTCGCAAAAGAGTACTACAAACCATCAAACAATCTTACCTAATCCGAGCATTCCCACAAATGCCCCTACGACAAATAATCTACTGCTCCGGAACTCTCTCTTCCCGCTGTTTCTGCTCAGGCGACGACAGGGGGAACAGAGTAAGCAGCCGCGGCGGCCCGCTCCCTCGCGGTGAAGGCCGCAAGTAATACCCTTTCTCCTTAATCGCCCTCTCTTCCTCCTCTTCGTCCTCGTCATCCGCGCGCGGCGAGAGTGAGGTGTTCGAGACCAGGGGGGTGACGGGGCTGGCGCTGGGCGTAATAGGCTGGTCTTGAGGCTCGGAGGGCTTGTGGGCCGCAGTTTCACTTCAAAACCGCGGACGCGGGCACCTCCGGTGGCGGAGGGCCTGACGGCTGGCGGCGAGGCCCCACGGAGAGTGACTTGACGCCGGCACGCGCGCCGGTGAGCCTCTGGACCGAGGCGGCAAGTGTGGATCCACATTGACGTAGGTCGTCGGGATCTGCCGACTGTTTTTTTGTCTCACCATTCTTCTCGTTGTTCTTATGCGCTTCGCAGTCTTCCGCACCTTTTTTTTTTTTGCTCTTTCGAGAATTTGGTTGATGGAGACGGAGGATTATATAGATGGAGTTCGTTTGTGCGGAGCGGTAGAGGGTTATACTGGAAATTATATGTATTAACTTGTGCAGAATTGTTTAACAATAATACATTAATATTCTATTTTAACCAACAGTGTGACTGCTGTTTATTTTCTATTAATTAACATAGTGTGTTCTTTACACTAATTTAGAACGGAGAGTGACGCGCATATGATAATACTATTCTATATATGTTTTTTTTTATGTGGAATCAAGGAGCGGGGTTACTGGTGTGGAATAATGAGACAGAGTGGCGACAAAGACTTGATGACTCAGAGGCAGTCATCAGAAGACAATAATAAGGTATGAAAATAAGGAATGAGAGATGGCTGAGGAAAAAAATGATGAGAAAGAGGCAAAACCTGCCATTTTTCGCATGTGACGTTTTCAAGCTAGCTACCTACCAGAACACTTTTTCTTCCTTTCTTTTTTTTTTTTTATTTTTTTTTATGTTGGCGTGTTTTGTTTTAATTGTTGTTGGGCCCACAATCCTTCTGACCGTAGGAGTCACGCGCGGCCTTAGGTATTCTAAAAAATTAAATTCATGTGCATAGGTGTTTTCGAGAAGAGTCGAAACTGAGATTTTGAGACACTACTTATAGGCAGCTTACCAACTCAGTTATACCCTCTTGAATACCCAGTGGATATTTAAAAATAAAAGGGAACAAAATAAGATTGTTACGAGGCCAATTGTGAGTGGCTAGAAACATATTTGGCTGTATATATAGAAGATGCTGAAATAACTTCAGCAACAAAACTTTTTCATCATGTAAATCTCAACGCCTAACTGAGAATTCATTTATTCAAGAAAGCAATTTCTCCAACATTAAACTCAAATGAGAGTTTTAAACTAGTTGTTAGTATTAATTTGATAATGATAAAAAAAAAGGAATCTCACAGCATTAACATAAATTATTAAAAGATTTACACAACTAGAGAAAAATTTCAGACTTTTTAATTTGCAAAAAGAAAATTGCAATATACAATCAAACCGTGATGCTAACGATTTTAATGATGCGTGAAACTAAAAACTCTAAAAATTTTCAAATAGTTAAGAAAGACAAAATATGAGAGCACAGTTACGTAAAATAAATAAGATAAAAATGTTCAAAATATTTCATGTGAGTATCACATGAGAACTTGCAAATTAAAATATCTGCTAGCGATTACAGTTTAGTAAAAATATTTAATTTTCAGTGGAATCTCTAATAACTTTGTGGTTGTTTGTGAAAGTTATGCAAACATATTAATTAGTCTTTGTGTCTTGATCTGTCTAAGACACTCTCTAAGAAGCTATGATAGATCAATTGAGCTTTCAATATACAAAGAAAGAGAAAAGTTAGAAGATGGTACAAGGTCTTTAAGAGCTGAACCAAATTAATAAAGTACTCAAAAGAGACAGATCAGACTAAAACAGATCAAGTCTTCATCGAGCAATTAAAAGGTCAGTCAAGATAATTTGAGCTATACGTAAAAATTCACGTTACTCTAATAAATCACACATGTAAATTATGTTAGTTGATGAAAGGTGACTTTTTTTATTATTATATATTTCAACAGTTAGAAAACTATCTAGAATTAGACCTTAGTCTTTACATTATCTTTCCAAACCCTAGCTAGTTTCTAGATAATCTATTATATATATAGCATGTGGATACTCAAGATTTGCTGGAACGTAGAGTATGTTAAGAGAGAAAAGAGGGAAATTATTCAGAAACTATTTAATTGATAATTCACTGTCGTGTATATACATATGATGAGTTTATACACACGAATAGAAAGCTATACGAAGTAAGCTATACGAAGTAAGCTTAATGTGTCGCCTGAAATATTCAATCATAAACTAATTAATCACATGTTTTTGTCTCTTGTTATATTGGCATTGGTCAATCACCCCTAATTAATTAACATTGTTTCTCCTCAGATTATATTATATTGATAATTATAAAATATATTATATATAGATATATATATATAATATATGCGACAAAGTGAATCTAACACGGGACACCCTAAGCGCTCCCAACCTAAGGCACGCCCAGCCTAGAAATCACATCATTCCTTTTTTTTACGATCCGCCTCCGTTGAACTTGCCATCTACACTTCTTAAACTCAAACACACAATTTTGGTGACCCGTCATGTTGACCCTATCCAACTCGCTGCCCAATTTTAAACTCGTTTCGAATAATAGAACTTTTGCACGCGCTCACGATGATGGTCAACACAACGGTCACCCAAAATTTGGTGTGTTTGGATTTAAGAACGTTGTAGATCAAGTTTAAGCGGAGCAGATCGTAAAAAAAAATTAGAAATGATTGGATCTAGGCCCGTCCTTAGGCGACCGAGGTGTCACATTAGATTCCTTTCCCATAATAAATATATATATATATATATATATATGATATTATATATTATATATAGATATCATATATATGTTATATATATATATATATATATATATATATATATAGGGAGAGGTTCTAATAAAAACCTAGAGAACTAAAAACCAATCCTAGCCCTACATTCTATTTCATCCAATGGTCAAGATTGAAAATGGCAGAATTGAAATTAATTGAACATCAGCTGACAAAATACCAATAAAAGGGGTAATTTAGGAAAAGCAGCATTAATTTTTCACGCTGTAATTAATTACAAGAAGTTGTCGAACACTACTTTCGACGAAAAAACGATTCAGTTTCACTCCATTTTGAATACAGTTTCATCTTCTCTTTACCCCAAGAACTAAACTATTCACATTCCGTCGATTTCTCAACACTTAGGTTACTTTCAACATCTAATTACAAATCGAACGAAGGCGACCAGCAAGACTTCGACTATGGAGATGAAGAAAAACAACACAGACACTCCAAAACCCTCGTCTTCAAGAACGGGTAAAACGATTCAAACCCTCGTGTTAAAAATGTAATTTTTTTATCAAAGTAACAAAAGTTTTCATAGATTCAGTGGAGAAAGGTTCGTAATTTAGACATGAATCACTTGCATGTTGTTGAATACTTTTTTATTTTATTTTTTTAGCTTTCCCATAATATGTTACCGATGCATGTTCTAGTTTAGGGTTTTTATTTTTTACATTTGCCTTTATCTTGTTAAAAACAAACTAAGTTTTTCTTAATATTGCAAGATGTTTTCATTTGTTCTAAATGGGTAACGATTAATTCTGGTTGTCTGGATTCTGCAATATGCACTCTACTTTAATCTCCTCGATTCACTTGAGTGAAACGAGATTCACTGCAGTGAATCTCGATTCACACTTGAGTGAATCGAGATTCACTGCAATGAATCGAGATTCATTGCAATGAATCGAGATTCACTATAGTGAATCGCGATTCATTGGATGTATCTCTATTCACTAAAGTGAATAGCTACTTAGTGGAGTCAATTTGTATTCACTCAAACATAGAGAATCTCGATTCACTAATTATATGGTTTATGTATACTAACAGTGAAATTAAACTGTAACGATGATCAGTTTTTCCTTGTTGTGTTGAGTGACGAGACACTGAAAGAATGTATGGTATGTCATGGAGTTGGTTTCATATCATAGAATCTGGATTCAATTTGCTGAAGCTCGATACAATTTGTTGAATTTGGATTCACTTTGATAAATCTCAATACATTTGGTTGAATCTTGATTCACTGTAGTTAATGTAGATTCACTTAAGTGAATCTCGATTCACTAAAGTGAATCTAGATTCACTTAAAGTGTATCTCGATTCACTACAGTGAAACACTATTGACTGCAACGATTCAATGGAGTGAATTGATATTCACTCACGTGAATCGCGATTTAGTGCAGTTAAACGATATTCATTTCAGCGAATCGCTATTCACTGAAGTGAATTGCGATATGGATTATAATATCTATATTCAATAATGTGATTAAACCTTCATGCTTGCCATGCATTATGCAAAGTCTGTTATCATTAAAAAATGAAATGTCATCGGTTTAGCAGGTCTACGATCTAGTTCAAGAATAAAAAAAAAGCATGTGTTGAGATGGTTGAGGTATTTACACATATACCTCAACAGAAGACAACACGGGTTGTGACCATGCAAAGCAGTGACGATGACTTCATCAACCCCCAAATAATCCTGACAGTGAGGAAACATTAAAGCGTACAAGGGATGAAGACAATGAACAGACCCCAAAAAGAATGAAGAAGAAAAAGGTTGGTGTACTAAAAATTTTTAATTTTTTTTGTGTATTCAATGATGGATAATTTGATCTAATTATATTATTTTCCTCACTGGAGAAGCTTGTGAAAAAAAGATATGTGAGGTCCAACACTGACGATGACCTCGTGAACCCCCCAAATAATCCTGCAGCTGACGAAACATCAAAGCGTAGTAGGGATGAAGACAATGAACAGATGACAAGAGGAAGGAAAAAGATGAAAAAGGTTAATGTACTAAACATCTTTTTACATTTGTGAACGATTAACTCTGGTTGTCTGGATTCTGCAATATGCACTCTACTTTAAACTCCTCGATTCACTTGAGTGAAACGAGATTCAATGCAGTGAATCGAGATTCACTGCAATGAATCGAGATTCACTAGAGTGAATCGCGATTCATTGGATGTATCTCTATTCACTCAAGTGAATAGCTACTTAGTGGAGTCAATTTGTATTCACTCAAACATAGAGAATCTCGATTCACTAATGTGAATCCTGATATTCACAAGAACATTTTTTGTTATTAACTGATGGATAATTTGTACTAATTTTCTTTTTTTGTCACTGCAGAAGTTTTTGAAAAAAAAATGTGAGTTCTGAACCTAAGGAGTTGACTAGGATACGGGTCTCTCCAAAGATATTCGGTAGTGAAGAAGAATTTGACTCTGAGGAGACGGAGACTTCCGAGGAGGCGGGTGAGACTAGCTCAAGTTCTGATGAAAGAGCGGGTCTTCCTGATTCTTTCTTTGAAAGAGGACTTGTGTGCCCATCTGTTGCTCCTACTCAATCACAAGCTACTTCGAGAAAACGGGGAGAGAGGGTCGTCATGACCTATCCTAATCGGATGACGGTAGACATTCTCAGTGGGGACGAAGAGGATGAAGAGGATGAAGTGCCTCTTGCTCGTCGACAAAGATCACGACCTTCCACTCAAGCTCAAACCCAGATTCCTCCCAGAACTGAATTACGCACCAAACGTCGTCACGAAGGTCCTGAAGCACATCCACCGAAGAAACAAAAGAAAGCTGCTTCTAAACCGCGCGTTCATCTTCCTGCCGTAGAAGATACCTCTGGTCGTAATGTTTCTTCTGATGAACTAGGTAATTATTTATTTTTATCTCTCTTACATTTTTTTTTTAATGCTCGAACTCATTTCATTTCCAATTTCTGTAGAGAGTCAAGAAGAGGGAGAATATCGAGTTGGAGCTGCTTCTCCTGGAGGTATGGAGACTGAGGAGACCAGCTTCGTCCAGCAAATGCAAGATGTTCTGAAAGAAGGACCAACTGACGTTGCCCCAACTCCTGACGTTGATCCATCCGCTACGGACGCAGGTACTGATCTTTCTCCTCTCGGAAGAGAAATCCGAGAAATGAATGAGTCGGACTGTGTGCCTCCTCTAATGACCTGTGCGCTTTCTCTCCTTTTAGTCAAATTAAAAGAAGCAGGTACAAATAGTGAAGCTCTCGAATCCGCCCCGACCAATGAAGGTAAAATCAATCTTTGTCTTGAGCAAATTTGTTTAAATTTACGTGTCATTTACGACTCAACACATTTTGTAGATGTCACAATGCACGAATCCGTTGGAGGAGAGACCACGCATACAACAGAGGTCGAGGAATTCAATGAACATCACCTCGATTTCAATCTCTCTGAAGGCGACCATGAGTATATCTCCGACTTATTATCGGGGAAAACTCCTGGTGCAGCCACGGAATCCAGCGTTGGAGTCGGTTCAACAGAAGCAGGGCCTTCTGGAAGTAAGACCTTTATTCTGTAAACTCCATATATGCATACATATATATTTTAACTTGATTAACCATATAAGTATTTGAATTATAGGACCAGTTGCTGGAACTGATACTACCATAATCATTGGTACGTCTGATCGACTAGAGGGTAGTGAACTTGTGCCGTGGGCAGGAACCGAAGTTAATCTCCAATCATCTATTCCTGAATTCCAGCCTGCTACTTCTATGGATCCGATGATGATAGAAGTTACCGTCACCCCCCAAATTAGCCCAGTTGCAACAAAAGCGAGACCAACTGAAGAAGTTGGTACGTCGGCCGATGTTGTGACTAGAATTGGTGAGTTTTACCTATCGTTTGTTTTAAGTTCGGATTATCATTATGCTCATTGTAATCCTTCTGTTTGTAGAATCCCCTCTTAAGAAGTCTCTTAGCTTGGACCCGCCGTCTTCTGAGGCTTTAGTTAAAAAAGCATCTGACGTAGCGGGTGCATCAACAGCTACTATTCCTGAACCAACCTTGGTCGTTCAGGAAAGCGGACTACCATCTTTGGGTGAACTAAGTCGCACTGAAGACTCTTCCGTTGAACTAGGTATGTTTCAGGTTATTACCTTGTATTCATATATATGTTCTGTACTGACTTATTTACCCTCTTCACAGTTCCTTCATCATTGTCAGACTATATTCAAGCTCTGTTGACCGACGAGGATCCGGATAAGGCTGTCATCTGCTCTAATCTCCAAGGCTTCATCCCTTTTTTGAACTCTATGGTCGATCGTATTCTCTTCAAAGGATCGTACTTCGAGAGTTATAACAAATCTCTTGAGCGTTTTATGTCAGGGTTCAGAGAGGAAGGGTATCATGAGTTAGCCGATTCAGTCAACGTTTATTTAGTTGATTTGAAGCGACATGTTGAACTTCTGCAAACTCTTCGCACCAAAGGCGTACCCTTCTACATCGCTTCTCATATGGAATCCAAGTTGCAAGCGTGGCGTGATTCCAAAAAATCTGCCAACTCTGAACTTCAAAAGTTAAGAGCCTACAGTCATCAGCTTAGGGTGAACATTGGCAAAAGAACACAAGCCAAGGTCAACCTACGCCAGGATTTAGAATCGAGTCGAGCGGAAATAGCTCGCTTAGAGGAGGAACTTGCAATGGCTAAGGATGCTCATGATGTCTTGGAGTCTGAGTTGACGCAGGAAGTTCATATCGAAGAAGACCTATTACAGCAGCTGAACCTTCAAGATAAAATAATTGCTGAAAAGGAACAAGAGGTCGTCGCGCTTCAAAGTGTTGATGAGGAAGCTTTCAAGATTAAATTGACGGCTGAGCTTGAACAGACTTATGCGTTAGAGCTGTCAAAACTTGAAAATCAGATTAGTCAGTATAAACTTTTGTAATTGGAAGACATATATTTTTGTAGCTTTGTTTGAAAATTCTTGGTCAACATAGTGAACTTTTTTGCTCATTATATTGAATCTTTTTGCTCATTGAGGTTTTATTATGATTACTCATTCTTGTTTTAGAATAAATAACCATAATATATGCCTTTACCGATTACCGTTTGAATCGGGCTAGTATGCGAATTATCTAAGTCCGTTTCACATATAACGTTGCGCTAAAAGAATTAAACTCTTTTAGACTTTAAACTATCATATTGAATATGTAGGCTACATGTGTTAGATGTAGGCTTATCTCTAATAAGGGATAGAGATAACATCCCCCATGTGCGAACGACATGGATTTTAGAATGAGAATAGGTTATATTTCCTATGCAGGAAAATGAACCCAGAATTGGAGAGAAAAAAAATTGCATATTCCGTTTCTCAATCTCTTGTTTGTTGGTAGAGATAAACCCGGAATCGGAGAGGAAGAAT
>NC_033798.1:79754997-79775156 GCF_001876935.1 Asparagus officinalis | reverse complement strand
AACCCCCCACCCCACCCCAACCAAAATAAATAAATAAATCCAAACTAATAAGAACATTCATATATTTCCGATAGAATTCATGTTATAGAGTCGACAACTGTATTCAATCAAATTGAGTTTGATCGGGAGAAACTCCATCATAAATAATGACTTCTCTTCAAAGATACCTTAAGATGTCTATATCAGGATGAAAGGTACAGATCATGAATTTAGTTGGCCCACCATGTGCTTTCACAAAAGTGATAATTGGTTCCCAATTCTACTTCTTAAAGAAGTAAAGCTATGCTCATCTTTTGGAATATGTAGCTCCAAATAAGAAGAGATAACCCCTAAATGAGTCTCCTCTTAGTTACCAAAGTGTACAAAGGAACATGTATGTATGTATGTATGAGTTTTTCAATAGTATCGGTTGAGAATCTATTAAAGCTGTTTGTTTGGGCACTGACTCAAAAGGTATCCCCTCTTCCTATTTATACTTGAGAAGGTTGGTGTTGTTCTCTTGGCAAGAAATGAAGTACTTTCTTAACTGTGTTACATCAGATGCGATCAAGTCTATATAGTCTTTGAATCAGATTGACAATTTACCTAAACCCACAACTAATTAGCTGTACTATAGTGAGAAAAAGAATATGTTAGCTATTTAGGTTTTATCACAAAATAAATATGAGAGTAATGAGTTTTCTTGTCAGATGAGAGAATGAATTTTCTGTTGTAAAGTTACACGGTCGAATCTTCAGCAAGTAAATAAAAGGACAGATAATCACTCATAAGTTCATAACCCATACTTGATAGATATTTAATGACATTATTGTATATGAGATTTATATGACTGCTCTTAATAAGAACCCTTACGGTCAATTTATTGCAATCTAGCCATAATAGGATTATTTTGTATGTGCTTTAAATTAAGAGATATTTCCATGCTTATTTCATGAAATTTTGTTGCTTTCCCTCGTCAACCTCACTCGGCATACCAAATGTGGGAGCCTACATATCATATTCATGCCTAATCAGGTACATGTAGTTAATGGATTTGGATTCTCTCCACTACAAAAAAGTAGTAGAGAGACCACTACTTTTTAATCTCAAGCGTTGATTATTTAGTAGGCGGTTATGATACAATCTAAATCTAACATTTACCATACCCCCGTGTATTGCACTCATTCCTAATTTGCACTAAAAGAACAAATCATAACCATCAACTAGATAATCAATGGCTGTGATTATGTAGTGGTCCCTCCACTATTTTTTTTGTAGTGGAGAGGATCTGAATCCGTAGTTAATTAGTAGTTAAGCCATCTCATATTTTTCAAAGAAAAAAAATCATTACTAGAGAAAGTAAAAGTTAAAATTATATATCAAGTAGTAGATGCATTATAAGAGATATTATTACTTGGTACATGAATTGAAGTGGTTAACCACGTTGTTGTGTATAAACAATGTTTTGTACATAGAAAACATGCATGGAGTTCATGGTAGAAATTATTTTTGATACATATATAGATCTAAGTTGTAACATGCGACATGATTACTTTAAAAGTTGGTTCTAAATTTATATTAAACTATAGGTTTAAATATTTCAAATTAGACCTCAAGTTCTTATAGTTATTTTGATTCATCAAAGTAAGACATTTAAACTTATTTTGAAACTAGAACTTCATTTCGAAATTCTTAGACTTGAGACCTAAGTTAACGACATAACGGATAAGAGCTAATATAAATATAACTAAATCAGATATCTAATATCAACAAATCCTATGCAAGTATAAGACGATCAATATGCAACTTAAAATATAACAAAGATCAGCAAAAGGATGTATAATCAGGAAGTTCACAAAGCCATGGCACTGGTATAGATATTTTTATTATATACATGACACCACTGAATTTCTTAGTTTTATAGATATTTTTATTTGATTTTATCTGTATTTACTATTTAGGACATCACTAGAATTAGAATAGGGCACAAGTGAGCTACTTTTTGTTAGGAAGTTTATCCAAACTTATCATGGCTGCAAATAAGTAATTGTAGGAGATAAAAATCATATTTACATATTTATTTTGGCTAAATACCAGAAAACCCCTCGTTAACTTTGAACGATTATCATACAACCTCCCATGATTTTCTAAAATATGAGAAACCACTCATCAAGTTTAGGGGTCATCATAACTTTTGTTTTAAGATTTTATTAAAAAAACCCATGAAATTGTCAACCGTGTGTTTTAATTGGAAAAGCATTCCTATCAATAAATTTATCCGCTAATGTGAAATGATTGCGATTACCTATGTTAGGAGTATTTTTGAATAAAATCTTAAAGTTATATGCATTTTTTATAACACTTAAAAGCTAGGGGAAAATGTGTACAGGCCACAAAAGCAGAAACTTCATGTGACGAGACCCCTCATAGTTTTCCCCATGTGAATCAGCCCCTTGATGTGTAACACTTTGTACTGTAGCCCTTTTTTATCAATTATTACATGTCAGCTAAGCTAAAATCCCCAAATTATCCTTATCCTCTCTCCTCAATTCCTCAGACCCAGCACTCATATCCTCTCTCTCTCTCATCTCCTCTCTCTCTCTCTCTCTCTCTCTCTCTCTCTCTCTCTCTCTCTCTCTTTCTCCCTCTCTCCTCTCTCTAAAACTAAGAGCTTTCTCAAGCTCATCACCCTGGCCCTCCCCCTCCTCGCCGTTGCCACCTCCGCTCAGGCCCCCAAGGCTCCCCTCGAGTTCGCCGCCGCCTCCCCTCCCCTCCTCCATCCGTCCTCGTCGCCGTAGATCGTCGCCGCTCCCCCGCCGTAAATGTTTGACCAGCTACAAATAAATGAACGATTTAATTTTAAAAAATAGTCAAAAGTTATCCCCATTTTTCCACTTTCACGAGACATCCACGCCTTTTTGAAGGAAGCTGAATTTGCAATAAACCTAATGTGCGCAATCTTTTTGTATTTTAATTTCGAATAAAATTTTAAAATAGACCACTTTTAAAACTTAATTAGCAAAATAGGCAGAAAAAATATTTAATTACCAAAAATCGTTGTAAGCTGGGACGGTAGTTATAAATCGTTGTTATAAATGATCAAAAATCGTTGTAAGCTGGGACGGTAGTTATAAATCGTTGTTATAAATGAGGATACAGTCATGTTTTTATAAATCGTTGTTAATTATATTTGATAATAGTTATACCTAATGATATGTTATTTCTAGATGCTATCGTGGTAGTTCTAGTAGCCCTCGAGTTAGTTCTTTTCTAGATGCTATCGTGGTAGTTCTAGTAGCCCTCGAGTTAGTTCTACCTGCTACAATTGTTAATTCTGGCTACTAAGTTAGTTCTAACCGCTACTTGTTATTTTTACTTCTACCTTACTTCTAGCTTTTATTACCCTAGTTCTAGCTTATATACAGCTAGTTCTAACCCACACCTTGCTAGTTCTAAACTCAGCCCGTATTTTTTACCTTCACACTTGTTAATCCATGCTTCTACGTTAGTTTTAGCTTCTATTACCCTAGTTCTAGCTTGTATACAGTCAGTTCTAGCCCACACCTTGCTAGTTCTAAACCCAACAAGGGTTTTTTACATGCACACTTGTTAATTTTAGCTTCTAGCTTAGTTCTAGCTTCTATTACCCTAGTTCTAACTTGTATACAGACAGTTCTAGCCCACACATTGCTAATTCTAAACCTAGCCTTCGTATTTTACCTTCACACTTGTTAATTCTTTCTTCTACGTTAGTTCTAGCTTCTATTACCCTACTTCTAGTTTGTATACAGCCAGTTCTAGCCCACACCTTGCTAGTTCTAAACCCAAACTTCGTATTTTACCTTCACACTTATTAATTCTTACTTCTACGTTAGTTCTAGCTTCTATTACCCTAGTTCTAGCTTATATATAGCCAGTTCTAGCCCACATCTTGCTAGTTCTAAACCTAGCCTTCGTATTTTACCTTCACACTTGTTAATTCTTGCTTCTATGTTAGTTCTAGCTTCTATTACCCTAGTTCTAGCTTGTATACAAGCTAGAACTGACTGTATACAAGCTAGAATTAGGGTAATAGAAGCTAGAACTAAGCTAGAAGCTAGAATTAACAAGTGTGCTGTAAAAAATACGGGCTGGGTTTAGAACTAGCAAGGTGTGGGCTAGAACTGGCTGTATACAAGCTAGAACAAGGATAATAGAAGCTAAAACTAACGTATAAGTAAAAATTAAAAAGTGCGAAGGTAAAATACGAAGGCTGTGTTTAGAACTAGCAAGGTGTGTGCTAGAACTGGCTATATACAAGCTAGAAGTAGGATAATAGAAGCTAGAACTAATATAGAAGCAAGAATTAACAAGTGTGAAGGTAAAATACGAAGTCTGGGTTTAGAACTAGCAAGATGTGGGCTAGAACTGGCTGTATACAAGCTAGAACTAGGGTAATAGAAGCACTAGCAAGATGTGGGCTAGAACTGGCTGTATACAAGCTAGAACTAGGGTAATAGAAGCTAGAACTAACGTAGAAGCAAGAATTAACAAGTGTGAAGGTAAAATACGAAGGCTGGGTTTAGAACTAGCAAGGTGTGGGCTAGAATTGGCTGTATACAAGCTAGAACTATAGTAATAGAAGCTAGAACTAAGCTAGAAGCTAGAATTAACAAGTGTGCATGTAAAAAACGTGGGCTGGGTTTAGAACTGGTAATATGTGGGCTAGAACTGGCTGTATACAAGGTAGAACTAGGGTAATAAAAGCTAGAACTAACGTAGAAGCAAGAATTAACAAGTGTGAAGGTAAAATACGAAGGCTGGGTTTAGAACTAGTAAGGTGTGGGCTAGAACTGGCTGTATACAAGCTAGAACTAGGTTAATAGAAGCTAAAACTAAACTAGAAGCTAGAATTAACAAGTATGCATGTAAAAAACCATTGTTGGATTTAGAACTAGCAATGTGTGGGCTAGAACTGACTGTATATAAGCTAGAACTAGGGTAATATAAGCTAGAACTAACGTAGAAGTATGAATTAACAAGTGTGAAGGTAAAAAACACGGGCTGAGTTTAGAACTAGCAAGATGTGAGCTAGAACTGGCTGTATACAACCTAGAACTAGGGTAATACATGCTAGAACTAAGGTAGAAATAAAAATTAACAAGTGTGCATGTAAAAAATGCGGGCTGCGTTTAGAATTAGCATAGTGTGGGCTAGAACTGGCTGTATACAAGCTAGAACTAGGGTAATAGAAGCTAGAATTAACAAGTATGCATGTAAAAAACAGTGCACAAGCAAAAAACGTGGGATGGATTTAGAACTAGCAATGCGTGGGCTAGAACTGGCTAAATCATAATTAAATATTTTAAAATACTAGAAAATAATTTTAACTAGTATCAAAATTCATGGTCCTTACAGTTGGGTTTAGAACTAGCATTGTGTGGGCTAGAACTAGCTGTATACAAGCTAGAACTAGGGTAATAGAAGCTAGAACTAACGTAGAAGCAAGAATTAACAAGTGTAAAGGTAAAATACGAAGACATGGTTTAGAACTAGCAAGGTGTGGACTAGAACTGGCTGTATACAAGCTAGAACTAGGGTAATAGAAGCTAGAATTAACAAGTATGCATGTAAAAAACCCTTGTTAGGTTTAGAACTAGCAAGGTATGGGCTAGAACTGGTTATATACAAGCTAGAACTAGGGTAATAGAAGCTAGAACTAAGGTAGAAGCAAGAATTAACAAGTGTGCATGTAAAAAATACGGGCTGAGTTTAGAACTAGCAAGGTGTGGACTAAAACTGACTGTATACAAGGTAGAACTAGGGTAATAGAAGCTAGAACTAAGGTAGAAATAAAAATTAACAAGTGTGCATATAAAAAATACGGGCTGGGTTTAGAACTAGCAATGTATGGGCTAGAACCGGCTGTATACAAGCTAGAACTAGGGTAATAGAAGCTAAAACTAAGCTAGAAGCTAGAATTAACAAGTGTGCATGTAAAAAACACGGGCTGGATTTAGAACTAGCAAGGTGTGGGTTAGAACTAGCTGTATACAAGCTAGAACTATGGTAATAGAAGCTAAAACTAACGTAGAAGTAAGAATTAATAAGTGTGAAGGTAAAATACGAAGTTTGGGTTTAGAACTAACAAGGTGTGGGCTAGAACTGGCTGTATAAAAGCTAGAACTAGGGTAATGGAAAATAGAACTAAGCTAGAAGATAGAATTAATAAGTATGCATATAAAAAAAACCCTTGTTGGGTTTAGAACTAGCAATGTGTAGGCTAGAACTAGCCGTATACAATCTAGAACTAGGGTAATGGAAGCTAGAACTAACGTAGAAGCATGTATTTAACAAGTGTGAATGTAAAAAATTCGGGCTGAGTTTAGAACTAGCAAGAAGTGTGCTAGAACTGGCTGTATACAAGCTAGAACTAGGGTAATAGAAGCTAAAACTAAGGTAGAAGCAAAAATTAATAAGTGTGCATGTAAAAAATCTGTGCTGGGTTTAGAACTAGCAATGTGTGGATTAGAACTGGTTATATACAAGCTAGAACAAGGGTAATAGAAGCTAGAACTAAGCTAGAATCTAGAATTAACAAATATACATGTAAAAAACCCTTGTTGGGTTTAGAACTAGCAAGGTGTGGGCGAGAACTGACTGTATACAAACTAGAACTAGGGTAATAGAAGCTAGAACTAACGTAGAAGCATGAATTAACATGTGTGAAGGTAAAAAACACGGGCTGAGTTTAGAACTAGCAAGGTGTGGGCTAGAACTGGCTGTATACAAGCTAGAACTAGGGTAATAGAAGCTAGAACTAAGGTAGAAGCAAAAATTAACAAGGGTGCATGTAAAAAATACGGGCTGGGTTTAGAACTAGCAATGTGTGGGCTAGAACTGACTGTATACAAGCTAGAACTAGGGTAATAGAAGCTAGAACTAAGGTAGAAGCTAGAATTAACAAGTGTGCATGTAAAAAACGTGGGTTGGGTTTAGAACTAGCAAGGTGTGAACTAGAACTGGCTGTATACAAGCTATAACTAGGATAATAGAAGCTAGAACTAACGTAGAAGCAAGAATTAACAAGTGTAAAGGTAAAATACGAAGACATGGTTTAGAACTAGCAAGGTGTGGACTAGAACTGGCTGTATACAAGCTAGAACTAGGGTAATAGAAGCTAGAACTAAGGTAGAAGCTAGAATTAACAAGTGTGCATGTAAAAAACACGGGCTGGGTTTAGAACTAGCAAGATGTAGGCTTGAACTAGCTATATACAAGCTAGAACTAGGGTAATAGAAGCTAGAACTAACGTAGAAGCAAGAATTAACAAGTGTGAAGGTAAAATACGAAGGCTGGGTTTAGAACTAGCAATGTGTGGCCTAGAACTAGCTGTATATAAGCTAGAAGTAGGGTAATATAAGCTAGAACTAACGTAGAAGTATGAATTAACAAGTGTGAAGGTAAAAAACATGGGCTGAGTTTAGAACTAGCAAGATGTGAGTTAGAACTGGCTGTATACAACCTAGAACTAGGGTAATACAAGCTAGAACTAAGGTAGAAATAAAAATTAACAAGTGTGCATGTAAAAAATGCGGGCTGCGTTTAGAATTAGCATAGTGTGGGCTAGAACTGGCTATATACAAGCTAGAACTAGGGTAATAGAAGCTAGAATTAACAAGTATGCATGTAAAAAACCCTTGTTAGGTTTAGAACTAGCAAGGTATGGGCTAGAACTGGTTATATACAAACTAGAACTAGGGTAATAGAAGCTAGAACTAAGATAGAAGCAAGAATTAACAAGTGTGCATGTAAAAAATACGGGCTGAGTTTAGAACTAGCAAGGTGTGGACTAAAACTGACTGTAAACAATGTAGAACTAGGGTAATAGAAGCTAGAACTAAGGTAGAAATAAAAATTAACAAGTGTGCATATAAAAAATACAGGCTGGGTTTAGAACTAGCAATGTATGGGCTAGAACCGGCTGTATACAAGCTAGAACTAGGGTAATAGAAGCTAAAACTAAGCTAGAAGCTTGAATTAACAAGTGTGCATGTAAAAAATGTTAGACCCTAGAGGGGGGTGATTAGGGTCTTATGCTAATCTAATCCGATTTAAATGCCAATTAAAATTAATTAACAAATTATTCTTGCAAGATAGATATACAGAGAGTTAAGTGAAAGAATATGCAATATACACAAGGTGATATATCCTAGCAAAGAGATATACTATGAAATATATGCAAAGATATATAAACAACACAAGGGTAAATAATCTAAACAAGATAGTGGATGAAATAAATGAGTAATGCACAATTGGCGATATAAGATAAATGCAAAAACAAATACGCCAAAGACAAACTCAAACAAGCAATATGATCACGGAGTTCGGACCTTCCGTCCTACGTCTCCGCTCCCCACTCCCGGGGAGAAATCCACTAACACAATCCGGTTTGGAAGCCGGAACTTCTTCTACACACTCGGTTTTCTAGCTAACCGAAAACTCTACAACTCACACTCTTGCAATCACACTCTACACCCACTAAGTGTTGGACCTAGCCGTGTCTCCCTCAAGTGCTCGGTCACAACCTCTCCCTAGGCTCGTCAACCGACGCCACTCCTCTTGGGACGATCCCCGACTCTCACCACACACTCCTCACTCGGTTTCCTCCTTTGTAAACAGAAACTCAAACTCAAACAAACAGTAAAACCCTAAACCCTTGCTTAAACTTTTCTTTTCTTTTAAAACATTTCTTAGTTTGCTTGAGAGTTGAAGACAATGGGGTATTTATACACTCTCACAACTCAACCAAGAAACCAGAGCAAAAGACAAAACAACCCCAAGGCAACGGTCAAAAAACTAACCGTTGGAAGCTGAAGGAACACTCGTCGGTCGACCGGAAAATTCGTCGGTCGACCAAAAATTTTCATCGGTCGACCGTACCGGTCGACCGACAGCTTTCTGTCGCCCAGTGAACTTATGACCTCAGGTTCGGTCGACCGGTGCGGTCGACCGAAAACAGATACTCAAAAACTGTATATATGATTTTAAAACGCTGTTTAAAAATATCAAATAAATTCAGAAAAATGTAAAATTTTGGGGAATGATTGTAGATATGATAATACACATGCTACAATGACTGGTTATCAAAAAAGGACTTCCCAAATGAAAAATATCATCATTTTACAAACTAGTCCAAAACATGAAAATATGAGATACTTGAATTTTGATGTTTTGACATAAACCAACTTTTGAAACTTTGTGAAATGTTTTTATAGACTTAGTAAAACTAAAATATGTATAAACTGATATTGAAGTCTACAAACTAAGAATATAATATTTTCACAAATACAATAGAAAATGAAACCTATGAGTATGTATATGAAAATATATTTGTTTCAGTAGATAAACCAAATCACAATAATAAATATGAAACATGTAATTTCATATTTATAAACATGAAAACTAAAACTTTTATTGTATATATATGTGACTACATATATGTACAAGGAAACCAATAAAATGTGTGTGTATAGATAATTGAGCTTAGAGTACTTAACACACATAATATAAATCCTAAACTACATTACCCAAGCAATCTTGATCTTCAATTAAGCTTGACTTGGTACACGTGCGGATGAAGCTTGAACTTGATCTTTAACTTGAATTGTTGTATAGGCTTCAATCCGACATTCCGCCAACCTCCTTTGGATATCATCGTTGAAGCGCAATCCATCCAACCTCCAACTACGTTGTTTGTCTACAATAAATACGAAAACACAAATACTAGACAAACAACATTAGTAGTAAATTGTTTGTTAAACATCATCAAAACAAGAAGGCCAACAATCTCCCCCTTTTTGATGATGACAAACAATTTACAAAAAGGATATATGCATGAAAGGAAATGAACATACAATGTATAATATATCATGCATATAAACAAGAAAGAATATACTCACAATATTTCTCCCCCTTTGACAACATCAAAAAGGGGACAAAAGGATTAAGAGAGCGAAAGCACCCCCTATCAATAAGCATGGGTGAGTATCAAACATACAAAGATATAGGGATTGCTCCCCCTATCAAAATGCCATATAGAATATGTGAAATGAAGATCATGGCAAACATATGTGAGCAAACATAGATGGAAAAAAATGCTAAACACAACTCACATACCCGAGCCACCTCAGGGTGGCTCGGCTTTGGCCGAGCCACCTTGAGGCGGCTCGGTTTGGCCGAGCCCCTCTGGGTTTGCTGTTTTCCGTTGTTTTGTGTTGTGTCCGTTTTCTGGTTTTGTCCGTGATTTGGTTGATTGAGACTCAGATTTGTTGATCTGATTTTGCAGTAAGTCTGATTCCTGATTTGGCAGTAAATCCACTTCTGAGTTCGAGTCCGAAACTGATCTTGATTCGATCGTGATTCGTCTGAGTCTGTTCTTGGTTGGATGACTCGTTGATTCTTTGACACTTGGCTTGATTCCGAACGCGTATGGATGCATTCCGTCGCTTGCGTGCGATTCGTCGATCTCGTCGCCTCGTTGGTTCGTCGGTTTATGCCGAACTGTGCTAAGGGACCTATAAGCAATTTTATATGCCTACAGATACCCCCTCCAAAGTATTTCAGTCTCGTTCTTTTATAGAAGAGTCTGGAATACTTTGGATATGATCGTCCCCACCTTTAGTCGGTGTAACGGGACCTTTGGAATGATCTCCGTTCTTGATTCCTTCAATCTTCCAGGTTATTCGGTGCTTTGTCGAATATCTGTAAGAGTTCCGGTGCTGCATTTATTGTCTGACCGTTGTCGGAATTTTAAACTTGGAGTTGATTCCTGATCTTTTAGCTAACTATCGATTGTTGGCATCGAGTCTTTATTTGCAACGCGTTGTCCGGCGTAGTGTTGTTGAGTTAACCTTAAGAATATTTATAAAAACATATCCTCCAGGAACTTCTCAAACCAAAAATAGGGAATAGTTTATACTCATATACCTTATTGGAGTGTTTTTGTGCCTAAATGAGCTGAACCGGCTTAAAATGAGCCAAAAAAGGCAGTAAAAATCGGCTCAAAAAATCCTCCGACTCTTCCGAACAAATGGGAGAGGAGTGAGTGAATGATGGACTGAACCGTCGCTCGATTTGAAGTCGTTTCGATGCTCGGTTCGGCTTCAATTTGGATTCTGGTTCAAAACCGGTCCGGTCCGGTTCGGTTCGGTTTGGTCTAAACCCGGTCCACCCTATATAAAAGGGGGGTTTTTTTTTCTTTTCTTTTTCTTTACCCTAGGGCCGGCCGGTTTTTTTTCTTTTTCTTTTCCTCCACCTAGGGCCGGCCCCCCTCTTGCCTCCTTTTTTGCTTTTCTCTTCCCTCGAGCGTCCGATCTCCTTAAAAACTTGATATTCGTCTTAGATCTAGTACTCCTTTTGATCCTTGACTGAAAAATCCTTCGAAACTTCCATTTTCGGAATTTCTCTCAGGCCCCTCGAGCGTGTGGTTCGAGCACTTTCAAGATCTAGTTTTTGTCGGATCCTCGAGCCTTTCCTCAGGTATATCCCTCATAATTTCAACATTTTTTATGCTTTATTCAATTTATGAATTTGTGGGACCACGGGTGAGGGTTCGGATTATAATTTGGCGCCTCGAGCTTATCTTTTAGGGGATAAAAATGTGATCTTTTTTAGATCTGACCTCTTGATTTCTTTTGTAGGCCATTATGTCGCGAGTCTCGAGAGGTCGTTTTCCTGCTGCATCGGCTGATGGCGTGCTTCCCTCATATGCTGGTGAGCTACTTTTTTGGCATATTCGCAAATTTACAAATTAGTCCTCTTTTTACTGGATATTCGCAAATTGGTCCCTTTTACCCCCGTTGTTCTCCTTGGTGAGGCAACCGGGAAAAGCCTTGATTCTCCTTGGTGAGGATCGACGCTTTAAAGACGGAAGTTTTACAAAGTAGCACTCTTTTTCTGAAAATTTGCAAATTAGTCCTTTTACCCCATTTTGCTCTCCTTGGTGAGGCGATCGGGAAAAGCCTTGATTCTCCTTGGTGAGGATCGACGCTTTAAGGATGGGTTTTGCTTGGTCAAAACCACATCTCATAATAAAGGGGGCGTTTTGACGCTGCATCGTGCTTTATAAGGCAGGGATATATTGTCGATATACCCTATCTTATAAATGCGCAATGTGGCCAAATCGTCTCGCCCTTTATAAGGCAATGACTCTATCTTACCAATTTGTAAGATGAATTCAATTTCCTTTTATATCTGAAATTAACAAACACTTAACTGCTTGTTTTCAGTGGAATATCCTTCCGGAGCCTTTTCATCGCATGCGGTGAATGGACGTCGTGACGAATATTATTCGACGTCTGATGACCTTTCGCCCATTCCGCCTACTTCTCAGTTTGGTCCGGGCACGTCGCCGGAAGTTGCTCAAGTGGTGAGGGAAGGTGGACATCAAGCCCTTCGTCAACTGATTACAGATGCGCCTCTCGTGAAGGATGCCGGTTCCGTTCAGTCTCTCAGGAAGACTGACTTCTTGTTTGGCGACTCTACCAGAGATCCCGATGCAGCACTTATTGAAGCTGAGCAGTGGCTTTACAAGACTGGCAGTCGTTTCATGTATTTGCCGAAGATTCCTCGACACCGTTCTTTGACTGAGCTCAGGCGCCAGGCTGTGAAACGGGAGATGTCGTGGCGTTTGACAGAGGAGCATGAGAGCGTCCACTGCGGCTATATTACTCATCAGGCAGTTCCTGGTTCGAGCAGGGATCACATTGTTGGACTGCGTCCTGGAGTACTGGGGCTAGATACTCCGCCTCGTAACGAGTTCCTCGCCTCTGCTTCTACCTTGAGGAATCGCCTTGCTAACCTAGGACGGGAGATGCCCGCACCGCGCCACAGATTCTATGGTTGGGTCCATTCTTTGGACAGGTTTTGGTGGGCTCGTATGACGAAGTACGTCTTGAGCCGATGGAGCGAGGAGTTACATGCTTGCGGTCTTTATGCAGCCATTCGGGCCACCATGCATGGTTTGCCTACAAGCGCGAAGCATTTCTTTGCCCTATGCGAGCTTTATAATCCAGATTCCAACACTTTTCTGACCAGGCACGGAGAGTTGGGCTTGGCTCTTCATGAGATGCACAAGATTTCTGGCTTGCCCATGGGACAGATGCTATACCAGGAGTACTTTCCCTCCAACCATGAGTTGAGTCAGCTGAAGGATCGCATGCCCGACCGCTACGAGACCTTATGGGACCTCACTTGTCATTATCACATTGCTTTGGCGCAGTCTAAGCCCCTAGCGAAGAGGACCAAAGCAAATGTGAGCCTGAAGCAGTTCGCATCATATTTGTTCAGGAATCTGGAGAGCCATTCTGGCCAATCTATTTGTGAACTGGCACCGCTGACTCCTTCAGAGGTTAATGAGCTGCTGAAGAAGACTAACGCCCAATCCTATACCATTAGCAGTCCTGAGAGTGGCTTTCCTGCAGGGACTAAATTCAGATCGTTCTTATATCATGCGACCGCACCGATTCGTCCGATGACTCTCCTTGCCGGTTATCTCGCCATCTGGTTGAAGAAATGTGTGGTCCCGTATCAGTCTGGTGACGCTCTGCCACTGGAAGTGCTCTATCCTGCAGTTCAGCTTGCCTACAAGAAGGAACTTTCGCTTCTTCCGGTGATGGTGGCTAACATTCATCGAGGGCTTCGACAGATTTCTGGTGCTTTTACACGGAGAGATAATGACAAACCGACTCAGATTCCTACCATTAAGGTGGAGCTTCCGTATATTTATTTGATGGCTTGGTTCGTCCTTCATCGTTCCGATGTGATGTCGGTACCGAATGCCATAGACCAGTCTGTTCCCTTTCTACAGCTGCTTGAGAATGGCGAGTGGGAGGGCCGAGGATTCCCCGATATCAGGCGTCAGCTACAAGTCCACAAGTGCTGGGCATTCTCCACTTGCTTCCCACAGTTCTCCAGCCGGTACGGCGAGTGTTTGATTGATGAGGAGAAGCCGAGGGAGTATAGGACTTATTTGGATATGGGCTGCTTTAATTGGCTAGTGAACATTAGGCCGGGTTACCTGACTTTCCGGGTGGGGAATCAGTGTTTTATAGAGCCGTATCTACCTTGCCGATTCGCCCGCTTCAGATGTTTCATGAGCTCCGGGATACAGGTGCCTCTTCATTCGTTGCTGCCGAGTTGGATGCTCGCTTACAGACATGGCGCAGTACTCGGATGGTTGCTGAGCTCGAGATTCAGGTGCAGCGGGACCGCATAGATCGAGTTGAGGCTGATTTCGCCACTAGATCTTCTTTCCTCGAGGAGCTTGATTCTCAGATAGATCAGCTCCGACGAGAACTCCGTGAGAAGGAAGACACAAAGATGCAGAATCAGCAAGCAAATGCTGCTTTATCTGATGAGCTGAAGTCCTTGAAGCAGAGACTGGCTGAGACAGAGGAGGATGCTGTGAGGACTTTAGCTGCGAACGAAGAGTCTGTTAGAGCTGAGTTGCAGGAGGAGCTTAGACGCTCTTATGACGAGAAGTTATCTGAATTCAGTCAGCAGATTCTTAGCCATGGGCTTGATGTATGATTTTATTTGCTGAAAACCTTGACATTTGATTCTCTTTAGTGGAATTGGTTTTTATCTTTATCTTTATTATGATTCCTCATCACGTTTGAAATGATTGACCATAATACTCATAGGATTTTTGGCAAACCCCCAGCCTTCAACGGGTTTGATTAGCCTTTACCGACTACCGTTTGAGTCGGGCTAGCATGCGGATTATCGGAATCCGTTCCGCATGTAACGTTGTGCTAAGGGAATGAACTCCCTTAGACTTCGTGCTATGATGTCGAATACATAGACTTCGCCATTGTTACGGGAATAGGCTACCCGGCGACACGTGTTAGGTGTTGACTTTAGGATTTTTTGGCTAACCCCCAGCCTTCAACGGGTTTGATTAGCCTTTACCGACTACCGTTTGAGTCGGGCTAGCATGCGGATTGTCGGAATCCGTTCCGCATGTAACGTTGTGCTAAGGGAATGAACTCCCTTAGACTTCGTGCTATGATGTCGAATACATAGACTTCGCCATTGTTACGGGAATAGGCTACCCGGCGACACGTGTTAGGTGTTGACTTTAGGATTTTTGGCTAACCCCCAGCCTTCAACGGGTTTGATTAGCCTTTACCGACTACCGTTTGAGTCGGGCTAGCATGCGGATTGTCGGAATCCGTTCCGCATGTAACGTTGTGCTAAGGGAATGAACTCCCTTAGACTTCGTGCTATGATGTCGAATACATAGACTTCGCCATTGTTACGGGAATAGGCTACCCGGCGACACGTGTTAGGTGTTGACTTTAGGATTTTTGGCTAACCCCCAGCCTTCAACGGGTTTGATTAGCCTTTACCGACTACCGTTTGAGTCGGGCTAGCATGCGGATTGTCTAACTCCGTTCGCATGTAACGTTGTGCTAAGAGAATGAATTCTCTTAGACTTCGTGCTATGATGTCGAATACATAGACTTCGCCATTGTTACGGGAATAGGCTACCCGGCAACACGTGTTAGGTGTTGACTTTATCCCTACTTAGGTTTCGGGATAAAATACCCCAGACTGGTCTTCTGGTGTCTTTTTCTACGGCGAAAGACTAAACCGGCGACGCGTGTTAGGCGTCGGCATATCCCTTCTTAGGATTCAGGATGACATTCCCCATGCGTGTAAGGCATGGATTTTGGTGTTATTAATGACGACCTGCCACAATGTTGAATATGTGGACGGGTGTTCTTTTTAACGGTTAAGAACTAACCGGCAGCGCAGGTTAAGCGCAGACTTATCCTTGCTTAGGTTTCAGGATAAAATACCCCAGAATCAGACTCTGGTGTCTTTTTGTGCGGAAAAAGACTAAACCGGCAGCGCGTGTTAGGCGCAGACTTATCCCTGCTTAGGATTCGGGATAAACTTCCTAGGATGAATCCTAGATTGATAGATTCTTAGAAAAGGTTGGTGCGGGAAAGGAAGAATTTTATATTCTATTTCCCGGTCTTCTTTTAGGGTGAAGGCGAACCCAACAGACAAGGAAGGAAGAATTTTATATTCTATTCCCTGATTCTGGAAAGGAAGAATTTTATATTCTATTTCCAGCGAAGAAGAAACTAGAAGTGGGGTGTCCACTCCGAGAATCTGGAAAATTTAGATAAACTTGCCTTTTATAGGATGAGTTATCTAAACTGAAAATGGGTCCTTCGTTTATCGAAGTGGTATTTTCAACTCCGGTTATAACCATGAACAAGGTTTAACCAAAGAGAAAAAGGGAAGGAGTTCTTTCGTTTATCGAAAAGGGACTCCGAACTGAAAGTGGACCTCTTGTTCATGGAAAGAATCAAGAGGGCCAGAAAAACATTTTTGGTGGACTCACTGTCAATTGAAATTGATCAGTGAGGGATTTTGGTGGTGACAATGATTTTGGGTTATCCTCTAGAATATTAAGTGTAATATTCTTCGAGGAACTTCCCGGTAAATGAGTTATCCTGAATGTACTAGGGATAGTACTTTTTCAGGAACTTCCCATTTATTGGCATTAATTGCCTGGCGCCCTCTTGAGTAATCAGGCGATATGCGCCGTTTGAATAGACTGTGTCTATTACAAACGGTCCTTCCCATTTGGGTTCGAATTTACCTTTCTTCTTGGAGGTGAGAATTATTGGTCGGCGAGCAGCGAGGACCAGATCTCCTTCCTTGAAGCTTCTCTGTCGGACTCTTTTGTTAAAAGCCCTTGACATCCTGGCTTGGTAAAACTCGATGTGTTGTTGAGCCTCCAAACGCTTTTCATCCAGCCTCTCGAGCTCTTCGAGACGCTTCTGATGTTGTTCCTCCGTCGTCATCTCCGTTGCGAGGGCGATCCGAAGGGACGGAATCTGAATTTCCAGCGGTAGCACAGCTTCACATCCGTATACCAGCGAATACGGGGTAGCTCCCGTAGGCGTGCGTATGGTGGTGCGATAAGCCCAGAGTGCTTCACCGAGTTTATCGTCCCAGTCTCGTTTATTGGTCTTCACGAGCTTTGACAAGATCTTGATGATCGTCTTGTTAAACGCCTCCGCTAATCCATTCGCGGCGGGATAATAAGGTGTTGATGAAACGTCTTCAATTTTGAACTTGTTACAAAATCTGATGAAGGCGTTGCTTATAAATTGCGGACCGTTGTCATGAATGATCCTTCTTGGCACGCCGTGTCTGTAGATGACATGATGCTTGATGAAATTGATGACGTTGTTCGTCTTTACTTCTTTAAGCGGAATTGCTTCAGCCCACTTTGAGAAGTAATCCGTGATCGCCAGAATGAATCGATCGCCTTTGACTGAGGGAGGAAAAATAGGACCGACGATGTCCATACCCCAAGTCTCGAACGGCCAAGACGTGGTTGACGTGTGCAACTGCTCTGGCGGTTGATGCATATAATTTGCATGTATTTGGCAAGCATGACACTGTCGGGCGTACTCGATCGCGTCACGAACCATTGTGGGCCAATAGTATCCCATCCTTCTGATGCGATCATACAGTTTAGGACCGGGCTGATGTGCACCACATTCTCCTGCGTGTGCTTCCTTAAGAACTTCTTCTGCTTCTTTGTTCGAAAGGCATCGGAGTAATAAACCATCGTATCCCCTACGGTATAACGTATGGGTCTCGGCATTATAAAAGAATCTTGGCGCTCTTCGGCGAATTGATTCCCTTTCTTTTACGTCTTCTGGCAGAATACCATACTGGACGTAGTCAATGATGGGAAAACGCCAATCTCGGGACTCAGACCCAATTTGAGTTGAATTCACCTCTTTGGCGTTCACGTTTCTATCCTCTTCTTCTTCAATCTCCGTACTGTATATGGGTACGCAGAGTTGATGCGTCCGTACTGTGACTAACAGCTCAGCTTCGGGAGGCTGTGCCAGTGATACTGCTAGTGCCGCCAGTGCGTCTGCATAAGCGTTCTGGAGACGAGGGATATATTCGATGAAGAATTCTTCGAAAGATTCTGCCATTTTGATGGCTTCCTGGTGGTACGGGATCAGGTCTTGATTCCTGACTTCATACTCACCGCGAACTTGGTTGACTATCAATTGCGAATCTCCAAAAGCTTCGAGATATTCGACCCCCAGCTCTTTGGCGAAACTGAGTCCAATGAGAAGCGCGTTGTACTCGGCTACATTATTGGAGCACGGACTAGTCAATGAATAAGCCCGAGGCATCACATGTTTTCCCGGGGAGATTAAGACAACTCCAACCCCAGAGGAAACTGTATGACCTCCCGGGGTTATTACCTTATTAACTGCTCTTGAGGCACCATCGAAGTATAATTGCCATACTTGTTGGTGTGATGTGGTGTTAACCTCGTGGGTTTCATCCGGCAAGTCATCATATACTTCTGCCGTATCTGTGGTCGGGTTTGCCGCCAAAAGATCACAAATCGCCTGTCCTTTTATCGACTTCTGCTGCTTGAAGTGCAAATCGTATTGGGACAAGAGAAGGGCCCACTTCGCTAGCCGCCAATTCATAGAGGCCGGTTGCGTCATAAACACCCGTACTGGATTAACGTTGGAGATAACGTAGATCGTCTGTCCCACCAGGTAATGCCGCATCTTTTGCATCGCAAATACCAATGCAAGGCATTCTTTCTCAATCATCGGATATCGAGACTCTGCGCCTACCAAGGTCCGACTTAGGTAATAAACTGCCTGTTCGTGACCGTTATCATCGTCTTGCGCTAGTAAGGCACTTATCGAGTGGTTCATCGCCTTGAGATAAATCAAGAACGGTTTACCAGATTTCGGTGCAACGAGAACAGGAGGGTTCGCCAGATACGTTTTGATATCTTCGAATGCTTTTTGGCAAGCATCATCCCAGATAAATGATACCCCTTTCTTGTTCAGCTTAGAGAACGGTTGGCACTTCCCAGAAAGATTTGAGATGAAACGCCGGATATAAGCTAAACGCCCTTGCAATCCTCTGAGCTCTCTTAGGTTTCTAGGAGGTTGCAGTTCATGTATCGCCTTCACCTTATCGGGATCGATATGAATACCTTTAGTGGTGACGACGAATCCCAGGAATTTTCCGCTGGACATTCCAAGGAATGATTTAGTGGGGTTCATCTTCAATTGATGACTCCTCATGAGATCGAACATCGTTTTCAAGTCCTTGATGTGATCTTCTTTATTGCGGCTTTTTACAACCAAATCATCAACGTAGCATTCGACTGTTTTCCTGAGATGTTCTTGGAAAATCTTGGTCATTGCTCGCTGGTACGTGGCGCCTGCATTCTTCAGACCAAAAGGCATTACGGTGTAGCAAAAGACACCGAGGGGCGTTCTGAACGCTGTATGCTTCTCATCATCTGGGTGCATCTTGATTTGGTTATACCCCGAGAAACCATCCATAAAAGACATCCTCTCAAATCCACATGTATTGTCGATAATGACATCTGTGATTGGGAGAGGAAAGTCGTCTTTCGGACATGCCGTGTTCAGGTCCCTGAAGTCAATACAGATTCTGATTTTACCGTTCTTCTTCATAACTGGAACGATATTAGCTAACCAGTCTGGATGTTGTTCCTCTCGGATAAATCCTGATTCGATCAACTTCTTAACCTCTGCCTCAATGGCTTCCATAATCTGCGGACGAAACCGTCTTTGCTGTTGCTTGACAGGTTTAGCATCCGGCTTGATATCGAGGCGGTGCATTGCGACATTGGGGTCGAGCCCTGGCATGTCTTCATAATTCCATGCGAAGACGTCGATATATTCCCTGATGAGAGCAATCAATTCCTCCTTCTCATCTGGGGGAAGACTGTCGCTGATGAATATAGGCTTTGGGTTGGCCTCATCACCCATGTTAATCTGGACTATTTTATCTTCAGTGGGTGGTTCTCTTTGCTCGAACCTATCACCATACTGCATATTCAGATGGTGAACCCACGGGTCTTCCCATGTTGGCATTTGATCGTCGTCTTCCATGGTGGATGGATCAGCTGTAGCCATATTTGCCATTAGGGCTTTGAAAACTTCCCCCAGACTTGTATCGGAGTCCTACTCTGAAGCATCAGGAGAGCATCCCTTCTTGGCTTTGTTAGCAATTTAATCGATAATTTGCCAACCACATTCATCATCGGACGAGGAAACATAACCTAAGCCTCTCCCGTATTTATA
>NC_033798.1:79745617-79753997 GCF_001876935.1 Asparagus officinalis | reverse complement strand
CTTTGCAAACCATTTGCTCCCCTCTAACAACTGCAGAAAAGGGACAGAGGCATCGGCAGTAATAGACGCCGACAACAAATCAGGACGATGAAGGACGAGCCAGGCCATCAAGTACGTATACGGAAGCTCGACCTTTACGGAAAAAATCTTGGTTGACGGTTTAGAACCCACATGTGTAAAACCATCGACCAAATATCTAAGCCCACAATGAATATCGGCGACCATCGCCGGAAGCAGAGAGAGATCTCTCCCATGAGCTAGCTGGACGGCAGGTAAGAGGACCTCTAGGCAAAGCGTCGAAAAACTGATATGAAACGACACACTTTTTCAACCAAAGAGCGAGATACCCCGCCAGGAGAGCCTTAGGCCGAATAGGCTTCCGTGCATGACGAAGGAATGTCCAAAATTTAGTCCTTGCTGGAAAAGAACCCTCAACACCAGCAGTAGTAAATGAACAAGCTTCAGCCCTCTCAATTAAGTCATTAATGACAGAAGGTGTCAAAGAGGCCAACTCACAAATGATCTCGTCTGAACTGCTCTCCAAATGATGAAATAAATAATCAGCAAACTGCTTCAAACTGACCAGCTTCTTCATCTTCGCCAGAGGACTTGTCCTGACCAGGGATGTATAATAATAACACGTAAGGTCCCAGAGCGTGTCATATATGTCGAAAGAATCTCTCTTCAGCTGTTCCAACAGCAGGTTAGAGGGAAAGTACTCTTGATATGGGTAATCTCCCATTGGAAGACCAGAAACCTTGTGCATCTCATGGAGAGCTAACCCCAACTCTCCATTACAAGTCAGAAAAGTGTTACTATCAGGGTTATAAGACTCCAGCAAGGCTAAGAAATGACAACTGCTGATCGGAAATCCGTACATGGTGGCTCGTATCGGTGCATACAATCCGCTGCGTCTCAGCTCGCTCTCCCAACGTCCCAAAACGTAACTAGTCATACTAGTCCACCACTTTTTAGGTGGTGAATAGGCCCAACCAAAACATCTGAACTCCTTCAGGGATAACTTCCTCCTAAGCCTAGTCAGACGATTCCTCACAGTATGGGCGGCTACTGATACCTCGTCCGGTGGCGCTATATCAAGTCCCAGAATCCCCGGTCGAAGGCCGCGAATATGATTATACTCATCAGAACCTGGGTTCTTATGTTGGGAAACAAAACCACAGTGAACTCGGTCATGGTCATCTGTAAGATTCCAAGACATCTGCCGCCGCACAGCTTGCGCCTCCAAATGAGCGAGAGAATGCTGATGGGGAATAGAGGGGATGTATAAAAGGGTCCTACCATCATCATTAAACCAATGTCCATCATCAAGAGCCAACTTAGCCGGATCCTCAGCATGGTCCCTGAATAAATAATCAGGCTTCTCTAAAGCAACGGTAGAAATGGAGTCTTCAGTAATGGTAGCGTCGGTAATCAGTTGGCGTAATGAATGGCGGCCCCCATCTCGTATTAATCGACGAATCTCCTCGAGACGACTCTTATTAAACCGAGGGACCTGACCAATAGTCTGCTTATCAACACTAGCAGTGAAAGTCTCCCTGTTGCTACCGCTCACAGAATAAGGTGGAAACCCATCTGCGGGGAACTCAACTGCAACAAAACAACACAGAATTAGAAAATTATTTCTAAATTATACAAGGATTAAATTCATCTTACAAGCCAGCGAGATAGAGTCACTCCTTGGATGATTGGCGAGACGATTCTGATCATCTTACACTAGAAGGACGGTATACACCATCAAGTAAACAATGTGACGATATACACCAAACCACACAGTGTAATACAACGTGAAATCACCCCATATGACTGAAGACGTCAATCAGCCAAGAAATACACGTCTTTTGAAGCCTTAATCCCCACGAAGGAGGACCTCGGTTCTTCCCGAATGACCCGCGAAGGAGCCAAACGAGGAAACAACGGAACTCAAAGTCATCCCAAAGCCTCAATCCCCGCGAAGGAGGACGTCGGCTCTTCCCGAATGACCCGCTAAGGAGTCAAACAAGGATACAACAGAATTCGAAGTCATCCCGAAGCCTCAATCCCTGCAAAGGAGGACATCAGCTCTTCCCGAATGACCCGTGAAGGAATCAAACGAGGGTACAACGGAACTCGAAATCATAAAAGCTCACCCTCGTATGAGGAAGTTACGGGAGCCTCCCTCTCGCTATGCTGAGAAGATGAGTGACTCCTATGAAAACGTGGTCGACGCGGAGACACGGTTAACCTACAATGAAAATCAACAAATCAGGTACAATCATGAATTCGAGAACCCGAAATTAAAAGGAAAATTATGAATTTTAACCAAAATCCTACAAATAAAATGGGATTTTACGGTTGATTTTTAATTAAACCTACGGGTTTCATACATGCAAATAATGGGTTCAATTTGCATTTAAAACCCTCATGATCAACTTTGGGGTGAAATACCCAAAATACCCCTCATGTTCGAAACTCAACTTTGGCCATGAACACATTTAAAATTTGGCCATGGGTATGTAGCCCAAATTTATGAAATTTCAGCCCCAAAATTTTAGCCTTTTTGCATATAAGCCCCTCAACCATTTTCGGTCACCTTTTGCAAATAAACCCTTCAACAATTTTTGGCCTCTTTTGCATGAATCACCCTTCAAAATTTCGGCCAAATTAGCATGCAATCCAAGCCCCAAAAGTTTAGTCCTCTTGCATAACACCCCTTAAAGATTTCGGCTAATTTTTGCATAAAACCCCCTCAAGAATTTCGGCCACAAATGCATGAAAGCCCGTACAATTTTCGGTCATATTCAAAACCCACTTCATGAGAGCAAAGAGCAAAAAGCTACAATCTTTGCATACATATTCATGAATTTTTTAGTACATACCCACACTACAAGAGTAAAGTTTCAACCTTTACATCCAAACCACAAACTTTTGGACCAAAATCAAGTATGCAACAAAGAGGGGATAAAAAGAAACTTACCCAACTTAAGAACCCAAGTCTTGAATTTGAGGATTCCACAAATCCTAGCTTTGAGAAGAGAGGATTTTTGGCCAATGAAGAAGGAAAAATCCGAAATTTTGAAGGGGTCAAGGGTTTTAAATGTAAGAGTTTGAATGGGTTAAGAATTCTTGAAAGAAAGAGACAATGGGTTTGGAGGAAGAGTTTAGGTAAGAAGAAGAAGAAGGAGGAGTTTTAAGAGGGAAAGAACTCTAATTTGAATTTGGAACAAGAGGGGGTAGGTGGAAGTACAACAAAAGGACAAAAAGAAAAAATAGGAAAGGGGGGTGTCATGGCCCATTGGCCGAGACACTCTCGGTGTCTCGGGCCTAGGCCAGGTCCCCCAGGTATTTTTATGAGGTCTTTTTGCCTGTTCTCACCCGTTATTGGTTGTTCCGATGAAAATCAACGAAAGTCAACGCCGAGCGATGTGAAACCCTATGGTCAACGTCGGTCAACGCGTAGCCTTAAATCAATGTCAGTCAACGCGTTATGATAACAGTCAACGTCGAGCGAACGAAACCCTAAGGTCAACGCCGGTCAACGCTAGTCAACGCGTTGCGACAAAAGTCAACAACGAGCAACACGAAACCCTAAGGTCAACGCCGGTCAACGAGTAGCCCTAGGTCAACACTAGTCAACGTGTTGTGACGAAAGTCAACGCCGATCGATACGAAACCCCAAGGTCAACGCTGGTCAACACATAGCCCTAGGTCAACGCCAGTCAACATGTTGCGACAAAAGTCAACGTCGAGTGACACGAAACCCTAAGGTCAACGCCGGTCAATGTTGATCCCTAGGTCAACACCAGTCAACGCGTTGCGATGAAAGTCAACGCCGATCGATGCGAAACCCTAAGGTCAACACCGATCAATGCCAGTTAACGCGTTATGACGAAAGTCAATGCCGATCAATGCGAAACCCTAAGGTCAACACCGGTCAACGCCGGTCAACGCGTAGCCCTAGGTCAACACCAGTGAACGTATTGTGACAAAAGTCAACGACGAGCAACACGAAATCCTAAGGTCAACGCCAGTCAACGCGTAGCCCTAGGACAACGCCAGTCAACGCGTTGCGACGAAAGTCAACACCGATCAATGTAAAACCCTAAAAAATCAACGCCGATCAATATGTTGCAACGGAGAAAATCAATTCAAAGTTGACTCAATGACACGAGCCAAAACCAACTCACCAAGTTTAATTCGATGCGAAAATTCGATGACAGCCAGACGATAAACGCAGCGCTGGAAGAACTTTAGTTATTCATCAAAATAGACTGAAAATCAAAGAAGTCAAAGATCAAATCTGACTATAGGTACTTTCGCACCGACTGAAGGTTGGACCGATCACATCCAAAGCATTTCAGGCCCTTCTATAAAAGAAACAAAACTGAAACACTTTGGAGGGGGATTTGTAGGCGTCAAAAATTACCCACGGATTCCCGCACGTGGATCAAGACAGAGAGAAGATGATGAATGTTACTATCCGAGTTACATAAGCTTATTTGACGTCGACAAGTGCATAAAGTTTGTCGATGAACCGTATGAAGCAACGGAACTTCAGGATAACAGAAACACGAACTGATCGGGAGCTACGCGTCGCTTATGAAAGACGAAGCACCCTTCATGTCCCGTCTACTTCATGTGTGATTCAACCATGGGAGCTTATAGATCTCCTCGTCATCTTTCCTACGCGCCTTGAATCACGCGATTCCGAGTTCGAACGACGAAGATACGGCAAAAACGGACGGGACGCATGAATCAATGCCTCGGGCCAAAGCTGAGACACCACAAGTGCCTCGGCCAAGGCTAAGACACTCATGGTGTCTCGGCCAAAGCCGAGACACTCAAGGTGTCTCGGCCTTGGCTGAGACACCCATGGTGTCTCGGCCGTGGCCGAGACACCCCAGGTGTTTGGGCCATGGCTGAGACACCCATGGTGTCTCGGCATGGGTGTTTCAGCCGTGGTTAAGACACCCCAAGTGTCTCGGCCGTGGTCGAGACACCGCGAGCGTCCGCAAACCAAAAAATACAGTTTGAGCTATTTTGAACCGTTTTTTGACCGTTAACCACCTGAATTTGTTCCAACTGATCTAACATCATCCAAAAAAGTGATAAAGTGGTTACAACTGAGGATTAGATCAAATCATTCGTTCTTATCTGAAAACATGGCTCCTGAAGCCTATAAATACAGCCCTAGGGCCTTCATTTGTACAGATCTGGAATTCTTGAGCCTCGACGAAGCCCTGTTGAATTGGAGACTAAAGGAGCACGAATTCCAGAGAGGAGGAGAAGATCGGATTGAGTTCTTCAGCATAAAGAAGAAGAGTTCGTCAGATCTACAGTTCCCGGTTCCTTCCCTTGAGATCGTACCTAGCTGCAATCTCGAGAAGAGTGATTATCTCGCTGTTGCCGAGATAATCGCTTCGGTTTCTTGATTCCTTCGCTGAATCAGAGACTGAGGAGCACAAATTTCAGAGAGGAGGAGGAGATCGGATTGAGTTCTTTGACATAAGGAAGAGGAGTTCATCTGATCCATAGCCCGGTTCATTCCCTTGAGATCGTACCTAGCTGCGATCTCGAGAAGAGTGGTTTTCTCGCTGTTGCTGAGATAATTGCTTCGGTTTCTTGATTCCTTCGCGAATCAATGAAACTCCGGATTGATCTGATCGCTTGGTGGTCCACGAATATTAATGTCCCCGTCACAGGTAAAGATCTCACGCAAACAGTGGGTGATAAACGTCCGTTGTGTTTGTTTTAACGAGAGTTGTAATTTTCTTTATTTTATTGTGTAGGGAGATCTTATAAAAAGATCAGACTTTTAAACTTATTATAAAGACTAAAATTGTAATGAGTTGCACAATAAAAACATCAACTTTCCACCCAAACAGTAACCACTTAGCCAGATTCCAAGATAGCTTGAAATTAATTGGAGAGGCTTTGGGCTAAAGAAATCCTGAAATCTTATCAAAAAACTGGTTTTTGGACGGTTAACGGGCGAAAAACAACATTTCAGGGCACGAGACAGACTTTGTGTCTCGGCCTTGGCCGAGACACAAAACGTGTCTCAGTTTTAGTTTAAACACCGTTTTAGCGTACCTTGACTGTTTTCCTTCTAATTTTTCGGTCCGATCTCAGAATGACGCGATTCAACGTGCGTTCGAAAGCTAGAGAAGAGATCTATATTATCCCAAGAGTGAATCATACGTGGTGTGGACAAGATATGTGTAACACTTCGTCTTTCTATTATTCTGCCGCCCCGTTAATTCGTACGCTTCGTCAACTCGCTTCATGCGCTTGTCGATGTTAGATAACTCCCCTTGACTCTGATAATGACGTTCATCATTTTCTCTTCATCTCGAACTATGTGTGGAAATCTATAGGCAATTTTTGAAGCCTACAGATACCCCCTCCAAAGTGTTTTAGTCTCGTTTCTTCTATAGAAGAACATGAAATACTTTAGATGTGATAGGCCTAACCTTTAGTCGGTATAAAAGGACCTGTAATTAGCTCCAATTCTTGATTTCTTTAATTTTTAGTCTATTTAATATTTTGTCGAATAGCTGAAATTCTTCCGGCTCTGTGTTTATCGTCTGACCGTTGTTAAAGTCTTGAATTGAAGCTGGTGTGTTGATTTTTAATTTTAGCTTGTGTCGTTGGATCATCGTTGAACTGACTATCATCATCAGGGATTCATATCTGAATTACGATTGAACTCTCTAGGATTATCATAAAATATTGAAGAATTAGAGGGTGTGTCGACTGATACCGCAGGGCATGTCGACTAAGACCGCTTTTCGTGTCGACACAAGAAGCGTCGTCTTGTCTGGTTAGTTGAGTTGTCGAGTCGACATAGGGGGTGTCGTTTTTTCAGGCTATGCTTCGTGTCAACTAGTCAGGCATCGTTTCGACTGGCTTCGTGTCAACTGGCTCCGCCATTTGAGTCGACACAGGAGGTGTCAACTCGTCTATTCGGGCTTCGTGTCGACTAGCTCCACCTTTCGAATCGACACATGAGGTGTTGACTAATCTATTCAGGCTTCGTGTCGACTGGCTCCGCCTTTTGAGTCAAGACAGGAGGTGTTGAATCGTCTATTCAGGCTTCATGTCGACTGGCTCTACCTTTCGAGTCGACACAAGAGGTGTCGCTCGTCTATTCAGGATTCGTGTCGACTGGATCCACCTTTCAAGTCGACACAGGAGGTGTCAACTTGTCTATTCGGGCTTCATGTCAACTGGCTCCACCTTTCGATTCGACACAGGAGGTGTCGACTCGTCTATTCGGGTTTCGTGTCGACTGGCTTCGCCTTTTGAGTCGACACAGGTGGTGTCGACTTATCTAATCAGGCTTGGACTTGATTTGGGCCTTGTTTCGACGAAATTTGTCGATACGTTGATTTTCATTGCAGGTATCGCCTATCGTTGACCATCATCACAACGCGTTGACTGATGTTGACCTTCATCGCAACGTGTTGACCAGCGTTGCCTTTGTTCGCAATGCATTGACCAGTGTAAACATAGTTTATACTCATACGTCAACTGGAGTCTACACATTTAGGCTCTTAAGGTGTTGGAGCGGGGAAGACCAGTTTATACTCGTATACTCCTGGGAGTTTCGGAAATCAGTTTAACCTTGTGTACCAATTGGAGATTCAAGGAGATGCAGTTTATACTCATGTACTCATTGGAGTGTGAATACGGGTATCAAACACACTAAAACGGCCGATAACGTGTGAATACGGACCAAAAATAGCATCATTGAACTAGTGGGGCCCTGTTTTGGGCCCGAGACATAGTTTTTGTCTCGGCCATGGACGAGACAATATGAGTGTCTCGGTCAAGGAGAGGTAGAGAGAGACATCATGAAAGATAGAGGAGAGAGAGATAGGCCGGCCTAGGGCATGGGTGTAGGGTTTTGTACAGGAGTGCTTTGTGTTCTGATGCGGCATAAACATGTACCAAAAAATGTTGCAAGTGCACAGCCGTGTCAAGTTATAGTATAAAGATATCGATCCCACGAGGAAGGTGTTTTGTAGGAGAAAATATAAAATCGGTTCTTATGTTGTGTGCGTGACAAATAGGAGTAATGAGTGAATGTGATTGTAAAGAGATTGAGAGAGTGAAGATTGTGTGTAAATAGGCGCAAAATGTAAGTGAGAGTGGATGTGACAAAGAATGAATGTGATCAATAAGGCAAGAAGGAAGAATGAATAAAATCGAGAAACAAATAAAAATCAAGAATAAAAAATAAAATTCAAGAATAAAAGAAAATGCAAGAAATTATAGATGGTAGATTCAATTATAGATATGGGTAATCTAAAATTAAACCCACTTCTTAGAAAAGGGTGATTCCCTAGAGGGTTCTAGCCTAAAGGCGAATCAAACAAAA
>NC_033798.1:79653255-79743981 GCF_001876935.1 Asparagus officinalis | reverse complement strand
TTTTTTTTTTTCTTTTTTTTTCTTTTTTTTCTCTTTTTTTTTCTTTTTCTTTTAAGCAACTGAACAAGAAACTCTCAAATGAGAGAAGAATAAATTCTTTTTATTATTCTGAAATAAACAAAATAAACAATGTAGAATGAAATATTCAACATGAAGAGTTCCTGTTCTACATTGAATCCTACCTTACTGTTGAAAATTCTTCCCCGGATTTTAAACAAATTCAGAATGATATAATCAATAATGTGAATTTTTAAGCATTTCGGGGTGTTCAATAATTCTTGCAACAAGGTAAGGTAGGTATTATTGGTGTCATGCATTTTGTATTTCTTAATGAACTTAGACTCTTGTACTGTGAAGTTTTGTTTTCTAACAACCAATTCTTCTGTGAAGTTCTGAAAATTTGGTTGTTGATTATTCTCCAAGAATCTAAGTTCATCAAGAAAGAGTTCTTCAAAATTTAATTCAAAGCAGCAAATGTTTAACACAGTTTTATTATTCTCAAGGACCTGATCTGCTTCTTCTAAAAACTCTAACTCTTCATCAAAAATTTCCTCAAAACTTAAATCACACTCTTCTTCTTCTTCTTCTTCTTCTGATCTTTCCTGAATGTAGTTTATTTCTAGAGGCTGATTATTTGGTTGGTCCCCTGGATTAAAAATGTTGAGATCAGCAGTCAAATTCCCAAAGGACAGCTTCATTTGACCAGTTCTACAGTTGATGAGAGCATTAGAAGTGGCTAAGAACGGTCGTCCTAAGATGACAGGTGTCTGTCCTTTGGGATTGGAAACAGGCTGTGTTTCCAAGACTACAAAATCTACTGGAAAAATAAAATCTCCAACCTTAATCAGAACATCCTCTAACTCACCCATAGGGACCTTGACAGATCTATCAGCCAACTGTAAGGTGCATTTGGTTGGGTTCAGTACACCTAGACCCAATTGCTGATAGACTGAATATGGAAGCAAATTGACACTGGCCCCTAAGTCTAAAAGCGCCTTATCAATGTGAGTATTACCAATGATACATGAAATGATGGGGGAACCTGGATCTTTACGTTTCAAAGGTATGGGATTTGATAGCATTTCACTGATATTGGCGGCTAAAAAGACTTTCTTTGGGACATTTATTCTCCTCTTCTTAGTGCACAATTCTTTTAAAAATTTAGCATAAGATGGAATTTGTTCAATTACATCTAAGAGAGGAATGTTGACCTTAACCTGCTTGAATGTCTCTAGGATTTTCTCCTCCTGAGGAGAGTGTTTCCTAGACCTGAGTCTATCTGGAAAGGGAGCAACCGGTCTAAATCTATCAAAAGCAGGCTCAGGTTCGGGTTCAGGTTCTTGGTCATCTGAGGGGAGTGATTGTTGAATAGATTCATCAGAAGGAGAAGGAGAAGGAATTTGTACAGGATCAAGAGTTTGACTTGGAGGAGTTCTCACTTGATTATCGACCTGTCTACCTGACCGAAGTGAATGGATTGCATTCACTTGAGCTTCATAGGATGAACTGCATCCTGTGTTATTAGGGTTGACCACGGGTTGACTCGGAAATTTTCCTTTCTCTCTTTCACTCACGGCACTAGCTAGTTGACCAAGTTGGGATTCTAATCTAGCTATAGCTTGAGTGTTGGAGTTGAGCATTTGTCCGGTTGATTGCATGAAGGAATTCAACGTGCTAGATGTTTGAGTCAACATATTCGTGGTTTGAGTAGAGGCCTTAATTATGGTTTCTAAACCCCTTTCCAAGACATTGAGACGTTTATCTTGATCTGGATTGTGAGGAGTTTGAATTACAGCTTGATGAGGAGGAGACTGATTTTGATAATTGGGTTGATGAAATTGTGGATGAGAATTGAAAGGAACTGTGTTTCCCCTAGGAAATTGTTGGGTCGAAGCGGGAGTGAAGTTTTGAGTTCCGGGTGAATTTCCTTGATTCCATGCAAAGTTGGGATGATTTCTCCAACCTGGATTGTAGGTTGGAGAAAATGGATCATTTCTAGGGTGCTGGAATGCAGCGTTCATCTGTTCTATTGCCTTGTTATTTCCTAGGAGAGGGCATTCCTCTAAAACGTGGGTAGGGCATTCCTCTGAAACGTGGGTAGGAGACTGACAATTATGACATCCTGGGAAAGAAACATGATTGAGTTGAGCTGGAGCTCGTTCCTTAATTTCTAAGGCTTCTAACCTCCGCAGAATTGTCGCCATCTTCGCTTCAGAAGCAATGTTTGACTCCAAGGAAAGACCACTAGACTTAGAATGGGGAACTGATGAAACCCTGTCATCGCACTGTTCCCATTGCATTGTTTTTTCAGAAAGACTCTCCAAAAACTCCCAAGCTTCATCAGCATTTTTCCTCATAAAATCCCCGTGGCACATTGATTCTAAGGAAGTTTTTGCAGAATAATCTAATCCCTCATAAATTATTTGGCACAATCGCCATTTTTCTAAACCGTGATGAGGACATTGGATGAGAAGATCTTTAAATCGGTCAAAATACTTCCAAAAGGGTTCTCCCGAGATAATTTTAAAATTCATGATACTGTTTCTTAGCTTCACCGTTTTATGGATAGGAAATTTTTTTTTAAGAAAAACGGTGATAAATTCCTCCCAAATAGTGATAGAATTTACGGGTAAGCTATACAGCCATTTTTTTGCTTTGTCTTTGAGAGCAAATGGAATAAATCTGAGTTTGATCGCATCTTCTGTTAATTCTCTTATTTTAATCATAATACACACTTCCTTAAATTCCGAGATAAAAATATATGCATCTTCTGTTTCATTTCCAAGGAATTTGGGATTACCAAGGAATTTGGGAAGCATGTTTATGTATTGCGGTCTAAGCTCAAAATTTATTCCATTTGTTTCGGGGAGCCTAATGCAAGAGGGGATTGCATTCCTAATGGGATAGCACATATCATGAAGAACGGGTGGATTAGGATGCTCCATTTCTATGATTGGTTCAAAGCGAATTAATTGACGTGTATTATCTCTAATCCACGGTTGCATACACCACAACTATTTCTTTTTATACTTTTTTTATAAACGTTAGTTTTTTTAAATGAGGAGAGAATGGAAAAAGAGAAAAAAATCCTAACTAAAACAAATCAAAATCAATCACTTTTCAATCACTCTAACTCAAGGGTTAAGCCTAACTCAACTAGACTAGCTCCTAACCAAAAACTCCTAAAGTAAAAAGATTAAAGTTTTATCCGGGTAGTTAGCTAGGTAAGGATAGTACTAGAGGGTGATCAAAGATCAATTAAGTACCTCGTTCCTTGGGGAACGCTTTACGCAACCCCTAAACCTTGCCTTAGACACCAACTAATCCAAGAAAACTTAAACCTGTTCACTTAAGGATTCTTTGTTCCTTATTAAACTCGAATCCTTAGGGCCAACGTCTAATAAGTTTTATTAGGCTTGGGTGGTGTAGTGAGGAATTAGTGATTTTTGGGCTAAGGAAAGGGTGATGAAATCCCTCACCTTATCTTGATTAGGGGGTTTTGCCCTTAAAAATATTTTTAAGTGTGTGTCAAATCAAGATGCTCAAATCACTTGGTGAATTCCTACACTATATGAAATGCAACCCTAAAAATTAAAAGCAACTAAAAAAGGATGATAAAAAGAAAATCTTTGTTTTTTTTTTGGTTAACAATCAAACAAATGAGAAGGGGGAAATTATTTGAATTTATTATATTGTTAGTAAATATCAAAGTGAACGATGGATTTTATTATGGTCAACAAAAATAAAATTTTTTTTTCAAAAAATCCTAATTGTGTCTAATTGTGAAGCTAACTAAAAAGGGTGGAATTGAAAACGCTAGAAAGAAGACTTACCAGAAAGCAAATCTTCAAATCCTAGTTCTCCAATCCGCGATCTTCAAGCTCCAAGCGTTTCCTTCACAATAAACACACAAGTTAAAAAACCAAAATAATTAAAACCTACTTAAGCACCTTCCCCGGCAACGGCGCCAAAAACTTGATGCGGCATAAACATGTTCCAAAAAATGTTACAAGTACACAACCGTGTCAAGTTATAGTATAAAGATATCGATCCCACGAGGAAGGTGTTTTGTAGGAGAAAATATAAAATCGGTTCTTATGTTGTATGTGTGACAAGTAGGAGTGATAAGTGAATGTGATTGTGGAGAGATAGAGAGAGTGGAAGTGATAGTGTGTAAATCGGCACGAGATATAAGTGAGAGTGGATGTGACAAAGAATGAATATGATCAATAAGGCAAGAAGGAAAAGGAAAATAAAAATCAAGAATAAAGAAAATAAAATTCAAGAATAAAAGAAAATGCAAGAAATTAAAGATGGTGGATTCAATTATAGATATGGGTAATCTAAAATTGAACTCACTTCTTAGAAAAGGATGATTCCCTAGAGGGTTCTAGCCTAAAGGCGAATCAAACAAAAAGAAAAACTAAACCCAAGTGGATTCTAGCCTCAAGGTGAATAGTGTAAGAAATTAAAATCTAACTACAAAATAAATTACAAAATCTAAACTACAAAATAAATTGCAAGAATTAAATATAATAAAATAAATCTACTCTATAAGCATGAAATAAATCTAAGGCAAGAGGGTTCTAGCCTCTTGGCTATTTAACAAGAAAATAAAATCTAACTAAGCATAGAAATAAATCTAAACTAATAAGCAATAAAAAAGAAATAAAAGAGAAAAAGGAAAAAAATGCAAACCTCTAAATAATTCTTCATCTCCATCTTCATCATCCAACAAAGAGAAGAAATATTTAAAGTGGTGAAAAAAATTATTATTATTAAATGTAACAAAAAGTTACAAATTTGAAAGGCCTTCTCAATTAAGAGTAACCCTCCTCTCCAAAAGGAATTACAAAAATTTTCACACCTCTAACCCCTCATTCTCTACCCCTATTTATAGTAAACATCAGTGAATGAGAACCATTGGATCAAACTTGAGCTCCAAGACAAGCAAAATCAGCCATTGACTCGTGCTACAGTAAACTGGCATCGATGCAGACATCGATACCCACTATATCCAAATTCTGATTTCACGGATAGCTTCGTCTCGTCGAGATAGACGATTTTCATATATTATATGTTAAATTCCGCCTTCCGGATTAGGAGATATCGTCGTTTCTTTATGACCAACCATTTTGAATATGATTTCTTTTCATATTGGATTTTTGATTTTCTCCGACTTCTACAGGCTACTCAGCTTGATTCTGGGCTTTTGGATAATTTGAAAATTGATTTTCCAATGGGCTTCTTTGCTTCATTTCTTTAATAAATCAAGGGCTTTTTTGTTAAGAGATGAGAGTTTGAGATTTATTCTTCATTAACCTGCAATTAAAAGATAAAAACAATTATTTGAGATTTATTCTTCATTAACCTGCAATTAAAAGATAAAAACAATTATTAGTGGTATATTTATTCATACAAAATAGATAATGAGGGTATAAATTAAAAGATAAAAACAATTATTAGTGGTATATTTATTCATACAAAATAGATAATGAGGGTATAAAATTATAATAAAATGTGATTATCATGTTCCCCCTCAAATTTTAAATTCCATCTTATTTTCTTATCTTCTTCCTCAAAACTCTTCATCCCAAAACCTACTTCTTCATAACCCATAAATCCTTCTCTTTAAGAACTCTTAATCCTGTGTTTAAGGACTCTTAAACTCTTCTTATAAAAGGATTTGAAGCCTCATCTTCCCCTCCAATTGTTCTTGGCCGAAAATTACTCTCAAGCTCTTGATTTGGGTAAGCTTCCTCCACAACTTGTATGCTTGATTTTATTACAAGAACTCATGGGTTTTGGAGGAAAGATTTAAACTTTGATTGTGGGTACGGGAATATGGCCAAAATTTTGATGCTTTTTTTTGCATGAGGATGAAGTTTGAAATTTGTTTTTGATAGGCTTGAGGCTATGGCCGAATTTTTTGAGGGGTTATATTGCATACATGGCCAAAATTTTGAGTTGTTTGAAGGGCTTGTTCATGGCCAAATTTGATAAACTTAGGTTGCATACTCATGGCCGAATTTTGATGAGCTTTGTGGGACTCATTTGTGGTCGAAACTTTGAGGGGGTTAAGCGCAAAAGAGGCCAAAATTTGGGGGTTTGGGTTGCATACCCATGGCTAAAATTTTGTGAGGGGTTATATTGTGAAAGTGGCTAAAAAATTAGGGGCTTCGGTTGCATACCCATGGCTGAACTCTTGATGAGGGGTAGTTTGGGTATTTCGGCTAAAAATGATTTTGAGGGGTTTTGGATGTAAATCGAACCCGTTATTTGTATGTAGGTTTAATTAGACTTCAACCGTAAAATCTTGTTTTATTTGTAGAATTTCGATTAAAGTTCATAATTTCCCTTTTTAATTTTGGGTTCTTAAATTTATGATTGTACCTGACCCGCTGATCTTTATTGCAGGTTAGCAATGTCTCCACGATGACCGCGCTTTTACAGGAGTCGCTCAACTTCGCAGCACAGCGAGAGGGAGGCTCTTGCAGCTTCTCATCCAGGGGTGAGCTTTTATAGCTTTTGTAAATTTGATATCTTGTGTATTGCACCCTCGTTTGTCTCCTTGGAGAGTCATTCGGGAAGAGCCGATATCCTCCTTTGCAGGGATTGATGCTTTAAAGGACGTGTTTTGCTTGGCTAATACACGTCTTCAGGTTGATGGGGCAATTTCATGCTGTATTCCACTCTATAGGGTGGGGTATATTGTCACATTATTTGCGTGACAATGTACATTGTCCCTCTCATGTAGAATAGTTGAAATCGTCTCGCCAATTGACCAAGTAGTGACTTTATCTCGCCGATTCGTGAGATGAGTTCAACTCCTTGTTTTCGCTTTAGAAACATTTTCAAACCATGCGCTATCTGTTTCAGTTGAGTTTCCTACTGATGGATTCCCACCTTACACCACGAGTGATTGTAGCAGAGAGACTTTTACCACTAGTGTTGATAAGCTGCTTATTGGTTCGACTCCTCAGTTTGATCCGGCTGGACCTAAGGAGGTCTCTCAGCTAGTATGAGATGGGGGTTGTCGTACATCATGACAGTTGATCACAGATGCTCTTCTTACTAAAGATTCCAGCTCTAGTCAGGCTTTGAAGAAGCCGGATTATTTGTTAGGTGATCATGTTGAGGATCCATATGTGCTGACTCTTGATGAAGAGCAATGGCTGAATGATGACGACAAAATTCCACTGTATATCCCTCCTATTCCTCCCCAGTATTCATTTGAACATTTAGAGGCACAAGTTGTGCGATAGGAGATGCCTTGGCCTCTTACAGATGATCACGAGTGAGTCCACTGTGGATTTATTACCCAGCATAAGACCCAAGGTTCGGATGGGTATAACTATATTTGTGGTCTTCGACCAGGGATTCTGAGACTTGATACAGCATCACCAGATGAAGTGTTGATAGCTGCAAACATAGTGAGAAACCGTCTCGCCAGACTTGGGAGAAAACTCCCTATGAAGGACTACAGGTGCTATGGTTGGGTGCATTCGCCGCCAAAGAGGTGGTGGACTCGTATGACGAGTTATGTTCTTGGGCGCTGAGAGAGCGAACAGAAGCACCACGGGTTGTATGCATCGGTAGGCGCCACTATGTACGGATTACCGATCAGTAGACACCATTTCCAAGTGTTATTGGAGCTTTATAACCCTGACACCAACAGTTTCTTGACTCACAATGGAGAGTTAGGGTTAGCTCTTCATGAGATGCAGAAGGTTTCCAAACTTTCAATAGGAGATTACCCGTGCCATGAGTATTTTCCTACCAATCGGCAGCTGAGGTAGTTGAAGAGAGCTTCTTCCGACATGTATGATATGTTCTGGGATCTTACGTGTCACTATCAGACTGCTCTAGTCAGTATGAACCCCATGGCGAAGAAGAAGAAACAAATAAGCTTGAAGCATTTTGATGATTATTTGTTTCAGCACTTGGAGAGTAATTCTGGCGAAGCTATTTGTGAGTTAGCTCCTCTGACTCCTTCTGCAATTAATGCTCTGATCGAGAAGATCGGTGCTCAATCATTCACTATTGTTGCTGTTGAGGGCCCTTTTCCAGCGGGGACCAAGTTTCGAACATTCCTATGGCATGCGTGGAAGCGTATTCGGCCTATGCCTCTTCTGGAATGGTATCTCTCCATTTGGTTGAAGAAGTGTGTCGTTCCGTATCAATTTTTCGACGCTTGGCTGATTGAGGTTCTCTTCCCGGCTATCCAGTTAGCTCATGGGAAGAATCTTTCTCTACTTTTGGCGATGGTCACTGATATTCATTGTGGGCTTAGATACATGGTCGATGGTATTATGCAAATAGGGCCCGAACCGTCGACCGAGATCCTTCCCGTGAAAGTTGAGTTCCCATATACATATCTGATGAAATGGCTCATCCTTCATCGACCCGATTTGATGTCAACGCTGAGCACTGTCGATACCTCCATCCACTTCCTATAATCATTAAAGGAGAGCAAGTGGGTTTCAAAGACTTTCACCGAGTCGAAACAAGAGCTTCAAATCCACAAGTGTTGGAAGTTCTTCAAATGTTTTCCTCATTTCTCGAGCCGCTATGATGAGGTATTAATTGATGAAGAGAAGCAAGGCATTGGTCGGACTTCTCTTGATATGGGTTGTTTCCATTGGTTGGTGAATATCCGCCATGGATATCTCGTCCTTCGGGTGAAGAGTCCTTGCCATATAGAGCCTTATTTGCCAAGTTGGTTTGCTCGTCAGTTCGGTTACGACCAACTACATGTTGAGAACCCGAACCGAGGTTTGAGAACTGATAGAGGTCTTATAGATGGTGTTCGAGCATGGCTTTGAAGCATGACAGGTTGTACGGGTGTCACCTTCACTCTCCCTACATCCAGGCGTAAACCACAACTTACCTTCCTCAGGTGCAAGTAGCTCATTTCTATGAATGATCTTATGAACGTGAAGGACATCGCCGAGTTGGAGGCTAAATATTTAGTTCGAGCTACTGTTAAGGCTACTCGTGATGCTAAGCTTTTGAAGAAGTAGGGGAAGAAGCCTGTCAAACCCTCCCACAGAGGCAGAGGTAGAGTGGAGGATGATGAAGGGTTCCTTCCTACTAATGACGACGAGGAGATTTCCGAAGAAGACCTTAGAGTTACGAACATCGGATTTGGAAGTACTAAGGAAGAACTTGAGACAGGTCTGTCAGACTCTTTCTTCTTAGATTTACTGAGTCTGATGTTTGCTCGTCGGGCTCAGCGCTCTATTTTCCCTAAACCTCCACCGGCTCCATCAAAGCCGAGGCGAGAGGTTTTGTTTACTTATCCTAACAATATGACTCTTGTTACCCCAGGTGGGATGGTTGAAGAAGACGAGCCTCTTATCCTTCGTCGCATAAGATTACGGTCTACCGCTGAGTCTGCTGCACGGGTTGAGGAGGAAGACGAGCCTCTTATCCTAACAATATGACTCTTGTAACAGAATCTTTTGCAACTGCCACAGGTGAATCTGATTCCCACTATCATGAATTCTAGTTTCTTTCTCTTTACTCAACATTTAGGCTCCTGCGTAGATGCCACAATGGAGGGACCGGTTGAGGAGGAAGCATTTCATGGTGTGAACCCTGAAGGATTCAGCGGATACGTATTCGTCTCAGCGCCGAGCTTCTAAAGATCTGATAACATGCTGCTCGTTGACATGTCAGCCGAGCTAGTCACTCGAGAGGTTGCAGGACCATCCGTTGAGGGAGGTTCATCTGTAGGTGTGCATCTACTTCATAGATCATCTTTTTTATCTGTCAATATTTTATTTAACCATAGGGGAGTTTTGATTGTAGGACCAGTCACTGGGGCTGATACAGCTACGGTCATTAGCATTCCAGACATGCCTAAGGGTTTTGTCTCTTCGTCATTGGAGAGACCCACGGCTACGGCTCAACCGCCTAGTTCTCAGCTTTAGGCTACTATTCCTTCAGATATGATGGACACAGACATCATTAGGTCCCCTGGAGGAGTTGATATACCGACGACAGTTATGTCTACCACCATTCTGGGGGTTCCCGAGATTAGGTAAGCAGAGCCAAGTTCAGAACGGCAAACTGTAGGAATTTCTACTGGCGTCGGTAAACTCATAACTTGCTCTGAGTTTCCCGTGAAATATTCTAGAATTTCTTATTCTACTGCACAATTACTTGTAGGGCTTCTACCATCTCCATACGAGCGCATCATGGCCTTATTATCTGATACTGATATGGACAGGGACATATTCCGTATAGATCTTGAGAATTTCCTTAACTTTTTGGACAAAATGGTGAAGAGGATCGTTCATCATGGATATTGTTTTGATCAGTTCAGGCGATCTCTTGACCTCTATATGACGATGATTAATGAGGAGGGGTACTTAGAGCTAGTTGATTCCCTCACCGCAGATCTCGTCATACTGGAGCGTAAATCCCAAGAGTTAGGGGAGCAGAAGACTAGAGGTGTTTCCTCGTTTGTTGATGCTCAGTTGGAGTCCGAGCTGAAGCAGTGGCATGACACCAGAGCATCCATCGGAGACGATCTTTAGGTACAAGAGGGCTATGTTATGCAGATGAAGGCTAATCTCTTGAGGAAGGACAATGTCAGGGCTAAATTACTTAGCTCTTTAGCCTTGGCTAATGAGAAGATAGCTGATCTTGAAAAGGCCCTGAAGTACACCAAAGAATCTTGCACTGTTCTTGAAGACAAATTAGCATATGCCGAAAACTCTCGGAGACGAACACTAGAGAAGTTAGAGCCTGCAAAGGAGAAATTGGCTAAGTTGAGAAGCGAAGCTGCAAAGATACTAGATACATCCGAAGATTCCATCCGGGTTGAGCTGTAGGCTAAACTCGAGCAGAGTTATGCAGATGAGCTCTCTACGTTGGAACTTCGGATACTCAGTCGCGGATTATATTCGGACTGATAGCTTCCACTTTTGCATTTTCATTTAACTTGACTTTATTAATGAAACAAAGTCTTTTACTTAGCGCGTTTTCCTTCTTATTATGGCTTTTTTTATCCAATCTAGGACAAATAATCACAATACTTACAGGATTTTTGGCAAATCCTCAGCCCTCAATGGATTTGATGTGTCTTTACCGATTACCGTTTGAATCGAGCTAGCATGTGAATTGTTAAACCTATTTCACATGTAACGTTGTGCTAAAAGAATGAATTCTTTTAGACTTAGTGCTATGATTTTGAATACATAGACTTAACCATCCGTTGCGGGGTGTTCATAGGATTTTTGACAAACCCTCAGCCATCAACGGATTTGGCGTGCCTTTACCGATTACCGTTTGAATCGGGCTAGCATGTGAATTGTTGAAACCCGTTTCACATGTAACGTTATGCTAAGAGAATAAACTCTCTTAGACTGGGTGCTATGATTTTGACATAGACTTCTTCATTTTCACGGGAATGGACCACCCGGCAATGCGTGTTAGGCGTAGACTTATCTCTGATAGGGATCGAGATAATGTCCCCTAAACACGTATTCTAATGTCTTTTTCACGGTGAAAGATTAACCGGTAACGAGTGTTAGGCGTAGACTTATCTCTATTTAAGGATTGAGATAAAGTACCCCATGCATGAAAAGCATGGATTTTGGTGGAAAGATGTGTCTTTTCTTGGGGCAAAGACGAACCCGACTCTGAAAATGAAGAATTTTATAGTCTATCTCCATGTCTTCTTTTGGAGGTAAAGACAAACCCAGTACCGGAGAGGAAAATTTTTATATTCTATCTTCTGCCAAAGAAACTTAGAGTGGAATTTCCACTCTAAGAATCGAAATGATTTGAATAACCCTAACTTTTATAGGATTGGTTACCCGATCTGAAGACATATTTCTCGTTTATCGAGATGATGCTGGAGAGAAAGAATTTAAGAGATCTGGATAACCCTAACTTTTATAGGATTGGTTACCCGATCGGAAGATAAATTTCTCATTTATTCGTAATGGAATTCCAACTTTGATCGAAACCGTGGGAAGGTCTGACCAAGTGGAGGATTGAGATGACCATAACTTTTATAGGTTTGATCGCTCAAAGTAGGCGGAGACCTTTCGTTTATCGAAAGGTAAACCCGGCTTTGAAAGTGGGCCTCTCATTCATTGAAAGAACCAAGAGGAGATTTTGGCTTTGGTCCTAACTATAGGAAGGTTTGACCAAGAAACAGGGGGAGTGAAGATACAAATAACAATGGGAATGTTGACTTGTACAGCTCACTCAGTGGGGGTTTCGGTGCCAAGTGACAAGATCTTGACACGAAGGGGGTTCGATGATCATCATAGATCATCAGATTTAGATTTCAAGTATTGTGTCGGGACTTTAACAATGGGAGTGTTAAGTACACAGACACAGTGGGAATTTGGATGGACTCAGCTAACAGAATTTTGTGGACTCACTGCCAATTGATTTGATCAGTGAGGGATTTTGTGGTGGATGACCATGAATCGTTAAGTACTCCACAACTGCATTGTGGGAGTTTGTCACCGTGTATTATCTTTCACTTCGCAAGAAATTCCTAGTTATCATGAAAATGCCGATGACCGAGAAATGGTTTGGCATGTAGGCAGATGAACTGTGCTTTATCCTTAAAGGACCTCAGAGTCACAGTGGGAGCTTCATGAGGAAAGATTAACTTGATGAAGTCATTGAATCTCATCTCAACGAAAGACGTTTTAAAAATCACAGTGGAATGGTTTTAATCATCTTGGAAATGAGTAAATAGCCACAGTGGAAGGTTTTTAATCAGTTTATTTTTTTATGTCATGATTAAGAAACAATAGGTTTTGGGTGATCCTTAAGAATACCCTGTGTATCATTCTTCAGGAACTTCCCATTAAATAGGTTATCTGAATATACTAGAGATAATACTTCTTCAAGAACTTCCCATTTATTACCATCATGAGTTTGTCACCGTTTTGGGTGACCAAACGATATGCGCCATTCGAGTAAACTGTTTCTACTATGAACAATCCTTCCCATTTGGGTTAGAATTTTTCCTTCTTCTTGGAATTGAGAATCATCGATCGTTGAATGGCAAGGACCAAGTCTCCTTCCAGAAATCTTCGCTGTCGAACTTTCTTATCGAAAGCCTTAAAGATTTTGGCTTCATAAAATTGAATTTGTTGTTGGGATTCTAAGCACTTTTCATCTAACGTCTTGAGTTCTTCAAGATATTTCTGATGTTGTTGATCAGTCATCATCCCCGTTGTGAGAGCAATACGTAGGGAGGGAATCTGAATCTCTAATGGGAGGACGGCTTCATGTCTGTATACTAAAGAATACGGGGTTGCACCAGTAGGCTAGCAAACTATCATACGATAAGCCTAGAGACCTTCACCAAGTTTATTGTCCTAGTCTCATTTGTTAGTTCTCATGAGTTTTGACAAAATCTTTATGATTGTCTTGTAGAAAGCTTCAGCCAATCCGTTTGCAATAGGGTTGTATGTCGTTGATGAAACATCTTCAATCTTGAACTTCTCACAAAATTTGATGAAGATGTTATTGACAAACTTAGGGCCGTTGTCATGCACGATTGGCATCGGCACACCATAACGATAAATGATGTGGTGTTTGCTGAACACAATGACATTGCTTGTCTTTACTTCTCTAAGCGGAATAGCTTCGACCTACTTGGAGAACTCTGACTCCCGCAGAATTTCTAGACTTACCAGGAGCTCTTACCGTATTAGTCACTCTGGAATCCCCATTGAAGTACAATTACCACACCTGTTGATGCAAGGTAGTATTGACTTCATGGGTTTCATCAGGTAAATCTTTATATAATTCGGTTGTATTCGTTATAGGGTTAGCCGCTAGAAGATCACAAATTGTATGTCCTTTAACCGACTTCAGTTGCTTAAAATGCAAGTCGTATTAGGATAGGAGAAGGGCTTATTTTGCTAGCCGTCAATTCATAGACTCCGGTTGCGTCATGAAAACCCAGACTGGATTAACGTTCAAGATGACGTAAATCATCTGCCTAATGAGATAGTGTCGCATCTTCTGTATGGCGAACACTAACGCGAGACATTCCTTTTTGATCATTGAGTACCAAGATTCGACACCTACCAAAGTTCGACTTAGGTAATATATTGCCTGCTCATGATCGTTGTCATCGTCTTGTGCAAGTAAAGCACTTAACGAGTGGTTCATCGCCTTGATGTAAATCAAGAATGGTTTACCTGACTTCAGTGCTACGAGAACAGGAGGATTTGAGAGATATGCCTTGATATCTTCAAATACCTTCTGATAGGCATCATCCCAGATAAAAGATATGCTCTTCTTTGTGAGCTTCGAGAATGGTTGACATTTCCCGAACAGGTTCGAAATGAATCTCCGAATGTAAGCTAGTCTTCCTTATAGTCCCCTGAGTTCCTTGAGGTTTCTCAAGGGTTGCAATTCAATTATCGCATTCACCTTGTCGGGGTCAATATGGATTCCCTTCGTGGTGACAACGAACCCGAGAAATTTTCCACTAGACATTCTGAGGAAATACTTGGTAGGGTTCATCTTCAATTGATGACTTCGCATGAGATCGAACATTGTCCTCAAGTCTTTAATGTGGTCATCTTTGTTGCACCTTTTAACGACCAAATCATCAATGTAGCACTCGACGGTTTTTCGAAGGTGTTCCTAGAAAATCTTCATCATTGCTAGTTGGTACGTAGCACCTGCGTTCTTTAAGCCGAACGACATGACTGTGTAATAGAATACTCTGAGAGATGTCCTGAGGCAGTATGCTTCTCATCATCCGGATACAACTTGATTTGATTGTATCCCGAGAATCTGTCCATAAATGACATTCTCTCGAATCCACACGTATTGTCAATGATGACATCCGTGATAGGGAGAGGAAAGTCGTCTTTCGAGCAGGCGGTGTTCAGGTCTCTAAAATCGATGCAGATCCTAATTTTCAAATTCTTCTTCAGAACCGGAATGATGTTCGTGAGCCAATCAGGATGTTGCTCTTCCCGGATGAAGCCTGAAGTGATTAGCTTTTTAACTTCAGCCTCAATCGCCTCCATAATTTATGGGCGAAATTGTCTTTGTTGTTTCTTGATGGGTTTGAAATCTAATTTGATGTTGAGGCGATGCATCGCCACGTTCGAATCAAGTCCTGGCATGTTTTCATATTCTAGGTGAAAACATTGATGTGTTCCCTGATGAGGGCAATCAACTCCTCCTTCTCTTCTAGTGGGAGGTTGTCGCTGACGAATATGGGATTTAGGTTGGCTTCGTTGCCCATGTTTACCTAGACCACTTTATCCTTAGTGGGAGGTTCTCTTTGTTCGAACCGGTCACCATATTGGATGTTTAGATGGTGGATCCAAGGGTCTTCCCATGTTGATAGTTGATCATCCTCCCCTATTGTGGTGGGGTCGATAATGGCCTTGTTTGACATTAGGTCTTTGAACATCTCTCCAAGGCTAGCTTCGGAGTCCCAGTTTGAAGAATAGGATGAGTACCTATCTTTATTCGCTAACTGGTAGCATTCGTCTTCGAATGAAGAGACGTAGTCTAGACCTCTTCTGTACGCGTAGTAATTATTAGGTTTCCCTTTTGGTACATAAGCAGCCTTAATCGGAACTCGAGGACCTCGACCGAAGCAAAGTCCTTCTCTAAGTGTTAGATTGTATCCCCACTTTTCCATGAGGTTATGCGCTTTTGAACTGTACTTAGATAAGTGAGGAGAAGGCTTCTCATCGTCACTATCATCTCTCGAAAAATGGTTAGGCATTGGAGACATCTCGCCTTTCCCGTAAATTATCTCCTTTTGACCCTTTTTCTTAGCAGGAATATCCAAAGGAGTCTTGGATACGCTTCTTTGTCACGCAAGATGATAGGAGTAGCATGTGTAAATCAAGATCATCATATAATCCCTTCATTATCTTATCAAGAGAAGGCGAGAACTCTAAATCATCATTTATTACTTCTTTGGCATGTTGCCAATTACAGCTACTATCTGACGATTCTCTACCGTCAAGATTGATTACAAAGGGTATAATATTATTCAATACAAAACCTCCATTGTAATCAAGCCTAGCCTCGGTGTCAGTTTCTTCTCCGTTGTCCGTACCTTTGGCCGATGGTTTAGTGTCGGACTCAGCACCGTAAAGAAGGAAATCGGTAAAATAGTTTTCCAATCCCTTAAACGGTTGCTTATTCACGACCACCGTCTTGACCTCATTATTAGTATCCACATATTTGAGACACTGGTGGAGGGTAGAATGAACTATAACGTTATCATGGATCCAGGGTCGACCCAATAGTAAGTTATAGGAGGTATCTGCGTCTATCACATAACATGTGACTTCAAATTTTAGATCTCCAAGCTGGCACTTTACTCGGATTTTGCACAATGGTCTAGTCCCACTGGTGTTGAACCCATAGATGACGGTACCTGTGGAGGCTAACTTGTTGGCTGGAATCCCAAGGCTGTACATCAGTCGAAGCGGCGTGATGCTAACAACGAAACCCGGATCGATTTGGATCCGGTTAACCGCGCTGGAGCCAATGTATCTAGTGAAGTATAAAGGCCTGTCATGCTTCGAATTTCTTACTTGCATATCTTCCTTGGTGAATGTTATGTAAGGGAATTGGTTAGCTACAAGGTTGTAGTGTTGAGCTAAAGACTCCGGTTCTTCGGGGATCGGCTTGATCTGGGTGAAGAATACATCAGAATTGGCTAGGGCTTCTTGCAGAGCCTCTCTGGTGTCTTTAGACAGACGCAATAATTCGTATAAAGTTATCCTCGCTGGGATGTTAGCCAGTTGGGCTATAACATCTAAGCGGTATGGAGTGTTCGAATCCCCCAGTTTATCTCCTCCAATCAGACGATTGAATAGAGACTGCTTCGAGTTCTGAACCTCTTGGTGCTGGGTATCTTTATCTTTCTGCTTGGCTGCAGTCTCTTTTTATTTAGGGGTTGACTACTGCTGAGAAGTTCCTTCAGAAGGATTGGGAGTGGTCGTAACCATCCACTGTTTAGCTGGATGATTGCCCTTCTTGGAATAGTCGAACTGATATTCGTTTCCACTTCTAGTGGTAAAGGTCGGTTCTTCACTGGTAGCAAAAGCTTCATGCTCATCATCGGAAGGTGGAAAGGTAGGGATTCCTTCATCATTTTCCTGCAAAATAGCTGTAGTGGCACGACAAGTTTTTCCCTTGCCTTTGGACTTGGATTTCTTCTTAGAGGAGGATCATGTCCATTGTTCATCTTGAAATAGATCAGGATGAACCCAAAGAATTTCGCAGTTGGGAGCCGTGTGTGGTTCTAGTCCTTTCTGGTATTGTCTGTGAGGATCTTCATTAACCGTCCTCATCTCTACCTTTGTCACAGGTTTTGGTTGAAACCACGTGAGGGGAACAGAGCCGAAACTAATATTTACTATGTGTGCACTCACTTTCTTCTCTTTGCTTTACGGTGATAATCTTAACATCAATCAAGGCTTGAATCTTGTATTTAAGGGCATAACATGTTTTAGTGGGATGATGAATTGCCCTGTGGAATGCGCAGTATCGTGGATCGGTAGTCTTCTTAGCACCCTCGTGATCGGTGATTGGGGGTAGCTTGATCTTATTGTTCTCCAATAGGTATTTGAAGATAGCGGGGACCTCATCTTCCTTGAATGAGTATTCCTTCAAGAATTTTGGCTCAGAAGCCTTCTATTACCTTTGAGGTCGTTGCTGCCACTGAGGCGATTGCTGCTTGGGTGCTTGTTGTTATGGCCGTTGTTGCTGTTACGATTGCAACTGGAAGGTCTGGTTAGCATCCACTGTATTTGCTTGTGCCTTCCCTTTACCATGAGGGACGAAGTTCTGCTTTAGGGCATTAGCCGTTAGTTAACCTCTTTCGACCTTCTTCCTTTTAAGGAATCGTTTGTCTTGCTCCCCGCACACCTTCAACTCTTTCCAAGTCTTGGATGGTGCTACGCCCACAACTTTCAGCATGTCTAAGGAAAGATTGTCGTGACACGTTTGGAGGATGAATTCCTCTGTGACCAGATCTCGACAGTTCATTGCCTTATTATGGAAACGCTTGACAAAGTTCTCGACCGATTCTCCGTCCTTTTGCTTCTCATTAAACAATGTTTCGATTGACACCTTAGTGTCGTCATTGAATAAATTGGTAAGAAACATGCTCTCCATGTCGTCCCAGCTATTGATACGTCCTGGCTTGAGATGGCAGTACCAGTCGAAAGCGGCCGCGCGAAGGGTCTAACCAATGATCGTACCATTAGAGGTTCATTGCCTGAAATGACGCCTAGATAGGACTTGAAGTAAATCAAGTGTTGAGTGGGTAAACCCCTTCCGTCAAATGGCGTGAAGTTAATCAGGTTGAACTTCGCCAGATACGAAATCGATTCTCACTCCCTCGGATAAGGACACGGAATGTCAGTCTTCTTTACCTCTTGAGAAGACATCAAAGCGTTGATCTTGCTCTCAAGGTTTTTTATTTTCAGATCTTTGTCTACATCTTTTTTCAGGCGACTTTGAGGAAGAATTGTGGGGCCACGCCCAGTGTTGGTATTGTTGATGGGGCCACCCCCATTGTTGGGGCCACCCCCATTGTTGGTGGCCACCCCCAGCATTTTTATCATCGGGAGGGGTATCGGCATTGATATTCTCCTCCACTTCTAAGTCGCTATCTACCTGATTGGTAGTATGGTGATGACTACATTCACCGTGCTGATTTGATAACTCTTGGAGCTGCTGGGCATGTAAATCCTTGACCCGTTGTACAGTCATCTCCATCTCGACTTTGAAATCCTCCTTCTGTTTAGCCAATGCTTCTTGAAGGAGCTGAGCCATCTGCTCAATAGTGATCATGAATGCTTCTCGAGATCACCCCGTACTAGACACGGTGTTATCAGAGCCAATAGCAGAGCATGTATCTGATGTATCATCATCCGTAGATCGTCCTCTACTCGGTCTAGGTCTGATAGTCCCGGACCGTAGCCAAATGAGACGCTGAGATGCTCTGGGGAAAGGATCAGGATTAGAACGCCGAGTTGACTTTTCCTTATCGGTCACATTGATAGTGACCTTCGAGAATCTGTTAGCTTGACTGGTTGATCCTATTTTGAGGAAGCGCCTTGATTTGAGTTTGGACGCTTCTGTGGAGATCCTTTCGAATATAAAGACCCTTTGTGGAGCGGTATTGGGGCAGCTACATTCTGATAGTACTATCTTGATTAACCTCTCACAAGGACAGTAAGAGTCCATTCTGGGGTATTTCTCTTTCGAGACTTACCCCCAACCCGATAGTACAACTCGTTAGCGTTGTAGCCAGAGCAACCTATCGGCTATTTTTTTTTTTTTTTTTGTTTTAATGATGTCGTCTGTCGGATGCATCTTCTTCTAATTAGGTGACATCTTGTCGGCATTTACAACCAACCCGATAGTACAACTCGTTAGCGTTGTAGCCAGAGCAACCTATCGGCTATTTTTTTTTTTCTTTTAGTTATAATGATGTCGTCTGTCGGATGCATCTTCTTCTAATTAGGTGACATCTTGTCGGCATTTACAAGAGTCGCTCGTTCGGAATCACACCTTTGTGAGGGTGAAACCCTAACGGGCTCCTAGTTTTTCATACGTACCCCCAGGTGGGTGGTTACGGGAATCAACTTGTTGGGAGGTTGCTTACGACCCCCTGTCTGGATGGTTGCTCGGGAATCATTCAACAGACCCAAGCGTTTCTTAACAGGGGCTTTTTCCGGAGGTACGGGAGCAGAAGGAGCGGGATCTGAAATTGACAAAGGCTGGGGAGCAGCCTTGGAGCTAGAACTGAGTGAGAGACGACTGGTGTCTCTTGTCAGGTAGAGGCGTCTTAACTGTCTTCAGTGTAATTTTAGGTGCTGCCTTGGGCTTTGGCACCCAAACCTGCATAGATCTTGGTGATTCTTTAACCACCTCTTCTTCTTGCAGTTCTTGTGCCTTTCGTATAAAGATCCGAGCATGCGCAAGAAGTGCGCGCTTCTGGATACGCTCCTCAAGAATAGAACTGGTTCGTTTAACACGAACTCATTTGTTAGTTAGTGGTTAGGAGGAGGACCCCGATGCTTGTTGTAGCGACGGTACCCACTTGGCGCCTTCTAAACTCTAGATCCACTTGGTAGAGGAGTCCGTCCATCTGTTCCAAAGCTTTAACGAATTGACGGGCAAGATGTTGGCGGCGCCTCTCACGAGTCCTTTTCGTCAGCACCGGTGCGCCTTTGAAGGGCAACTCCATGACCTTTGAGGAGTTGTCATGAGCATCAGATCCAGCTTCCTTGGAGGCCAGAGAGGAGCCTTTCACAGCATTCGGTCGAAGATTATCACACCGAATTTTCAAATATGAAGGCCAATTAACCTTCTTCACGGAAGTGGTCTTCTTTCGCTTGCAGGGAGAGGTAGATCTGGAGGAGGAGGAGACGTACTCCTCGAACTTCTCCTGGTCGAACTCGTATTCGACATCTTCATCCACAAGGATCTTGATCAGCGGCTGCGGCACGACAGCCTCGGCAACGAGGCTGTTGGCTCTCACTGTGGTCGCCAGCATGTTCACGTTGAAAGTTGGTTTGTTCATTGCAGGACTCATTATAACTTTAGTCGTTACAATAAGTTCAAAAAAAGACTTTTTATAAGTCTCCTTACATAATGAAAATAAAAAAAAACGATTACAACTTTCTGAGAACACATGCAGAGAGATTGTTTATCGGTCTTCTGCTTACGCGGGATCTTTGTCGGTGCAGGGGTTTATCCGTGGACTACTAACTGATCAGATCCGAATAAAGATTTATTTGTCTCGTAAAGGAGATAAAAAATTAAAGTGATTATCTCGGCAACAGCGAGACAATCACTCTTCTCGTGAATCACAGCTAGGTGCGATCTCAAGGGAAATGAATGAACGGGATGCAGTTCTCTCGAACTCTTCCTCTCTTTGTGTTGAATAACTCGCCAAGATCTCTTCCTCCTCTCTAAAATTTGTACTCCTCACTCTTCAATTCGACAGGGTTTCGCCAAGGTTCGAGAATTCCAGATCTGTGCAAATGAAGGCCCTAGGGCCATATTTATAGGCTTCAGAAGCTCAGTTTTCGGATAAGAACGACTGCTTTGATCTCATCTTCAATTGTAACCACTTAATCACATTGCAAGATAGCTTGAAATTAGTTGGAGAGGCTTTAGGCTGAAGAAATACCGAAATCTTATCAAAAAACTAGTTTCTGGACGGTTAACGGGCGAAAAATAGCGTTTCAAGGCACGAGACAGACTTTGTGTCTCGGCCTTGGTCGAGACACAGAGTCTGTCTCGGCCTTGGCCGAGACACAGAGTGTGTCTTAGCCTTGGCCGAGACACAAGATGTGTCTCAGCCTTGGCCGAGACACAAAATGTGTCTCAATTTTGGCCGAAACGTCGTTTTAGCGCGCCTTGACTGTTTTCCTTCTAGTTTGCCGGTCTGATCTCGGAATGACGTGATTCAACATGCGTTGAAAAGCCGAAGAAGATATCTACAATCTCCCATGAGTGAATCACACGTGGGGTGGATGAGACATGAGTGACGCTTCGTCTTTCTGTTATTCTGCCGTCACATTGATTCGTACGCTTCGTCAACTCGCTTCATGAGTTTGTCAACGTTAGATAATTCTCCTTGACTCGGATAATGATGTTCATCATCTATTCTTCATTTTGAGCTATGTGTGGGAACCTATAGGTAATTTTTGATGCCTACAGTGCACAACACATGCTCAAAATCCAGCCTTGATCGGTCGACCAGTGCATATGTTTGGTCGACCGACCAGAGGAAAATCCCAATTTCCTGAGAGCAAATCAGCCGACTGATTACTTTGATCAGTCGACCGACTAAAGGGAATTTTTTTAGTTCCCTGAGAACGTTAATTTGATTGGCTGATCCGTTTGATCAGTCAACCGACCAAGTGACGGATCGAAAACGTTAGATTTTATAAAAAATTCATTAAAGACGAAATTTTTTTCAAAGAAACTCATATATAAAACATTGATTTAATGTAATTAGGGTTTACTCTAAAACATGAAGCCACAATTTTGAATTTGAGGGGATCTAATAACCCTAGCGTGATTATGTTTGTAAAATCATCAAGAAAACCATTAATCTAGCAAAAATCTCATGTTAGATCTATTTCAAAACTTCAACCCTAATAAAAGAATCTAATGGATAACTTTTTAAATCAGAAAGAAATAATCTTTTACATCATAAGTTTAAGGGGTGATCCCTACACATAAAAAATAGGTTTTGAAAATCCAAGAAAAACAAAGAAAAATGGAACATTATCATGGGGTGTTAAAAACATGTTTAAAATCTCGTATTTAACATAGGGGGGTGGCCAAACAATTATTCATCATTAAAATATAGTTTTTGGGATCTAATCTCCCTAAACATCCCTTAAACAGGTTTTAGTTTATTAATTAGGGTTCTACCCATCGAAATCCTATTTTTTCTTCATTTAGTGTTCGGATCTACAGATCTTATTCATCAAATTAGGGTTTTAAACCATTAGCAACGAAAAACTAAGGGGATGAGTTTGGAAAGAGATGAATTTGTCTTCCAAGATCGCTTTGATCTCCCAAACGTGCGAGGAAATGCGATCCTCCTTCAAAAACTCTCCATAAAATGAAATTGAGAAGTTAGAGTTTTGAGGGGGTAACTGCTGCAATGAGAGAAAAGAAAATTTGGGTACATTTATATATATATGATCAAATGGACCCGAACTCACTCGACTCGAAACCCAGTTCTGAAGGTCTATCAGTCGACCGGTCCCTTTGATCAGTCGACCGACTAGAAGCTGGATTTCAGTTGACAGATTCTTATATACATGCATGTTTATACTTTATATATTCATATATGCACAATATCGATCTCAAATTGATTACAAATATACTCATTCATCCTAAAATAATATCAACAATAATAAAACTCATTTATTATTATTTACCATAATATTTTCAAATTTTCAGGATTTTGCAACATCCTAGCAATATGATATACAATAAGATATGCAAGGATAAGAAAAATACAATAGGCGATATAAACAAGCACAAGATGTAAAAGAGAGATAGTGCGCAAATGACAATCGCAAACACACGATATGATCACGGAGTTCGGTCAACCCTCGACCTACGTCTTCGCTCCTCACCTCAAGGAGATACACTAAATCTCAAATACTACACAATAATGGTTTTTAAGTTCACCGATAACTTTTACAACTCACACGATGTCAATCACACAAGCTACACTTCTTTAAGTGTTGGACTACCCGTGTCATATTAAGAGTTTGGAATTACAACCTCTCCCTAGGATTTACAACCAACCCACTCCTCTTGGAATTGACTCCGGTGTTTCCCAACCACTCCTCTAAGTGTCCTTGTGTATTACAACGTGTTTAACAATAAGTGCAGATAAGAGTTTTGTTCTCTAAACTTAGTGAGAACGAAACATAAACCTCTCTCAATGAAAACACTCTCACAACTCAATTTTACTTAATATGAAATACTAAAGCTCAAGTGATTGTGTGTGTAAATAATGAGTAAAATGAAATTAAAATCAATTAAATCTAGCATATATGAGAATCAAAATATAAGATCAGCTAGAAGAAAGAGTTTAGAAAACTTCTCCCAAAACAAGGAGGATTGAGATTTGACGATGAATGCTTCTAAACCAAAATTGAGATCATTGTCTTTGTAAAACTCTTTTTTCAAATGAATAAATACACTTGATCTCTTTTTCCAAATTGGCTAAACAAAAAAATTAATTTCAGGTTGGCCTTGAGGACTATTTATAACCTCAAAGTGAAAACAAATCAAAACTAGCCGTTACAGTAAAAAGCATGATCAGTAGAGTGGTTGAATACATCGGTCGACTGAGAAATAAAAAATTTAGCCGTTACAGTAAAAAGCATGATCAGTAGAGTGGTTGAATACATCGGTCGACTGAGAAATTTAACCGTTGGCTAAGAGTGGAAAAATAAAGCAATTTCGGTCTACTAAAAAAGAATAGGTCGGTCGACTGAAAACATTGTTCTGTCAACTGACACGAGTGATCGATCGACTGATCGACTGACAAAACTAATGATGTGAAAACTACTTCTGGCAAGTCAAGTAAAAAGTTTCATCGGCTGACTGAAAAGACTGTTTGGTCGATTCAAGCATTCGGTTGACTACAAAATTGATACAGTAGATACTTGAATTTTACTAAAAAGATGATTTTCTAAATTCGAATTAAAATAGCAAAACAATTCCAAAAATAGTAAAACTTGGAAAAACGTTTATACATATGAAAATAAACATGTTAGAAGAGGTATTTCTAAAATAGCATTTCCTATTTGTGAAAACTCATTATTTTGCAAAACGGTCAAAATTACGAGTTTGTTGTACACTTGATTTTGATGAAACTATTTCAAACAAGTTTTGAGATACATGTGAATGGATTAATAGACTTTAAAAAAGATGTAAAATAGTATCATTAAGTCAATAATTCAAAAACATGATATATTCCCAAATAGGTATATAATACGATAAACCGAAATAACGTGTATGTGTATGGTTTGAGCTTTAAGTATAAACACATCAAGTAAAAACCTAAAAATACTATACCCAAACAAATAATCTTCGTTAATCTCGATCTTGGTAGTGGGGATGAAGCGATAGTGTGTCTTTGACTTGAATGGCATCGCGCTTCATTCTGATTTCCTCCAACCTTCATGAATATCATCATTAAAGATCATGTTAATTCAACCACCAACGGAGGATGTTTGCGTAGGATACCTAACAAGTAAATACAAATACTCGAAAATAATGTTAGGAATTGTTTGTTAATCATCAAAACTAGATTAGACAATAGGCTCATAAACATGAGACCTAACAGGTCTTTGTCCAAACTTTGTAGTCAGCTCCCAAAAAATTGTTGGCTTGTTTCGTGGAACGAACTTTACATTTCCAAATGTTTGAGATGTACACTAGTAGAAAAACGAGCAATATAGACAAAAATTTTCGTCTAGGTTGCTCCATTTCCCGTCTAGATTGGTACACATAGACGAAATTCTGTCTAGTTTGCTCCGTCTAAGTTGGGACAAACTAGATGGAATTTCGTCTAGGTTGACCAACCTAGACGGACATCAACCTAGACGGAAGAAATCTGTCTAGGTTGGCAACCTAGACGAAATTCCGTTTAGGATGCTACTGTAGCAACAGTAGCATCCTAGATAGAATTCTGTCTATTCTATCTAGGATGCTAGTGTTGCTTCAGTAGCATCCTAGACGGAATTCCATTTAGGTTGCTCCGCTATAGTTTTTTTTTATTTTTTTTTTGTAGAATCTACATTCCACGCTATATAATATCTAACACCAAATCATGTTCATATTCAACCCAATCTAATTATATTTCAATATCAAATACAATTATATTCAAATAATACATTCACCAAAATACTAGAGCGTAACATAAATTATTTACATAGACAATAACTAATTTTCACACGTCAAGGATTTATACAATGAAAGAATTCGCGAAAGCCATGAGAAAGGTAAATTTATAGATGTGAAGAGAAGTAGAGACAAAGCAATATTATTCCCCATCAGAATTAAAGAAACAGACATCCTTCATCTCAGAGTAGTATACATTTTTCAAACGCATGTCCTCCTCATGTATCAATACAGGATAAAAAAATCCAAATAAGAAACAGAAAATCCAATAGAACAAACCAATGGAATATAAAACATAAGCAAGCATAAACAGGAGAGAACAAAAGCTTCTCATAATAAGAACTAAAATAAACTTTAGAAACCTTGAATGATTACCTTTTCTCTCTTGTCCAAGTATGTTTTCATCAGGTACGAAACAACTCTCAAAAACAAGCTCACATCTGCAGGAAGCATTAACATAAAGACTTAAAAAGGTAATGTTTAAAAATAAAATAGTGCAGAATTATAAATGAACAAGTGAAACTTACATATCACTTCCTCGCATTCCAAGTTTGTCCAACTTCTGGGCAGTAGAGAAACTACAAAAGTGAACACCTGTAAGCAGGGAGAACTCATATCATGACTTAGCATTGAACAATATTGACAACTATGCATTAAAACTAATGAAGAGTATATGTTGCTTCAACTAAAAAATATATATTCAGAAACTGTACATGATAAATGACTAACAAAAAGTAACTTACTGAGTCCATATTAATAAGTACAAACTAGAATAGAATATTATAAATACCCTGGCATCCCTTTCTCAATTATAAATGCTGTTATTCCTTTTGATCCAGCAGTAATGTCTATTTTTGCATAAATTACCTGCTCCAATCACAACCTATCAGTTCAAAATTGTGCCCCTTTCTATATTACAAAGAAATAGCATTTCTGGAGTACATAAAATTCTTTGATATTCTTTTCTCATAATTGCAGTTCATGAATTCTACATGCCACTGAAGGGGCATTTAGTAAAAAGTTGGGGAACAAAAGTAAAAACTCATTTATCAAATGTAAGAACAGATTATGATAGCTGGTACGGGTTTGAATCCCTTAAATGCATAAAAGAAATTATCAAAAATAGAAAATAGTTTTTCCTAAATATGTCAAAAGATTATTGTAGACGAAGACATTAATCTATCTGTTATTTACTCTCTCGGAGGAATAGTTCAAATTGGGTATGTTCTGCAAAGAATTAGAAACTAAAGATAAATACAAAAGCAACAATACAGTGAAAATATAAGAGTTCATCAATGTTTGAAATATGTCAGAAGAAGAAATTTTGATATTTAGAAGATACAGGTGAAATAAACCTGAGATCAATTCAGTATGACTTATAGTTACAGGATATGAGTCCATATTCAAGCTTGACCTGTTAATATCGAGCAAAATTTTTGACAAACTCCATCCATAGATACTTACATACCTATTTAGTAGACACCTGTTCTTTGTTCTTTGCTATTAAATCTGTCACTTATAATTACTGGTGGATGGGAGGAAACATATAAATGTCAGCTAAATACTTTACGAGTGATATATTACATAAAGTACTGCAGAAAAATTGATCTAGGTTACTAAGTAGAAACACTTTCAAGTTCAACCTATGAACCTGCAGAAAAATTGATCTAGGTTACTAAGTAGAAACACTTTCAAGTTCAACCTATGAACCTATCTGAATGAATATATGCTTTGATCTAGGTTACTAAGTAGAAACACTTTCAAGTTCAACCTATGAACCTATCTGAATGAATATATGCTTCTTTGCTTTGAGTTAGAAAAATCTTATTCTAAGATCTCAAATTAGTATCAATGCGGAGGGTAAATAAGGCACAACATGTTCAAAGTGTTAATTAATTAAGTATCAATATTTACAATGAAGTAAACTAAAAACCAATGACTGAACACAGAATATTTTATTTAGAAAATAACTAAGTGGCCAAAAACACACCTTGATATGAGTCGAATTAGTCATTGGGAAATCGTTTATTCCTGAGGGGCACATGAAAGACTGCACAAAGCAAGAAAAATATGTCAGGAGATGCAACAGGAAAGAGATATTTCACACACAACTTTTGCTATCAATAAGCTGTTAACACAAACAGGAAAATATATGCAGTAATATATTTGCCATGGAAATTAACAGCCGCTTATAGCACACCAAATAAAACCTTCATGATAGGTATTTATTGATTGACACACCATACATACAATAGTGATAATAAACATAAGAAAAATCGCACTAGTGGGGACAAAAACTACCATAAAAATTATTTATTCAAATATATTTATATTTGTAAAGTTATTACCCAGGGGTGGGCATTGGAGTTCAGCCACTTTTGCAAGAAATATACTAGAAGCAGCAATCATCAATGGAAAGAACTAAAGACAACCATAGTCTAGTAAACTTAACTCAGCAGTATAGCGAGCCAAATACTGGGTTCTATATTCTGATTGATGAACGGAAAACTATATTTTTAATGTTAGATAAAGCTAAAAGAAGAACTCAGTATGCAATCTTTTTTTTTGGTCAATGAAAAATTTTATTCATTCAACCATATGAAAATTTTTGTACATCATGATTCTCATAATATGAGAAAACCTATATATTTGACAGATATACTAAAAAACATCATATGTACTCCGAAAAACTATTTACAGTGATAAAACCCATTCTCTATCTTCCGGAGCAGTATTGCCATTGAGTATTAGTATCAACATATCAACTTTGATCTCTTTAACTAGCTGATCAGGCCCTTTGGATTTCTGAATAAAAATCCTGGAGTTCCTTTCATTCCAAATCTTGTATAATGAAGTGTTAAAGGCCATCCTCTTAATCCTTTGCTTAAAACCCTTGCCTCTCAAACTGGTAGTGAACCATTCCAACATACAATTCCAGTTACAAGAACGCCATCTGAAGTTAAGCCACGACATGATCTTGTTCCAGACATTCATAGAGTATTCACATTCAAAAAAGAGATGGTCACGACTCTCTATTGCATCACCATTGCAAAGATAACAGGAATTTGCATTCAGTACCCCCATCCTAGCCAACCTGTCTTGTGTTAGCAACCTGTTTTGAACAGCAAGCCAACTTATGATGGAGTGCTTAGGGTAATTTAAATTTCCCCAAACAGTATTATACCATGGAACTTTGAGGGAAGTTGGAGATAGAATTGTATACAAGGCTGATGGTTTAACTTTAGAATTCTTGTAGCAAGATCCAATGATAAGCTTCAGGTTATCAGCTCCTCCAGTTAAATCCAAAGCCTTATCTCTGATTTCAGCATTTGTTTCTATATCTTGAGTGTTAGAATTGAGTATTTGACCAGTTTTCTGCATTAAAAAATTTAATTGTTGGATGTTTGAGTCAATATGTTAGTGGTCTATGTGGAAGTTTTAATCATAGTATCTAACCCTTTTCTAAGACACCAAAATGTTTCTCATTATCAAAACTTGGAGGAATTAGATTCATCGGCTGATTTAGAAGAGATTGATTCTGGTATGCAAGATTGGGTTGTAAATAATTATTTGGTGTATTGAATGGAACTGTGTTTTCTCTAGGAAATTTTAGAGTTGAAGAGGGAGTGAAATTTTAATTTTTGAAGAAGTTTTCCTAATTCTATGCAAAATTTAGATAATTTCTCTAATCTGAGTTGTAGGTTGGAGAAAATGGGTCATTCACAGGATGTTGGAATGCAACATTTACCTGACTTGTGGTTGATTGTTATTTAAGAGAAGACATTTCTCTGAAATATGGGTTCAGGATATGCAGTTATGACATCTTGGGGCAGAAACTTGATTGATTTGAGCTACACCTCATTCTTTGATTTCTAGGGCCTCTAGCGTACACAGGATTATAGCCAACTTTACTTCAGAGGTTATGTTTGACTCTAGGAAAACACCACTAGATTTGGTTAGGTGAATTGATAAAACCCTTTCATCACAATGTTTCTACTGTATCGTTTTATTAAATAAACTCTCTAAAAATTTTCAAGCTTCATCACAGTTTTTCTTTATGAAATCAATTCATGTGCAAGCAGTATATTATTAGTGATTTGCCTTCCTTCCACAAATGCACTTTGAGCTCCATTGACTAGAACCCCCATAACTGGTTTTATTCTATTCACCAATATTTTTGAAATGATTTTATAGAGGACATTGCAGCAAGATATAGGCCTAAATTCAGATGGGGAAGTAGGACATTTAACTTTAGGGATGAGAGAAATGGCAGTAGAGTTAACCATACCTAACAGTTTCCCATTTTTGAAGAAATCCCCTATGGCTTGAGTAATTTCATCCCCAATAATGCTCCAGGCAGACTTGTAAAACTCAATATTGTAGCCATCTGGCCCAGGGGCCTTGTTGTCTGACATGGTGAAAATGGCATCCTTTATTTCTTCCTTGGTAACAGGGGCAATTAAATCCATAGCCTGAGAAGCATTTAAACATGGACCTGAATGAATAATGTCAATATTTGGAGGAGAAGTATCAGTAGATGTTCCCATGAGACTTTTGAAATGAGAGATTAACTCATTAGCTATTCCATCACCATCAGTGATCCGTTGCCCCAAATTATCATATAAGAGCATAATCCTGTTTTGGTGCCTGTCAGCCTTTATCCTGGAATGGAAAAGATTTGTACATCTGTCTCCATGAACACTCCAGGAAATCCTAGCCTTTTGTTGAAGAAAAGAAAGCTCACAATCTTGTAATCTGTTAAGATTGGATATACACTCTTTTTCCCGTTTTATTAACATAGGACATAGAGGACTTGTCTGAAGGTTTTTTTGAATCACTTCCAGAGCATACTCAGTATGCAATCTTGATGAAGATATTGGCATATCTTACATTTCCTTCACCCTCAATAGCATCAAGATACTTCCTATAACAGAAATAGAAACTATCAATATTAATAAAACCTAGTCGAATAATCAAGAACTGAAAGAATTGCTAATATACCGCAGAAAACCAATGGTGGTCAGATAGCCAGTGGGGGGATCAACTACTAGCAATATGTCTTTATCCACCTCTTTCACCTGAATAGAACGTGCACAGACATTGAACTATTGAAGTAGGACCTTATGATGAGAGCAACATGACCAAAGTAAACATTAATTTTATTATATAAGAAAGAAAAATCTAGTATTAGATAGACAACACTTAACATGTTCCTTTTAAAATGCAAACAAATGCAACTACAGATTACACAACACACATAAAGATCCACACTCAAAACAAGTATAAATGTATGAATTGGCGATGTTTATCATGTTACTATGTCCTATAGCTGTCCTTGATCCTACAATTCACAAAGTCAGTTGCAGAATTTGACAGCTATGAAGTTTCACTTTATCAAAGTATGATCAAGAAAGTAAGAGAGGAAAAAAATCAAATATATACTTGATTGCTCCATCCAAAGAAGAATCCACATGGAACTTTAGTTCCTTTAAGAGATGATAAAATTAACATATCTTCAAAATATATGATAACAGTTAAACACCGCAAGATACCTGACTTCAACATACCACAATATAAAACAAAGTTTTTTAGTGAACCAAATCTATTTAAGATCGTCCAAGTAGAGCATACCCATATTTAAGGCTTCAGGGAGAATAATTATACATATGAAAAATGAGAATATCAGTGGATTTATAAGAGTTGTGTCTTATAACTCTAAGGGTCTACCTAGAGAGTAGTCAGTTCACATATATAAATTTATTATCATATAGGTATACACACACACATATATATAAGTAATCCATATCGAAGCTAATCTTGGTCAGTTCCTAAACTATCTCCTGTGGAGAATGTGACATACGTCAGTCATTCCTAAACTTCTCCACTGGAAACAACTATTATCCATTTCAGAATGTTATTTCTGGTTGCTGCAGTGGGGGTAAACTTCAGGTTTCTGCTGTGTATAAAGCTTTAAAAGGGGATGTACCCTCTGTAGCCTGGGCTGATACAGTATGGAGGGGTCTACAATTCCCTAAGCACTCTTTCATATCTTGGCTAGCGATTCACTCCAGACTTTTGACAAGAGATAGATTATGCAGGCTGGGGTTGCTGGATACAAACCAATGTATTCTCTGTTCAAATTCCCAGGTGGAAACGTGTGCACATCTATTCTTTGCGTGTCAGTTTTCAGCAAATGTATGGAACAAGGTGATGGCTTGGATAAATTTTTCTTGGAGATCATGTGATTGGTGCCAACTTATTAGGTGGTACAGCTGCAGGGTCAAAGGAAAGGGATTTATGCACAAGCTAAAAAGATTGGTCTTCTCGGCAACAATTTATATGATTTGGCAAGAGAGGAACACAAGAATTTTTTAGTGCAAAGCTAGGGAGCCTGAAAAGGTCTTCCGTGCAATCAAAATCTCCATTTATTCAAAAATTTTGAATGACAATTTTCCTCCTCAAATGAAGGAAAAGCTTGAAAGAATGTAACTCTTTTCTTCTTCTTGTATACTGCCAGTTATTTTTCTGGTGTTAGTGATGTACAAAAACGCTCATACTTGGTTTGATGAATAAAGTTTATTTTCATTGACAAAAAAAAAAAACAACTATTATCCATGCATATCCAGCTTTCATGCTATCATCCATACCTATCTCATTCACTATTGACATGGTTTAATTATCTTGATAGTAGTTATATATACATATTTTCCATTAATTTATTAGTTTCCAATGAAGAAATAATCATGGTGGGTATTCATTTGAATAATTGTTTTTTCAGATCATAATATTACTACAATGTGCATATATACAATAGCATTGTAATATGAGGTCTCGTTTATCACATAGGAATACTTAATTTGTTAGTTTCCAATGAATAAATAATCATGGTGGGTATTCATTTGAATAATTGTTTCCCACAGCAAATAAAATAACACTGGAACTTGATAGGATTGTATTCTACTGTATACTAAGTTTCTTGACCAATAAAATGAGAGAAATTGGTTTCTAAACATCCTTCGGAACTTCTAATACCCACAACTTCAATCCTTGTGGGCATGCCCTCAATATCTTAAATTTTTGTGTAGGCATGTACATAGAAAATAAATTAAGCAAAATATCGAAAACAAACTTAGCAACTTGAACTCTATTTCCAGCCTCTAAAACATTATAATCAAATGATGAATTCTCATCATTTTTTTCTCCTATCGAAACATGCTCAAGAAAAGGCATAAATTTAACTGAATTAGTTTTCCATTCAATATTACAACAACCAGCGGTTGCTAATTTAACAAACTGGCCATCTTGAAATTATTTCACAAAGCATATGCTTATAAAAAAAACATAAATAATAAGCAAACCCTATTTCATCCAAACATGAAAAGGAGAGATGAAAAAGAATGATTCAAATATAGACGAAAATTCCGTCTAGATTGAGTGTCCATTTTTAAAAAAATAAAAATCGTCTAGTTTGTCAATATAGACGGAAATTTCCGTCTAGATTGATTCAAACTAGATGGAAAAAAATTTCTTCTAGTTTGTTCCGTCTAGTTTGTTTATTTTTCTACTAGTGGTACGATAGCATACAATTTATAAAAAAACTAATGATAATGTGTTAACACTTATGTTAATTCTCCAATTTATTGTGTTTAAGTTCCGTATTTTAAGGTGTATACTACTAAAGATTTTCAGATTTTAGTGGAGAATATTTTTATTTGGTTTTCATAGTATAAATTTAACAAATCAAGATGAGTATGCTTAATTTACACTTTAAAATACATCACTTATCTAATATCAAGTGAGGAAATTAAATCTTTTATGAAGTCTTTGGTTTTTAGTACTGATATATGTAATATTATCATCAAGACGCTTATTGGTGAAGTTACTTATTACTTTTTCATACATGTGCTAGTTTGTAATCTTGGTTTCACTTATTTGTTCCTACATAGATACATGACCTGAACCTTGTATGCAAAGATTAGGATTAGTGGTACTCAACCTAGCTACATACATACGGTACCTGAGCATTGTCCTACTTCTACATGCGTACACACGGTGATTATGAAGTTAATTATAAATCGCTCATGAGTACTACAAAGACTAGGTTGGGCACCAAGAGTTAAAAAGAGCAGGTTAAGTCATTTAAATGAGAGAGAGAGAGAGAGAGAGAAAGAAGAAGGAGAAGAAGCAACCACAAACACTGAAGGGTTAGCCTCTTCAGCCTCTCTTCGTACAGCAGAAAACAGTACCTAGCTTCTAAGGGCATGCAATGCACATCCCTTTCTTAAGTATTAATTGAGAAGCAGTAAATAGTCAACAGCAGGCTGAATGTTTTCTTCATTTATTTACCCTATCTATTTTTAAAGAGAAAAGAGGAGAGCGGGCGGTACTGTAATAAAAGTGCATAGAGCTGCCAAGTAAAAAAATATGGGGTTGAGATCAGTTAGCGAAATCATAGAAGAAAACAAAATCTTGTGTGATATCTTCGTGTAATCTTAAGGGATCTCTCCGTGATATAGAAAACAGGCAGTGGATGATTACCCTAGAGAAAAGGGGCATTGTTTGTGTACCATCCTAGAGCTGCTCCCTATTAGGTATTAGTTAAGAGTTAGGATCACATCCTTTTATGTGCTAGAGAGAGAGAGAGATTGCATCTTATATAGAGGCCAGTGATGTGAAAGAGAGAAAGAGTAGAGGGGTGTTACTAAATGGTGTAGATAATCTAAAAAATAAATGAAGTATGAGAAAGAGGAATAAGATAGCCGCAGTGGCAGCAGCAGGAAAGAATTTATGAGGGTGCCATGTGAAGAGGATCTCCTCACTTTCTTGACCCAAGAGACAAATCATGTACTTGTAAAGTGATATAATTTTCTTCACATTATTTCCCGTCTAGGATCTCGTGTTTGAAAGTTTACATCTGAGTATCCTTTTCTATTCCTTTCTTTCGTTCTTTTAAGGGGTTGTTTGGTTTGCCCAAAAATTAGGGAAAATAAAGGAACAAGAAAAATGGATAAGTTTTTCATAACATTTTTTTTCTTTGTTTGGTTCACATCTAACAAGAAAAATGATGATGTGTCAAATTCTTATTAGTTGATGTGACCCACATTTTAGGACACTCATTTCATGGTTTTTTTTTATCAATGAAAGCTTTGTATTCATTTACCAATTGGGAAATTTGAGTACATCAGTTCATTTCATATTTTACTGGAAGTAACAATGAAAGAGAAAAAATTTACATTTGCTCAATCTTCTCTTTTATATAAGTGGGAATATCATCATTTAACACCTTTGAAAGAATAGTAAACTTCACAGATCGAAACACAGCTTCAGGCTCTCTTGTAATGAACTGGAATGTCTCCTGCCATATTGCATAAACTAAAGTAGATAGAGCCATTCTTTTGAGCTTCTTCACAAAGCTCTCACCCTTCAACCTCAAGCTATACCAATCAACAACATTGTCCCAAACACATGATCTCCATTTATAGTTCAGCCAGTCCATGACTCTATTCCATATGTTTGTTAAATATTCACATTCAAAAAATAAATGCTTGCAGGTTTCCTGCTGTTGATGAGAACATAGAACGCAGGTATTTGTGTCAAGTATCCTCATGCGACATAATCTTTCTTGAGTTAACAATCTTGAATGAATGGCAAGCCATAGGATAAAAGAGTGTTTAGGGTAGTGCCATCCATCCCAAACTGTTTTGGACCATGGAGTTTGTACATTTTGGTGAATAAACTCATTGTAGATAAAGGATAGTTGTACCTTGTCCTCAGAACAATTCCTTGCAATGACATTCAAGACATTTGTCACATTGTCAAATTTGCCAGTCATCTTATCCCTGATTATGATTATCTGCTTCCACATCCAAGAATCACTAACTCTGGCTTGAACTTTTTTCCATATGCTAGTTAGTCTTAGGTAGTTTTCATGAACCCATTTAATCCATAACATATCCTTCTTCAAATGAATCATTCATAAAAGCTTCAAAGACGCAGCATGATTTTAGATTTTAGCAAAATAGATCCCCAAACCTCCATGATTTTTGCTCTGACAGACAGTGGACTAGGAAACCAGATGAATTTTGTCATTCCATAGAAAATCTGAGCATAAACTATCTATTTTCTCCAAGACTTTTACTGGTAGAATGTAGTTGTTAGTCCAAAAGTGATGAATACCTAAGATGACTGATTTAATAAGCTGTAATCTTCTAGCAAAGGACAGTGTTTGTCACGCCCCGCTTCCCAAAATACCCGGGAATCAGAACGTGAACAAGCCCGCGACGTATTAGATCAAGGAGAGTAAATAAAAATAATCATTTCTCCTCAACCTAATACGCTAAGCGTCTGGAAATAAATACAATGCGAAGTCACAGGTCCCTGATCATAATCAGCAAGAATATAATAGACAAACTCAGAATAAAAAATATCATATCACAATGGGATATCATCCAAGATATAAAAATACGGGTCAAACATGCCCTTATACATATCTGAACAAAGAATAGTAGAGAAATGTAAAATACAATGATCAGGCGGAAAAGAAATGCTACAAGGTAAACTAAGATCATCGATAACTAGAGAGAATAACTAAACTTCGGCTTCTTCTTCTGCTTCATCTACAAGGCACTCCTGCTGAGAATCTTCTAGCTCCTGTTGAACCTGTTCTTCCTCTAATTCTGACGTACACTAGAGAAAACAGGTGTACGTCAGGGTGCATGGCACACGGCAAGACCCCACAAAAGAAATAGAACAACGAAAACCAAAGCCAAAATCGATACGATAACAGAATGACAAAGAAAACGTACAACATGAAATCCAACAAAATCAATCAAGTAACAAGTCGATCATGCAACTAGCAATCAGAACAATCATCCAACTAACATGGCCATACAACTAGATAGAATTAATACTTAAAAATCTACAACGCGAGACGTAGTACGTCGAGCGAAATAATCAAAACAAGGAAACCCTCATGTATATACCTTATGTCTCAAATTAAAGATAATTAAATATTAATCCCGATCAATGTATGGAAAGGAAGTACAACTAGCCTACATCTCACACGAATTCATACTTAGCCAATAAACCAGGTCATGTGACTAGCCATCCTAAAACTCACTGGTCCACATCTCACATAAAGTCAACATTCATATCACTGGATAACTGACTGCTCATAAATCCTCTACGCGCATCCAATACCGCTACACGAATCGGTAAGAGGACTACACGCAATCCGATCTCAGCCTGGTTCGAACTCAGGCAAAGCTCAGGTGACGAAACAAGTCACGGACTAAAGTGACTACACGAATTTACTTTAGACCAACAAACCAACCCCAGTGACTACACGAATTCACCGGCGCGGGCTGGAAGATACATCAACAGTCACATCCAAGCACATGAATATTAACTTCCCCACCCCAACTCTCTCGTATTTTCTAAGTCAAACACAACCGACATTGAAACTCGGGTTCACCACCTAAACTCAGTCAACACACCCACACATGTTACTAAGTCTGTTCATGACGCACGAGACCACTAAGTCATGAACTACTAAAGGTTCTCAAACAAAATTAGGAACAATAATAATATGACTACTCCGATGCAAATACATTAAAATAGAACGCAAAATATAAAATGCAAACATAAACAGTAAAACATACATGCATTCCGGTTTCATTAATATCTTGTTATTCAAATCTCAAAACCACTCATAAAAATTATACGCAGCTAAAACAATATCGAAAATAACTATTGGTTAAAAGAAAACTAAAATTCGTTATCGTTTTGCACATGAAATGTCATAGTCTACAACTACCAACACAAAATCATAAATTAATCTAAAATCCAAAATAAATAATTCCTTTTTTAAAATAATTTCTTTTAAATCACCATAATTATCAAATATATAATTCTTTTGTCGAAAATATAAATACTCTTTTAAATATCATAATTAAATATTTTAAAATACTAGAAAATTATTTTAACTAGTATCAAAATTCATGGTCCTTACAGTGTTTTCTCCATTTGCCAACTTTGAAACTGATCAGATATCTTATTAATCAAAGGGAGCAATCCAAGCATGACAATCTTTTCAAGATCAGAGGGACACCCAGATACCTCACTAGTAAAACCCCTTTAGAGAAATTGAGGAATGTACAAATCTAGAGGTTTAGACTGCTGTCAATACCACTCATATATATAGAACACTTATTTGGATTAGTTTCTAACCCAGAGACTTGACTGAACTCAGAGAGGCACTCCTTCAATTTTATTATTGAATGCATATCAGCTTTGCAAAAGAGTAACAAGTCACCAGCAAAAAATAAGTGTGTTATCTTTAGCCTTGAACATTTGGGGTGATATCTGAAAAGGCTATCATTTTTTAGAGTGCTCAATTTCTTGGACAGGTATTCCATCCCAAGAGTAAATAAGTATGGTGAAAGGGGATCCCCTTGTCTTAAGCCTCTAGCTCCTTTGAAATATCCATGCAATATACCATTAAGAGATAGGAAGAATTTAGAAGTGGTGATACACTCCATGATCCACTTGACCATATTCACAAGGACACCCAATCCTAGCAACATAGAGTTAATAAAACTCTAATGGTATCAAAAGCTTTCCTCAAATCAATATTAAGGATTTCTCTTGGAGATGTATGCTTTCTATCATAGTGTTTTATAAGTTCATGTGCTAATAAAATGTTACTAGAAATGAGCCTTACTTTGATAAATGCACTTTGAGCTTCATTGACTAAAAATCCTATCAACCCTTGAATTCTGTTGGCAATGACTTTTAAAATTATCTTGTACACATAATTGCAGCAGGATATTGGTCTATAATCTGAAGGAGTCTTAGGATTGAGTACTTTGGGTACCAAGGTGATTGATGTAAAGTTGAAAGCACCAAGAAGCATACAAGACGTGAAAAACTCCTCAGCAGTGAGGAAAATATCTTCATGTATCACATTCCAAGTAGCTTTGAAGAAAGAAGCAGTGTAACCATCTGGCCCAGGAGCTTTTTCACTAGATATTGAAAATAAAGCTTGTTTGATTTCATCTCTAGTGACTGGTGCACCCAGACTATTACTTTGAGTAGAGGAAAGAACATGTTCACTTGATATCACCCCTTAATCTATCTCCAAAGTTTGAGAAGCAGTGCCCAGGAGATTTGTGTAGTAACTAATGAATTCTAATGTAATATCTGAAATATCAGTTAGCCTTTCACCATTGTCAGTATACAAGGATAGTACCTTATTTTGATGTCTTTTGGCTTTCATAACAGAGTGAAAGAAGTGAGAGCATTTATCCCTATGTAATCCCCATCTGATGTTGGCTTTCTGTCTGAAGAATGAGGTTTAAAAATCAACCAGTCTTATATAGCTGCTCAAGCATTTCTTCTCTTTTGATATTAGGTCAGAGTTGAAAGGATCATCATTTCATGGTTTTTATTGATAAAATTGGAGGAAATTTTGTTTGATGTTTTCCTCATCTTTATCATTTTCTTTGATTTTAAGGAAAACAACCAAACATGCCCTAAGTGTCATCGCTAAAAGAAATTTACTACTTTTCTACTAGCAAGAAGAGTTTGAGAGATGAAATAACACAAAGTGAGGACTGTTAGCGACAGTTGCGAGTGGCTCCCGCTTGCACTATGGCTAGGATGCATGACCCTATGGAACATAGTAATTTATTATAATTTTTATTATAGTAATAAAATATTATTTTATATTATAACTATCTATCATAATATTAACAATATATTTAAGATTATTAATTAATATAATAAAGTATAATAGAAAATAGTAAATTATTATATAATAAATTATATTACAATATAATTAATATTATATTAAACATATAAACACTATATTGTAGTACAATATTTTATATCATAAAAATACTACAATAGGCTCCCGCTTGCACTATGGCTAGGATGCATGACCCTATGGAACATAGTAATTTATTATAATTTTTATTGTAGTAATAAAATATTATTTAATATTATAACTATCATAATATTAACAATATATTTAAGACTATTAATTAATATAATAAAGTATAATAGAAAATAGTAAATTAATATTTTATTATCTTACGTTATTATAGAATTTTATAACATAATATAATTAAGATATACAATTAATATATATTAGATGTTTAATAAATTAGATACACAATTAATATATATTAGATATTTAACAAATTAAGATATACAATTAATAATTAAGATATATATTATAATACGATTAATATATATTAGATATTTAATAAATTAATACTTCAAAATTATCCCACTTTCTTCATGATTGTCCCAAAGTTAAGAATGTGGTAATTTTTGGAGGTTGGGACAAAAAATTTGTATAAAAGTAGAATAATTTTGGGAAAAGTGGGGGAAATTGTCTCAATCTCGTTGTCCCAATGAATAACACCTTAAAGTAAAATCTCAATCTCATTGTCTCAATCTCGTTGTTCCAATGAATAACATCATAAAGTAAAGTCCCAAAAATTGTCCAACTTACCCTAAAATTACACCAACCAATAACTCCCCCTAAGTCTCTATATTGAGAAAACTTTAACTCAATTTGTTTGAGACCTTATATGACGAATTTCACTAAATCTCCAAATTGAGAAAATTTTAACTCAATTTGTTTGAAACCCCCTATTTGGTGAACTTCAATTCAACATTCGCCAACATAATGAAGCTTAAGCTTCACTTTCAACACAATAAATCCATGCAATGTTTAAGTTCGCTATAGAAGTAAAATTCATAAAGATCAAACACATGAAGATGAACAATTTCAGAAAAAAAAGTTCATTTTAATTGATCGAAGACTCTACTACATAAAGGGTGATGATATTCATACTATCAAATTATAAGGATGACGGGTATTTGTTACTATTTTCTACTACCATATGCTTCTAACTAAGGGTAATGTGAAAACTGAGGATCATACACGAGCTGTACTAAGCTATAGCCATTGATCCTCCAATCTCATAAAATTTGGGGAGCAGAAGTTCTCCCCATGTAGAAAAATAGATCCTACTTACTCCTGGCATAGGGCCTAGGAGTGCTTCTTCCCATTGATATGTCCCATGTAGAAAAAATAGCTCCTACATTTCTCTTCCTCTAGCATAGGGCCTAGGGAGAAGTAAGTAGGAGCTATTTTTTTACATGGAGAGAATTTCTGCTCCCCAGGTTTTGTGAGATTAGAGGATTAAGGGCTATAGCTTAGTGTTGTCTTATGTTAGGGCTATTTTATCTTCTATCGACATCTCTGATCTAAGCGAAAGAGACTTAGACATAGAGAAAAAGATGAAGAAGAAAATAGAGATGAAGATGATGAAGTTGTAAGGGGAATGGTGTTATTTATAGCCTTTTTCGAATCTAAACTTCCATATATATTTTGAGATTTGATTGGACCGGACAAAGATGCTAAATCATAGCCTAAAATATAGCAAAATTTGTAGCGATTCTTGTGAACCTTCAATCAAGAGATCTCATCCATAAATCACGATGCAAATCTAGAGGCGAAATCCCAACAACTATCGCCAGTTAGCCGCAATTGATGAACTTCACCCACACAGTCTAAAGTTAAGCGAGCTTCGTCGATACTCAGAATTAGCTAAACTTTGCTGATTTCTCAACTTTGCCTCGGCAATACTGAGAGTGAAACTTGTTCCAAACACAAAGTTAGACTAGTACAAGCATCATTAAGCCTTCAACATGAGTCTACAATAAAGGAAGTTATGTTCAATAATATATCTCTAGCAACCAAGTAGATTGAAGATAATTTTCTATCCATGACTCAAGCTATGTTTAATACTACACCTCTGGCTATTACCTAAAGTATTTCAATCCTAGTTGCAAGTCAAAATGAATCTTGATAACTTTGGGGGAGAGGTCTTGTAGATGATTAAAATATATTACTACCTAGGCCAATATTTAGCTTAGATCCAAGAAGTGAACGCCTATGGACTAAACACTTCGAATAGGCCTGAAACCGAGTCCACAACAAGCTGTAACGAATGTCACGTAACAAAACATGTGAACTTCACCACGTAGCCCACCTTAACTCAACCAGATCAAGCCAAGAACAGGTAGACCCTCAAATAGTCGTAGCAGACCTCGTCACGCAGTTTATCTTGACTCGACTCGACCAAGTCAAGTGTAGGTCAACTGCCAATTCACACCCAGGCCCAGTCAAAAGGCGTCACTAGTCGGCTGAATTATGAGTCGAATTCTATGCTAAATTCGATCTAACAAGTAAAGTTCGTCAATCAATGAACTTTGCTCATAACTACCCAAGTAGGCCACGTCATCCACAGTTCCAAAGAAAGCTCATCCACGTCCAAGCGAGAAGAACCTAAACACCTTCAGCAAACTTCGCCAAATTAGCGAATCCCACAAATAGTCGTTTGGCTACTTTTAAGGAAATAACCACTCTCCACTATCTCCTATTTTGATGGACACTTAATCTAAAATTAAAGGCTATTAACTCTCTCTTTTAGCTTATAAAAAAAGGAAAAAGTTTACTCATTTTAGGGTCAAATCTTATCATAGAGAGATCAACACACACGTATAAATAGATTACTAATCTCGTACTTGCGATTCTATTAAGCAGAGATGCTAAGAGAAGACTGAGATATCTTCCAAGCAACTAAGTTCTCATCGACAGCAAAAAGACTCATCATCTTAGTCGGTGCGTCAACGGAATACAAGATCGGCTTTCCATCGACACACAGAAATGAACCTCTAGGAAATATAATTTTTTCTTAATTTTATTGTAAGTCTCTCAGTTGTAATTTGTGTTAATTGTAATTTTAAAGACCCGAAACAAATCTCAATAGAAGATCGCATCTAGAGAAACATATACTTTTATTGCATAACTCTCATATCAAATGTGTTGTGGAACACATGGAGATTGAACAATGCCAATAGATAACACATCGATAAGTATGAGGTTCAGAGCAAACCTTACATTCCCTAACCATAAAAAAAATTTCCTTTTCAATTAGAAAATTATAATAAGACAGCATACTCGTTTATCAATATCCAAATCTTCGTCTCACACATAATAAATAGAAATTATCAATGACAACTTGAAAATCTAGAATTATTCTTCTGAAACCGAAGTAAAAAAATTACACATTGAAAAGTTTAGGTATAATTTTGATTTAAATTTATTTACAAAAATCATAGATATCAAGGGCAAACCACATAACAATGTCAATAGCAAACACGCATAGAAATTAACAAGATTATTCAACAATAATTCATTGGGGATTAAGTCAAGTTTTCAACTATATATTATAAATTTTTACCTACTTCTCCTGCTGTGGCTTGGTACTCTACTGTTTGGGAACCTTTATGGTACCCCAAATATTCTTTTATCATGTGTGGCTTGCAGTTCATTCCAGATTACTTACTAGAGACAGGTTATGCCGCATGGATCTTCTCTCCTCTACTACTTGTGTTCTTTGTGACTTTGGGCATGAGGAAGGCTGTGAACATTTGTCTTTTGATTGTACATACTCAATGTATGTGTGGAACTCTGTCATGGGAGGGCTGAAGTTTGAACGGAAAGATTACAACTGAAGATTGATGCATTGTTGGTTCTACGCTAGACACAAAGAGGGACGTTTTAAGCAAAAATTTAGAAGACTTGCTCCAGCAAGTACAGTGTATCTTATTTGGCAGGGAAGGAATGCACGGATATTTAAGCAGAAGATCGTGATCAGCCAGATCAGGTGACTCTCTTCAAGTCTGTGTAATTCTTTATTTTGACTATCATTCTCAAAAGTAGGATGTTTGATATAAAAGATTATGAGCTTGTAATGTGTGTGCCTTTTTTTTTGGCCTATTGTCATGATTGTATCCCAGTAAGTCTACTTGGGATCTTGATGTACTCAAACCTCATAATTTGGTGAATGAAATAAAAAAAAATCATTTAGGAAAAAAAATGTAGAACACGTCTTATGTTTTCTTACAATGATGGATTATTCCTTTGTAAATAGAAAAGAGAATTACAATCAGAATGATCTTTCAATTACTTATTTCATACTGAATATGCAAAAATCAACAATTATGACTTGATACTTTTTAGAGTTAATTGTTCCGCAAAAGAGTTCTCAAAATACCCCTTCAACAACTTCGGATAGTCACTAATCAAAGTAGCACAATGCCATGTGATAACAAGCGGCCTACTTCTTATTTGTGCTTGTACAGGTCTGCGGGATCACTGTTCTAATTCAATAATCTATAACATCAATTGAGTGCATCTCAGGTAGTTCTGCACTAAACCACTAACAATTTAACTACAAAAGTTTGTTTCCATTATTTTTCTCAAAAATACTAGTTACATTAGTTCTTTGATTATAGATTATGTACCAAGTACATGTTGGCCTTCTGGTTTTGATGATGCTTAACAAACAATTTATTACTAATGTTGTTTGTCTAGTTTTTGTGCATTCCTATGTTTTGTAGACAAACAACGTAGTTGGAGGATGGATGGAATAGCGCTTTAACGATCATATCCAATGGAGGTTGGAGGAATTGTGGAGTGAAGCAACGTACAATTCAAGTTAAAGATCAAGTTCAAGCTTCATCCGTATGTGTACCAAGTCGAGCTTATTGAAGATCAAGATCTAGCTTGGGTAACATAGTATAGGTTTTATATTATGTGTGTTAAGTACCTTAAGCTCAATATCATATACACACACAATATTGGATTTTCTCACAAAATGAGCTATTTTGAGAAAACTTTGTGATATTGTTTTATTGACCATGTTTACTTTATATTCATGTGTTATAATGTTTATGAAGACATTTTATAAAGTTTCAATATGCGTTTAAACTCTTTTTGTCAAAAACATGTTCTTAACAAATTCATATTCATGCATGTTTTTATAAAATAATGAGTTTTCACAATTGAAAAATAAAAATTGAAAATTTATTTTTGTAACATGTTTATTTTCATGTTTATAAACATTTTGCAAAGTTTCATCAAGTTTGGAATTGATTTGTTAATGGAATTTACAAAATCATATTTTTCATTTGTGCATGTTCGTGCATGTTTTACAAAACAGATGGGTTTTCATAAATGGGAAGTGATATTCAAGAAATTATTTCTTTGACATGTTTATCTATATGTTTAGAAACTTCCCTCAAAATTTTACTATTTTTGGAGTTGATTTACTATGCCCAATTGATTTTACAAAATCATGTATGTTTGCAGTTTTTCAGAAACTGTAAAACTGTGTTCAAACATTTATTTCTCTCAACTGGGAAATGCTTTTTCAGAAATTCTTTCTCTAACATGTCATTCTACATGTCTAGAACATTCCCACAAAATTCCATAATTTTTTGAGTTCATTTACTATTTTAAATTGATTTTATAAAACAGCTGCGCACTGCTACAGTAACTCCGGTCGACCTTCATTTACTATTTTAAATTGATTTTATAAAACAGCTGCGCACTGCTACAGTAACTCCGGTCGACCGGAAATGTCTCTGGACGCGGTTACTGTAGCATAACGGCTATATTTTCCAGATTTTGATATATCCGTTTTTTTATCTTTTTGCATGGTTTTCTTGGGTTTTTGGGCTTGTTTCATGAGCCTATATATACTCCATGCCCTCATACTTCTAAGCGCACTCAAGAAATGTTTTAAACAAGTTTAAAGAGTTTTAAACAAGGGTTTAAGTGTGTTTTAGTGTTTGTTTGGTTTGAAGATTGTTTTCACAAGTGGAGGAGATCATCTTCTTGTTTGGGCTCCAATCTCCATCTCTCCATCTTGTCATCTATTGGAGAAGTTTTCTAAACTCTATCTAGCTTTACATTTGCTTAGTTATTTGATTATCATTCTTTAAAGCTAGTTTTTATATTGAGTTTAGATTTGATTATATTATCTCATTGTTACACACACCCACTTGAGCTTATTGTATTTGCATACATAGTATATTAGGGTTGTGAGAGATTGTAACATTGAGTTGTGCTTAATTGAGTTCTCACCTATTGTAGAGAACAAATTTATATTTGTTACATTGTGAGTGGTGTAAGGTTTTCGGTGAGCTAGAAAACCGAGTGTGTTGTGAAGTTTTCGGTGAACTAGAAAACCGAGTGTGAGGAGTGACGTTGTTCGGTGAGCGTTGAAAACCGACACTGTGAGGTGTAAACGTTATTCGGGTGAGCGTAGAAAACCCGGTTGTGATAGTGGATTTCTCCCCGGGAGTGGGGAGCGGAGACGTAGGACGGAAGGTCCGAACTCCGTGATCATATAGTGTGTTTGAGTGTGCTTTGGCGTTCATTTATATTTATGTTCATATCTTATATCGCCATTGTCCATAGCTCATTATTTATATGATCCACTATCTAGTTCATATTGTTTACCCCTTGTGTTAGTTTATATATCCTTGCATATATATATAATTCATCATATAGGATATATCTCATTGTTTATATTGCATATTCTTGCACATAACTCTTTGTATATCTATCTTGCAAGAATATATTTATTAATTAGTTTTAATTGATATAAAATATATTGTACCCACTATGGAGAAATCCAAGTGGAGTAAAAATAACAAAAGATTATTTACCATGAACAAGATTGTGTTAGAATATATGTTTAATGCACTTGATTCTTCTATTTCTAACAAGCTTGCTCATTTTGATAGTGCTTACAAATTGTGGATATTCATAGAAGCACATCATGGTAACTTGAAGGAGATCCAAAGAATTCCGGCGGATTCTTCCTCAAGTAATATTAGAGCTTCATCATGCACACGACCACTAGGCGATAGCCCTAGTGTGGTAAGCGATTCGGAATCCGATGATGATTTATCTATTAATGAACTCGCTCGTGCATATGATAGATTAGCGCATGCCTACAAGAAATTACAAAATGATTTTATTAATTTAAAAAGCAAGCATGTTAATTTGAAATCTGATCATGAGTTGTTGATTTCTAAGTTTGATGATGTTTCTAATGAGAATGTGATCCTCAAAGAAAAGAATGATAAATTAAAATCGGATCATGATTCATTGCTTTCAAACTTCGCTATTTTAACTCATGAAAAAGAAAATGCCATGCTAGAAGTAGAGACTATTAGAAGTAAATTTACATCATTTAAAAATGATCATATTTGCTCTACTTCTATTGACAATGCTTCTATGCCTAATGATGAGTTGAACAATATTAAAAATCGCATTTCATCTTTAGATTCAACTCTTAACACATGCATTGTTAATAACAAGAAACTTATGGACTTATGTGCAAAGTCTCGTGCTAACTCTTCAAAACCAAGCACTCACTATGCACATATGTATAGCAAAGTTTACAAATGCTCAATTTGCGGTCGTAAAGGCCACATTGCTAAATTTTGCTATGATGCACACAAATCTTCTAAGATTAAGAAAGGTCATTTACACAATTTTTGTTTTGACCGTGTTCGTGCATCATATGTGCCCAAGAGGGTTCATAACCCTAGGGCTTTGAGCTTGAATGATAGGGGTCATGTCCCTAACCAATCCGGCACCAAAAATTCTTGGGTGCCAAAATGATTTTAAACCAAAAATTTTAGTGTTTTTATTTTTTTTCTTGGTTTTGTAAAATGAACTTTGAAAAATTTTATGTGAAAACAAACTTTCTTTGATCAAATTCTTTTGTTTTCATGACTATGAGTTCTAATTTTCATGAGAGGTTTATATTTATGTAACCCCCCGGGTTTATTGGGTATTTATTCCCAAATCATGTTTACCGGATGCTAGTATGATTATATGGGTTAGAACAAGCTTAAGAGCTTGATATATTGTTGCCTCTCTTAAAATCCTTTTGTCAAATATTATGATATTTATGTGTTTGTGCTTATGGATCATCTATTCGTGCCTTATAATGTATTCCATATGTGGTTTGATCAAATTTCTTGATTGATCAAACATCGGTTTTGGATTTAAACTTTGATTTATGATTTCAATTGGTTGACTTGTTTTCATTTGAAAACTTTTTACATGATTCTCATGTTTCTCTTCTTTTGATTTCATAAATCTATTTTATACATTGGCTTTTATGATATGAGACAATATGTTCATCTTGATATATTTATATATGTTCTCATTATCTTTTGCATGTGGGTGATATTTAGCATATTCATCTATGTTTGCTCATATATGTTTGCCATGATCTTCATTGCATATATTCTATTGGCTTTTTGATAGGGGGAGCAATCCCTATATATATATATTCTTTTTATACTCACCTATGCTTATTGATAGGGGGAGCTTTCGCTCTCTTATTCTTTTTGTCCCCTTTTTGATGTTGTCAAAGAGGGAGAAATATTGTGAGTATACAATTCCTTGTTTATATGCATGTGTATTATCTTGTATATGTTCATTTCCTTTATGCATATATTCCTTTTTGTAAATTGTTTGTCATCATCAAAAAGGGGGAGATTGTTGGCCTTCTGGTTTTGATGATGCTTAACAAATAATTTATTACTAATGTTGTTTGTCTAGTTTTTATGCATTCCTATGTTTTGTAGACAAACAACGTAGTTGGAGGATGGATGGAATAGCGCTTTAACGATCATACAAGAGGAGGTTGGCGGAAATTGTGGAGTGAAGCAACGTACAATTCAAGTTAAAGATCAAGTTCAAGCTTCATCCGTATGTATACCAAGTCGAGCTTATTGAAGATCAAGATCTAGCTTGGGTAACATAGTATAGGTTTTATATTATGTGTGTTAAGTACCTTAAGCTCAATATCATATACACACACAATATTGGATTTTCTCACAAAATAAGCTATTTTGAGAAAACTTTGTGATATTGTTTTATTGACCATGTTTACTTTATATTCATGTGTTATAATGTTTATGAAGACATTTTATAAAGTTTCAATATGCGTTTAAACTCTTTTTGTCAAAAACATGTTCTTAACAAATTCATATTCATGCATGTTTTTACAAAATAATGAGTTTTCACAATTGAAAAATGAAAATTAAAAATTTATTTTTGTAACATGTTTATTTTCATGTTTATAAATATTTTTGCAAAGTTTCATCAAGTTTGGAATTGATTTGTTATGTTTAATGGAATTTACAAAATCATATTTTTCATTCGTGCATGTTCGTGCATGTTTTACAAAACAGATGCGTTTTCATAAATGGGAAGTGATATTCAAGAAATTCTTTCTTTGACATGTTTATCTATATGTTTAGAAACTTTTCTCAAAAGTTTACTATTTTTGGAGTTGATTTACTATGCCCAATTGATTTTACAAAATCATGTATGTCTGCAGTTTTTCAGAAACTGTAAAACTGTGTTCAAACATTTATTTCTCTCAACTGGGAAATGATTTTTCCGAAATTCTTTCTCTAACATGTCATTCTACATGTCTAGAGCATTCCCACAAAATTTCATAATTTATGGAGTTCATTTACTATTTTAAATTGATTTTACAAAACATCTGCGCACTGCTATAGTAACTCCGGTCGACCGGAAATGTCTCTGGACGCGGTTACTGTAGCATAACGGCTATATTTTCCAGATTTTGATATATCCATTTTTTTATCTTTTTGCTTGGTTTTCTTGGGTTTTTGGGCTTGTTTCATGAGCCTATATGTACTCCATGCCCTCATACTTCTAAGGGCACTCAAGAAATGTTTTAAACAAGTTTAAAGAGTTTTAAACATGTTTGTTTGGTTTGAAGATTATTTTCACAAGTGGAGGAGATCATCTTCTTGTTTGGGCTCCAATCTCCATCTCTCCATCTTGTCATCTATTGGAGAAGTTTTCTAAACTCTATCTAGCTTTACATTTGCTTAGTTATTTGATTATCATTCTTTAAAGCTAGTTTTTTATATTGAGTTTAGATTTGATTATATTATCTCATTGTTACACACACCCACTTGAGCTTATTGTATTTGCATACATAGTATATTAGGGTTGTGAGAGATTGTAACATTGAGTTGTGCTTAATTGAGTTCTCACCTATTGTAGAGAACAAATTTATATTTGTTACATTGTGAGTGGTGTAAGGTTTTCGGTGAGCTAGAAAACCGAGTGTGTTGTGAAGTTTTCGGTGAACTAGAAAACCGAGTGTGAGGAGTGAACGTTGTTCGGTGAGCGTTGAAAACCGACACTGTGAGGTGTAAACGTTATTCGGGTGAGCGTAGAAAACCCGGTTGTGCATTTCATACTTGCTAGGATAACTCATTAATTAATTTTAATTGGCATACAATCGGATTAGATTAGCATAAGACCCTAATCACCCCCCCCTCTAGGGTCTAACAGTACATACCTTTCTAACTCACATAAAGTTGTATAATCCCATTTTTATTCTTTGCATTCTTGGCAAAATGAATAAATTTCTAGGGTTCTCTTATATTAGAGGATGAGATAATTCCTTTAAAAATATTTTCTTTCCTAACCTTCAACATTTTAAACTGCTCTACGATCAATTGGAAGAAATCAGTTTGACATATGCCCACGAGCTGACCCGGCCCAACCTGCTATAGGTCACGACCCGTCCTCGTACGGGCAAGGCCTGACCTGGCCCATGATATACGCGGATCAAGGACTTGGTTGGGCCAGCCCCAGACCCGACGTTAGAGAAGCAGGCCCGACCCACGCCCGACCTAATCCAAACCGACCCGTCCTACCCCAGCTCATGATAAATTTTTTCGTTAGGCTAGTTGTTCCTTTTGCTTTTTGTGTCTGCAGCTAAGGGCCAACTAAGTCAAAAGATAATAGGTTTTTGGTTCGTGGACACTTTTTCCCATTGAGAAAAAAACAGCGATCTTTAAGCTCGCTGCTATCTACTTGGAATGATTAAAAGTTTAATACTAGTTTAAAAATAATTTAACATAAGTTTAAAATACTAAAAAATAAATTAGAAATAATTTTATAATTATAAATACAAGTTAAATATAATTAAAAAGGTAAAAAAATAAGAAAAAAATATTTGACGAAACACCCATGGGCCGACCCATGACCAACGGGTTGTGGGCCGGGTCAGACTCTGCCCACACCTAGGCGGGTCGTAGGCAGGATTGAGTCCATTCTTAGACCTGATATCAGAGAAATAGGCCTGACCCACTATGACCCCGGTTTGATCATGCGTCTGAACCAGCCCGGCCCACGCCCACCCCTAATGCCTGCACATAGTGTTACATGTGTAATTTTGTCAAAATTCGTGGGGGGCAGGGCGGGCTCTTACAAAAAGGCCATGTTGAGTTTTCCTAGTTAAAGAGGAGACCATTACCTGACTAATTTGGAGTTGTACAGTATAGTTATCACCAACTTATCAAGGCCTTGGGAACTCTAAATATAGGTTGCCTTAGGTTGGGTCCTACATAAATCATTCAAAGATCATCCCCCAGTGTTTCTGAGGATAAAGAAAACTACAGTGGAAAATCACAAAATTATATTATTTATGACGAACGAGGATAGAGCCTCTTTCTGTCCTTACATGTACTTGTTTAAATCTATACTATTAAACTTAATCAAGTATCAAAATATTTAAAGGATATTTTATATTATAATAGAAATGTGAGGGACATCTAGATAATTTTGATATAGGAGATATTTGTTCCTTTCATTTTTTTCTCTATTTTTTCTAGAATATTGTGATCTATAACATGAGTATATAATTAGAGCTAACTAATTAAAATATCTTTTATAATTTATTTTGCAAGAGAAATGAATATAAAATGGTCAAGTTCTTGTCTAAAAAAGTTATTACATACGAATGAATATATGCACAACAATTGGAATTTCAATGTGTTCTAATCTAAATATTATTGAAAGTCAAAATAAATCTACATACTTGAGCTAAAATAATTAAATATAATAATTTGAAGATAAAATATAAAACATGATCTTCTTATTATCATTATCCAAAGTGTTTTTAGGATCGTGTTTTGAAAATAATCTACCAAGTTACTATGCACCCTATTTTCTTTGTCAAAATAATGGCACCAATGAAATTGAAATATGGGAAAATTGTGTCAAGGCCCCAATATAAAGAGTAGCATGTGACATGGCTTTCCATCTCTTCCCATTGTGGATTAGACTCAAAAAAATACCACTTCATGTGATTAAGCTAGGGGTCCTAAAATGTATCCGTATTTGAGGAAATATCCGTAACCGTATCCATTAGGATATTAATATGATTACTCAAATCTATAACAGATAGGATATGGTTACGGATATGGTTTTGTAATGAAATATCTGTATCCATATCCGAAATATCTGAATACATATTAGTCATACTCTTACGATAGTTTTGATTCCTAGATTATGGATTTGTGATAAATTTTGATGATCAAGATGTCTAATCTTAACTTTTCAATTATAATGAACATATTAACGAACTCTTTTGTATCACATGAACTATGTTTTTCTCCATACTATCTAGTTAACGAACTCTTTTGTATCACATGAACTATGTTTTTCTCCATACTATCTAGTTTTCTCATATCCGTTTTTTATCCACATGCATATCCGCTCATATATCCGCATGTATATCCGTAATCATATCCGATTTTAGCGGATATGGTTTATGAATTTTCATTACTGACGTATATCCGTATTCGTATCCATATCTGAGATGGGTAAGAGGATATGGATGTGGTAAGCATCATATTCGAGCCGTATCCGGACTGAGTACACCCCTAGATTCAGTCCTTTATTCCCTGCCAACTAAGCACACAGGGAGAGAAACAAATATAAAATATAAAAAGACCCTCATTTCCTCCTCTCTCTCCTCTCCAAATCTAAATCTCCATGACTCCTCATTCCTCCTCTCCTCTCCTCCTCTCTCCTAACCCATCTCCTTCCTCCTCTCTCTCCCTTCCTCCTTTTTCTCTCAAACACCAACATCCCCTCCTCCACCACCGACCTTGGGTGTACGCTCTAGCCATGTTATTCGCTTCTTTTTTCCCCACTAATTTTCTCACTAATCTTTCTTACTCTCTCTTTCTTTTCACAATAAACCAAAAACAGCCCTAATTTGGCCGTCAATGGTGAAACCCTCAAATTCGTCGGAGTTCTAGTCGTGGGTTCTATCAAACAATAGATTGGTCTCTGACAATGAAGGCGAAGAGGTAGCGAAGAACGAGGCAGAGGAGGTGGTGCTGGAGGAGGACGAGGAGGAGCTCGAGGCATTCGCAAGTTCCACAATACATCTAAACTATTAGTTTTTCTAAAGAAATTTATAATTTCTATTTGAACATCGTGGAAAGATGAAAATTTAAAGAAGTACCGGCTAAATGTGATTTTTTTACAAATTTTGTTGTTAAGTTCAAGTCTAATGTAGAATATTAAGTCTAATGAGTTGGAAGTGAAGTCCAAGGGCTTGTATATTAAGTCCATTGGGTTGAATAATAAGTCTGAGGGCTTGTATGCTAAGTCTATTAGGTTGAATAATAAGTCTAATTTGTTAAATATTAAGTGTAATGGATTATATGTTAAGTCTAATTTATTAAATGTTAAGTATAATTTGTCACATGTTAAGTCTAATGCGTTTTATGTTAAATCTAATTGGCACGACGTTAAATTTAATTGATTGAATGTTAAGTCTATAGAGTTGGAAGTGAAGTCCAAGAGATTGTATGTTAAGTCTATTAGGTTGAATAATAACTATAATTTTTTGAATGTAAAGTGTAATGGATTATATGTTAAGTCTATTTGTTGAATTTAAGTGTAATTTATTACATGTTAAGTCTAATGCATTGTATGTTAAGTCTAATTGACGTGATATTAATTCTAATTGGTTAAATGTTAAGTTGATAAAGTTGAATGTAATCCATTAGACTTAACATTTATAAAATTACACATAACATACAATAAATTAGGCTTAACATATAATTCATTACACTTAACAAGCAAGCCATTGGACTTCATTTCCAACTCATTAGACTTAACGTCGTACCAATTTGAGTTAACAAACGAGACTTAACATTCGATAAATTAGACTTGACAATCTTCCTATTAGACTTAACATTTAACTTATTAGACTTGACACTCCTCTAATTAGAATTAACTTTCAACATATTAGACTTGACATTCCTCTCATTAGAATTAATATCGAACATCTTAGACTTAATATTATTTTCCATTACTAATAACATGTTTTTTACTAGATAAAAATACCTTCGAATTAGGCTTAACATTTAACCGATTAGACTTAATATTCAACTCTATAGACTTAATATTTAACCAATTAGAATAAATATCACACCAATTAGACTTAACATACAATGTTTTAGATAGCATGTAACAAATTACACTTAATATTTAACACAATTTTCCAAAGTGAAGTCCAAGAGATTGTATGTTAAGTCTATTGGATTGAATAATAAGTCTAAGGGCTTATACACTAAGTCTATTGGGTTGAATAATAAGTCTAATTTATTAAATGTCAAGTGTAATTGATTATATGTTAAGTCTAATTTATTGAATGTTAATTGTAATTTGTCACATGTTAATTCTAATGTGTTGTATATTAAATCTAATTGGGGTGATGTTAATTCTAATTGATTAAATATTAATTCTATATAGTTGGAAGTGAAGTCCAAGGGTTTGTATGTTAAGTCTATTGGGTTGAATAATAAGTCTCATTTGTTGAATGTTAAATGTAATTGATTATATGTTAAGTCTAATTTGTTAAATATTAAGTTAAATTTATTACATGTTAAGTCTAATGCATTGTATGTTAAGTCTAATTGGCATGATGTTAATTCTAATTGGTTGTATGTTAAGTCTATAGAGTTGAATATAATCCATTAGACTTAACATACAACAAATTACACTTAACATTCAACAAATTAGGCTTAACATATAATCCATTACACTTAACATACATGCTCTCGGACTTCATTTCCAACTCATTAAACTTAACATCGAACCAATTTGAGTTAACAAACGAGATTTAACATTCGATAGATTAGACTTGACAATCTTCCGATTAGACTTAACATTTAACTTATTAGACTTGACACTCCTCTAATTAGAATTAACATTCAACAGATTAGACTTGACATTCCTCTCATTAGAACTAACATAAGACAGTTTAGACTTAATATTATATTCATTATAAATAACATGCTTTTTATTATATAAAAAATATCTTCTAATTAAGCTTAATATTTAACCGATTAGACTTAATATTCAACTATATAGACTTAACATTCAACCAATTAGAATTAATATCACGCCAATTAGACTTAACATACAACACATAAGACTTAACATGTAACAAATTACTCTTAATATTTAACAAATTAGACTTAACATATAATCTATTACACTTAACATTCCACTTTTAGACTTATTATTCAACCCAATAGACTTAACATACAAGTCATTGGACTTCACAACTCTATAGACTTAACATTCTACCAATTAGACTTAACATATAATGCATTAGACTTAACATGTAATAAATTACACTGAACATTTAATAAATTAGACTTAACATATAGTCCATTATACTAAACATTCAATAAATTAGACTTATTATTCAACTCAATAGACTTAACATACAAGCCCTTGGACTTATTGTTCAACACAATAGACTTGACATACAAGCCCTTGGACTTTACTTCCAACTCATTAGACTTATATTCTTGGACTTGAACTTCACATAAAAAATTATCAAAAAAAAAATCACATTTAGTAGGTATTTCTTTTAAATTTCATCTTTCCATGATGTTCAAATAGAAATTATAAATTTATTTTAAAAAATCGATAGTTTAGAGGTATTGCGAAACTTGCGACGGCCTTGAGCTCCTCCTCGTCCTCCTCCGACACTGCCTCCTCTGTCTTGTTCTTCGCCACCTCTTCGCCTTTAGTGTCGGAGACCAATCTGTTGTTTGATGGATCCTCCAACGACAACTTCGACGAATTCAAAGGTTTCGCCATTATCTGCCAAATCAGGGTTTTTTTTCGATTTTTTTAAGGTGGGGTTGGAAGGAAGAGAGAGCGGGAAAAATTAGTTGGATAAAATGAGAGAACAACATGGTCGGAGCGTGCATCCAATGTCAATGGTGGCGGAGGGAGATGTCAGTGTCTGAGAGAAAAAGGAGGAAGAGAGAGAGGAGGAAGGAGATGGGTTAGGAGAGAGGAGGAGAGGAGAGGAGAGGAGGAGCCATGAAGATTTAGATCCGGAGAGAAGAGAGAGGAGGAAATGAGGGTATTTTCGGATTTTTTGTTTGTTTCTCTCTCTGTGTGCTTAGTTAGCAGAGAATAAATGGCTGAATCACATGAAGTGGTATTTTTTGGGTCTGATCCACAATGTGAAAATGTGGAAGTGCCAGGTCACATGCTACTCTTTATATGTTATAATCAATTTTAAATGAGATAATATTCAATAACTCAACTCAAATAAAAAATATTATATAAATATCTTATAAAACTTGTGAAACTTTAGTATAAGTGTCCATTTTATATAAAATTTGGGATGATCAAGTTTTAGAATCTGTTGCATGTGCATCTGCACATGAAGTAATACTAATTTTAGTTCAAATTTTTTTACCAATATATCCCTCAAATTTATGGTATATTTATGGTATATCTAAAACTATCATCCAACTCTTAGTATTTATCAATGTACCCCCAAAATCATCCAAACTCTTTAATAACCCTAAGCTTAGAGATTACTCACATGATCAGGACGAAATTCATTCTCTACATTCCTCTCCTACTTCTCAAATCAATAAAATCAAAAAATTGGCAATCATTCCCCCTCTCCCTCCCCCCTATCTTTTCTCTCTAGTCTGAGATAGAAAGAGCTAGTTAGCGAATTAATTAAGTATAAATATGTAATTTATAAAGTTATTTTTTTAAATAGCAGAATAAGATGAACAAATCAAGTATATTCTTTAACAGAAAAATTAAGCGTTGAGGGTATAAATAAACAAATATAAAAAAAAGTTAAGAGATAAATTTTCGGGTTTTTATGCACCATATTTACTTATACCTAAATTGATACTTATCATCTTTAATTTTTTTTAAATTATTATTAAAACCACCTTTGCTCAGGTATGAAAGTAATGCTCAGTTTCAGGAAATTTTATCCACCTTTCTACCTACATATTACCTACATATAGACATGGGACCTTGCAATCCCCAGTTATGCATTAACCATCCTCATATATTTGATTAGGTGATGAATAGGTATTGAATGCATGTTGTACGTACGCGTATTTTCCTTACATATGAAATGAGCGTACGAAAATTATTTTATTATAAATATGATCAAATATATGTATTAAATATATATTACTATTTTATTTAAAGGAAAAGTGCCATATATAGACGCTATTGGCTTCATTAAAACGATTCTGAATAAATCAGAAGCCCTCCGAATTTATGAAACACAGCCAATTAATTTGTGATACCAACTGTTAAGGCAAGAAAAGAACGAACTAGTACTTTGATTAACCTTAATGCACTTATATAATACTATGTTGCATTGGCAGTCAATGAAGCAATGATGGAAAATTGATCCCGAGGAGACACTAGGGATTTCTCTCTCAAACAACAAACAACTTTAGTAGTACCAATGCGAGATTAGCCGTCTATCTACTTGTTCTTTCAATCAATCCCCCACTAGGGCTTAGCTATCATTCCTCAATAAGTCGCTTTCTCCCTCCCTGTCTCCTCCTTCTCTCTCTCTCTTTTCATAGTATATAGTATATATTATTGAATATATATAGTATATATACTTATATCGTATAGTATATTATATAGTGTTAGTAGTATATATGAGATAAAGATGGGCAGTATACTTGCGTACGGCAAGGCATCAAGGTAGTGGACGTGGACACATCTTATCTCATACATCACACCGTTTGAAGATTGGAGGCTCACCAACTCGCGAAGGGTGTGATGTATGCGAACATAGATGGCTGCGCCCCCGTCCACATCACCTAGCCAAGGATCCTTTGGCCCAAGTATACCCATACTTCACACGCGCTCGTGATGTCCAGTGGACAAGAGTGTCGTCCACATCACTACCAATGATGCCTTTAGCAAGTATTACCAATATTCCTCTTACTCACTATTAGCTATATAGTATATTTCTCACTATATATTTAATATATATATTTAATCTACCTTCTATACTACTATCACGTACTACTACTATATCTCCACTACCTTCTCACTCTCACCTTCCTTATATATATTATACTCTCTCCCTCTCTCTCTCTCAATAAGTAGTCTGAAGTGCTCCAGATGTAATAATTTTGGTGGATGCATGCCTTTTCACCCCAGCAGAGGCATTCCCTTCTAAAACATAGCTTTCTACACCCTGTTATGTCTCCTACCCTTTTTAAGCTCCTATCCGTCAACTTCAGTCCCTCTCTCAAAGATATCCTCTTGATCCTCTCCCTCTCTCTCCATCTCTCTTTGATCCTCTCCCTCTATCTCCATCTCCTTTTCAATTGTAAATGTTTCGATAACTCTCTGAGCTTAAATAAACATGTGAAAGACTAAATTTTCACAAAACATCCGAAACTTTGGGGGTTTGCACTCCCAACTTTGAAAATCTTAAAAAGCATTTATGGATACTGTCGTGTTCCACAGAAATTCTCTAAAATTTCAACTTGGCTCAAACACATGCTAACTCCTTTATGGATACTGTCGTGTTCCACAGAAATTCTCTAAAATTTCAACTTGGCTCAAACACATGCTAACTCCTACCATAAGCCTAAAAATAAATTAGATTATTCTCTAAAATTTCAACTTGGCTCAAACACATGCTAACTCCTACCATAAGCCTAAAAATAAATTAGATTAGTAAGTACCATTACTTACATCTAAGGGAAGTATTGATATTTATTAAAGTTCTTTTATAAAAGGGTAAACAACATTATTATCCCTTTTGGAGAGAGTAATATGTAACTCCAATACGTGAATGATGTTAATTTCAGAAAGAATCCATAGACCTAAGGCATTCGCAGATAAGTTCCTTAACTATATTAATTCCATAAAATACCATAAACATTGAGGGTTTTAGCACACTAAACAAAGAAAGTACAAATTGTTTCAAAGATCCATTGTCTCTGACACGACAATATTCAGAGAAGTGGGTCCCAAAAGAGGGTTTGAGAAGCTAGCTGCCCTAAAAGGAGCGTGGATCTGATGAAGCACATCCGAATCTCTAAAGGATCAGTCAGAGAGTCCAGAATAGAACCTCACTTTTGGTCTTTATTTGTAAAAAAAAGTTGGATTTTGGCGCACCACGGAAGTGTTAACCTCAGAATTTATCAAGGGGTTTTCTCTAAATCCAAAAAAATAAAAGATCTCTGATTCACGAAAAACTTTGAATCCATGAAAAAAATATCGAAAGTAAAATTTTATTGATGAAAAGTTATGCCTCTAGGGCTTACAATACTCTGCTTAAATAGAAAATAAACAAGACTCCTACTATGACTCAAATTTTACCAAAAATAGAAATAACAGAACTCTTTCTAAAAGGCTCCCTAGGATTAGGGAAGTAAATCAGTCAAATTTGGAATCAAACCAGATTTACTTCCTAATTAAAACAGATTCTTAAAACATTACCTAAAATACTAAAAAACTGATAAAGATGTTGATATCTCTCAATCCGGAGGTAATTTGGCAAAAAAGATGGCAGTAAACCGAGCAACGATGGGTTTGGTTGACTCCATCTCGAAAAAATACACGATTTACATATATAATTCGTTAAATTCTGACTTACGATTTGAGAGATATGACATATTCTTCGTTGCAAGTTATTTTTCTTTACCGGGTCCACGTTTAGGCGTTGCAAGTTATTTTCCTCGACCGGGTCCCCGTTTGGGCTTGCCCGGTCTCGCTTCTCCATAAACATGTCTGCAATGTGTTCTACATCAGATTTGATGTGCTTCTCGGGATGACACTTGTTCTTCATTCAAGGGACAGTATTAGCGGCAGCTCGAACAAGGCATTTGAGGGAGTCATCTATGTTATATCTGCTGATCAAATACAATATCTAGTCTTCATACATTAAGATATCTGTGTAGCAGTGGAGGGATTCAAGCAATAGACTCAATCGGGAGGTCTAGTCACAATATTCTTAAGCAAGGTGCTAAGGATTTTGGATGGATCATGGGGGTAAGCAAGGTAACAGGCAAGACATCTAAAATTAATCTAGAAACGCCTTTTCAAAAAAAAATTAATCAAGAAAATATTATACCTCATGTGACAAAGCGTGTGCCTCGACATAAAAATCCTATCAGCAGTCAAGAACATCACAAAACTGTGTGTCCTTTCAGGCATAGGGTGGCCATGCAACCACCCAACGTCGCCATCCCTAGTTATTGACACTTTAGCCCGTAAGGATCCTCTAATACTGTTTAGTTGGAAGAAAGTATAACAAACTCTCTAACCTAAATTTTTTGGGGCGGTCTTTTAGGTGCATTTTAGCGGGTGATTTTTCTCCCGCTATAGTGTGCCTCCGCCTGGTTTAAGAATGAAGAAGAAGAAGAAGAATGAGAGTAATGGGATCGCCAATAATGCATTAAGGGATTCTATCTTCGTCTTCTCTTCCTCATCTCATGCGGTTGTAACTGGGGAATCTGAGGAAACAAAGGAGATTGGTAGAGATGAGAAAAGCAATGGAATAATAGGAGGAAGGAGAGCTTCATAGCTGGAAATAATGGAAAGTACAGGTCCGATGGGAGCAAAAAAGAAGGTACTCATGGAGGAAATACTGGCAAAGACTAATTCTCTCTCAGATCCGATTCAGCATGGATTTGGTCAAATTTTTGCTCGTCGGTTAAGTAAGACTCCTAACTTTATCTTGGGCTGAGGATGTGGAAGAAGAATTTGAAACTAAAATAGATGGGACTGGTGATGAGATTGATGAGAATATTGAGGTCTTTACTCCATTTGTATCTCAATCTATTAGAGAAAACATGAAATCTGGGAAGCTTAACCTAGAAGAAAATGTAAACGATGAATCAGATAAAGTTTAGCAAGAGAATGAAATAAATAGAGGGAGTGACAAACCTAAAGCTAAAAAAATCCTTTGCTAGCTTTTTCTCAGATAACAGAAAGTCTGCGAAAGGATTATCGCTTAATTTTGTCCCATCTTCTCAATCTAATGCTACTATTTTCTCTGAGAAGGAATGGAAGGAAGGAGAAGGGTACTGGAAAAATTCTTTAATAGGTCGTGTTATAGGGCTGAATGCTAAATTTAGATCTATGGAAGCATATATAAACAAAGCCTGGGGTAGAATTTCAATTCCAAAAATTTCATTAATCAAATCAGGGGTGTTTTTATTTGATTTCTAGTCAGAGCAACAAATGAGGAATGCTTTGGAAGCAGGGCCTTGGTTTTTTGGTTCTAGACCTTTGGTTCTTAAACCATGGTCTATTGATATTGAAATGGAAAAAAAAATACAAGATTGCTCTTATCCAATGTGGGTGTAATTCCCTAATCTAAGGCTCAATTTATGGAGTGCTATTGGTATTAGAAAAATTTCAAGCCTTATTGGATGCCCTATAACAACAGATATGCTCACTGTAACAAGACAAAAGCTAAGTTATGCTAGAGTCCTACTTGAGGTGAAACTACCCCTGAAGGAGCCACTACTTGACTCTATTGAAATTCAAGGGATTGAAAGAGAAAAATATAACCAGAGTGTTTTATATGAACTCAAGCCAAGATGGTGTATATTTTGCAATATTGTTGGACATGAAACTGACCATTGCAGGGGGCAAAAAGTTAGAAAGATGTGGATACCTGTTAATAGGCAGAAGGGAAAAGAAGTGTAGACACATAGTGCATAGACAGATACACACAGTGTACAGACAGGAAAAATGCAAGTCTCTGGATTAAGGTCAGTTACTGGTGAGGGAATTAATGGTGAACAGGCTATGCACATATCTGGGAAAAATACACAAGTACATATGAGTGAAGCAAGACTGGATGCTAGGAGAAGAGATGGAAATTCTGTGCAAGATACAATTCCTACACAAGATACACAGAACTGGGTTAGACTGGGTAGTGAAGTAAACACTGAGGAGAATACACAACAAAAAACTGGAGGAAACATGCACAAAATAATTGATAAGGGTAAAGCTGTTGCTAGCCTTGACAAAGGCTCACCTGACATACAAAGTAATAGACATGGGAATTTTGGACTTGCAAATGTGTACCAATTTACATCCCCAATGGTGAATACATCTGAATTCACAAGTGTCAGCAGAGCAAATATTGCTAGAAGAGCAAAAATTAACATTTCAGAGGATTCAAATCAGAAATCTCAATTCTCTCCATTGGATTCTCAGGTATATGAATTTGACCCCTATTATATAGATAGGGGTGGGAATCAATAATGCATCTAGCTATATGGAATATTAGAGGATTTAATAAATCCTCTAAACATTTAATTATTAAGCAATTCATATATGATTATAAGCTTCCCTTAATAGCACTTTTGGAAACAAAGCTCACTGAGGAAAAAATGAAGCACATAGCCAGAAAAATAGCTAAAGACTGGAGTTGGATTTCAAATGTTCAAGAAACTGGAAATGGAAGGATTTGGTTACTTCGGAATAATGACATTCTTATAATTCAAAGTGTCAAGTCTACTGAACAATGCTTGACATGTTTAGTTCAATTACAAATGGAAAATTCTCATGTTTGATATCTGTGATTTATGCTTTAAATCAAAGAGAAGGAAGAAAAAATTGATGGCGGGAGCTACTCAAACTCAAGCAGAATGTTTATTGTCCCTAGTTGGTTGGTGGAGACTTTAATGCAATTATTAGTGCTGAAGAGAAGCTGGGTGGAACATCTATTTCTGATGCTGACACAGTTGATTTTCAAAGCTTTATATCCTCAAGTCAATTGCTTCACATTAAATCCATAGGATGTTTCTTCACTTGGAGTAACAAACAAGAAGCTAATGCTAGAGTTTGGAGCAGAATAGACAGGATCTTGATTAATGATAAATGGATCATCAGTATACATCAAGTCAAGTGGAGTTTTTAATGCTAGTTTGCTCTGATCATTCACCAGCACTTGTATCTGTTGGTGAAGAGGATTTCCAAGGTAAAAACCCTTTTAAATTCTATAAAATGTGGACAGAACACCCAGATTTCTTATCAGTTGTAAAATTTGTTTAGGAACAAGAAATGAGTGGGTATAACATGTACAAGTTGTATTCCAAACTCAAGAGATTAAAACCTGCTCTCAAGGAACTAAATAAAAAGCATTTCATGAATATTGGTGAGCAAGTTCTAAGAGCAAAGGAGTTAATTTAAGTTCAAAAACAGTTGAGTATTGATCTCTTCAATCAGGATCTTATTTCTAAAGAGAAGATTGCTACATTGTGAAGAGTCATTTCACAGTCAAAAAGCTAACATCAACTGGGTTGTACATGGAGACAAGTGCTCACAATTTTTCCATTCAGTTATGAAAGCTAAAAGACATCAAAATAGAGTATTAACCCTTTACTCTAAGGATGGAAAAAGACTTACAGATATGCTAGAGATTGTAGCTGAACTTGTTGAGTACTATAAAAAGCTACTTGGCAACACAGTGGATACTCCAGACCCAGACCCTACAGTTTTTCTGATGGCACTGTTCTCACAGATAACCATAGAAGAGCTCTGGGTTCACCTATCACTAAAGAAGAGATTAAGCAAGCTGTATATGCAATATCTGATGAAAAAGCTCCTTGGCTTGATGGCTTTAGTGCATCCTTCTTCAAAGTTGCTTGGGATACCATTGGTGAAGACATGATTAAAGCTGTGCAGGAATTTTTTAATTCTGGTAAGATTCTTGGTTCTCTCAACACAACAGCTATCACATTAGTGCCTAAAGTTCTAAATCCCAGTTCACGCTCTGATTTTAGACCAGTTTCTTATTGTAATTGTGTCTATAAAGTAATCTTAAAGATAATGACTGCTAGAATTCAGAAAGTTATAGGGTATTTAATCAATGATGCATAGAGTGTCTTTGTCAAAGGAAGGATTATCTCAAACAATATCTTGCACATGAGCTCATTAAGCATTATGGTAGAAGGCACATATCACCAATGACTACTCTCAACATAGATTTGAGGAAGGCTTTTGATACAATATGCTAGAAATTTATATGAGTCATGCTGACAGGTTTGGGGTTTCCAACAAACATGATTAGGTGGATTATGGAATGTGTAACTACTATAAAAGTTTTATTATCTCTTAATGGGTCATTACATGGATATTTTGATGGAGCAAGGGGTCTGCGGCAGGGTGATCCGCTATCACCATATCTATTTGTTATTAGAATGAAATACTTGTCCAGGTGACTAAAAAATCTCAAATCTGACAGTTTGTTCAAGTGTCACCCCAAATGTACTGGCAAGAAGATAACCCATTTGATCTTTGCCAATGATTTGTTACTATTTAGCAGAGCTGACATGAACTTGATTAGTAGACTGAATAGTTGCTTTCAAGACTTTAGTAGAGTTTTTGGTTTGGAGGCAAATCCAAGCAAATGTTCTGTATACTTGAGTGGCGTCTGAAGACAATGTTAAGAGCCAGATTTGTTCTTACCTAAATTTCTCAGAAGGCTCATTGCCAATTCGTTATTTGGGGATGCCTTTGATCTCAAAGAGGCTTTCTCATCTAGATTGTTCACCCCTAATAAACAGAATTTCGGAGCAATTTTAAGATTGGCAAAGTAGGAGGAAACTGTCATATGCGGGGGGAATTCAATTGATAAAATCTATCATACTGAGGATTCAAAATTACTGGACAAACAACTATGTGCTGCCGATCAAGGCATTGCAAAAGATTGATAAACTTTGCTCTGCTTTCTTATGGGATTACAAGATTCATCTGTGTTAGCCCTTATGTTTTGATGATGTTTTACAACCACCATTATTGGTACTAATGGCTTGTTGAGTGAAAATGTAGTGAATACGTATATCAAGCTTGTTAGTGCCATTTATGGAGGATTGGATGGAATATGCGCTACAACGATGATATCCAAAGGAGGAGGAGGCATAGCGATGAAGCAACGTTTATTCAAGAACACTAAATACAATAAGAAGCTTCATCCAACTCAAGCTATATCAAGACTCAAAGAATTGTATTCTACGTGAGGATACATGAGGATATTAGCTAGTTTTTATTTTCTCTCTAGTACTTAAATGTAGGCAAATAGTTTAGATTTAAATTGAAGCTATTGAGATATCACACACACGGTTTCATACTTATAGTTTTGAGCGTTTATTCACAAAATACTATTTTTCACAAGTATGAGGACCTATTAGCAAAATTCCTTTTCCAAACAATTTATTTTTAGTGTTAAAAATATTTTACGAAGTCTCACAATTTTTGGAAGTCAAATGAATATTTTACAGATTTTTTAAGTGAGTCAAAAATAGTATTTTGAATGTATCAGTTTGCGGTCGACCACCACGGTCGACCGCGCCTGAGTTCATTCGTCAGTGGGTAGCAGAGACTTTCACGGTCGACTGCCGCGGTCGACCGTGAGCTCGAGATTTCCCACGGTTGACCATCGCGGTCGACCGCAGAAGTCTCTGGACTTTTTCTCAGTTTCTGATCTGGCTCACGGTCGACCGCGAATATCTTACGGTCGACCGCCGCTTATTTTCAAACGGTCTTTTGTACTGTTTTCAGCACCGATTGTACACAATCTCAGCGCCGATTGTTTCCAGATTTTGGGGGATTAGGGTATGGGTTTAAACAGCTGGTTTCTCCTATTTAAACTCATACACTCCTTCTTTCTCATTGTCCCAAGCTTTTGAAAAACCAGAGTTTCAGTTTTATTGAGAGCCAAAATTTTCAAAACCTGTTTTTCTGTGTTTTTCTCAAGTTCACATCCCAGCTTTAGTTTAATCTTTCTCTTTGCCATAGGGACTTGTAAAGAGAGAGCTTTTACACTATTGCTACTGTTTGAGAGCTTGATCTTATAAAGATCAACTGTGTGGGAGTGTGATCTAGTGGAGATCAACTGTGTAGTTGTGAGATCGTGAGGAGATCGTTGTGTAGAAGAAGTTCCGGTTTCCAAACCGGGTTGTGTAGTAGATTTCTCCTTGAGAGTGGGGAGCGGGGACATAGGTCAGCGGACAGAACCTCGTTAACACATCGCGCGTCACAAGGATAACGATTCCTAACACTATCTCTATTTCTACTGTTGTTCATTTTGTAGTTTGTTGCTTGTCTCAATTTTTATTACACTATTTTAGCCTTAAGACCCTAATCACCCCCCCTCTAGGGTCCAACAATTGATATCAGAGCTTAGTCTCTATATTAGTTTTTTGGTTTAATCACCTTAAAGAAAAGATCTTATTGAGGCTTCAATGAATGTGCATATGTTAGAGGGACAATCCACCACTAGACCACAACTTTTCACCAGTAGTAATTTTGCCTATTGGAAGGCTTGGATGAGGATTTACCTTCGTTGCATTAATCTTGACATCCTAGAACTCATAGAGAAGAAATATGTAGAAAAGCCCAAAGTCGGGACTATGACCGATGGAGAAAGGCACCAAGTCAATCTCAATGCCAAGGCTATGAATGCCTTAATTTGCGGTCTTTCCCCCAACGAGTATAATAGGGTTTCCACGTGTGCAACCGCATACGAAATATGGGTGAAATTGTGTATCACACATGAGGGAACCCCACAAGTTAAGGAATCCAAGATTAGTGGGCTTATGCATGAATATGAGTTATTTAAGATGCTTCCAAATGAATCCATTGATGCTATGTTTTCTCGCTTCACTAACATAATCAATGAATTGCATGGTCTTGACAAGAAATTAACTATCCAAGAGACGAACTACAAGATCCTCCGTTCATTGACTCCTATATAGGAACCCAAAGCTACGGCCATAGAGAAAGCTCATGATCTCACCACTCTAGCCCTCGATGGCCTCATCGGCAAGCTTAAGGTTCATGAGAAAAAGCTCAAGGGAAAGGAGAAGGAGGAAGTGCCCCTACGGGAAGTTGAGGAGCCATCACCAAAGATGAAGACCATTGCTCTCAAAGGAGCTAGTGACCACTCCTCATCATCGTCGTCGGAGAGTGAAGTTGATTTTTCTAGAGAAGTGGCTCACCTCTCTAGAAGAATTTATAGACACATAAAAATGAACAAGAAGTTTAACCCCCGATCTAACAACAAATTTTCTTCACATGTAGGAAAATATTTTGAATACAATAAACCGGGCCATATCGCCAAGGATTGCCCCAAGCTCAAGAAGAAATATATGAAGTACAATAAGAAGAAGGCTATGTATGCCGGATGGGAGGAATCTGAACCAAGTGATTCGGATAGTAATGAAGAAGAAGCTAAACTTGCTCTTCATGATCCCAACATTTGCTTCATGGCCCTTGAACAAGAGGTAATATCTGACACCGAGAGTAAATCCTTTTACATGCAATGTGATCTAGTTACGGCTTTAGAAGAATTGAACATTGAATTTAAAAGAATGTCAAAGGAATTTTCTTCTTTTAAAAACTTGCATGCTTCTTGTGATGTCAAACTAGAACAACTACAAACCTCTCTTGCACTAAAAGATCAATTGCTAGGAGATCTCGATTTTGAGAATAAGCAATTAAGATCCAAAATTGAAAGACTAGAAATTGAGAGTGGTAGGATTAGACCCACTCATGCTTATGTTAATCATCATCACCATGGTAGAAATAGATTTCATAGATATCATGCTCAAACACACAAGAGAAATTTTGTGTGCACATATTGTATGAAACATGGACACATTTCTACTCATTGTAGGATCAAGGATAATCATGAATTTTATGGCATGACATGGGTACCCAAAGGTACCAAGCTTACTAACCACCAATGACCCAAGATTTGGGTACCTAAAGTTACTACATATTCATTTCTTGTAGGGAACATCACGGCAACGACGTTGAGAGATGTAGTACCTTGATGTGGTTTCTCACATCATATGACGGGCAACAAAGAGCTATTTGCAACCCTATCAAGGATTGAAGGAGGTAACGTCTCCTTCGGTGGTGGTGAGAAAGGTAAAATTATCGATATTGGGTATATTGGTAAGACACCCTCTCCCGTTATAGAAGATGTTTATTTGGTAAATGGCTTGAATCATAATCTTCTTAGCATTAGCCAATTGAGTGATAAAAGTTTTGATATTTCCTTTAAACCGGACAAATGCATTATTAGTATGAATGAATAAATGGTTTTTATTGCAAATAGAAAATCTAATGTGTACATTTTTTAGATGAATGAATTAGTGAATCAAGATGTGAAGTGCCTTGCGGCAATTGATGAAAACCCTTAGATTTGGCATAAGAGGCTCGGACATGCAAACATGGAATTAATATCCAAATTGTCCAAGAAAAATCTTGTTAAAGGGTTACCAAATTTGCATTTCATCAAAGATACCATATGCGAAGATTGTGCTAAAGGTAAACAAACTAAGTCTACTTTCAAACCTATCAATGAGGTATCAACTTCTAAACCCTTGCAATTACTTCATCTAGATTTGTTTGGTCCTATGCGTGTTACCTCTCTTGGAGGCAAACATTATGTTTTTATTATCATTGATGATTTCTCTCGTTTTACATGGACAATTTTTCTTACAAGCAAAGATGAATATTTTGATGAATTCTCAAATCATGTTAAAAGAATTGAAAATGAAAAAGATTTGAAAGTTGTTAAAATTAGAAGTGATCATGGTGGTGAGTTTCAAAATATTTCTTTTTATGATTTTTGTGCTTATCATGGTATAACTCATGTGTTTTTCGCTCCTAGAACACCACAACAAAATGGTGTTGTTGAACGGAAAAATCGAACCATACAAGAGATGTCACGAACTATGTTAAACTCTTTTGATTTGCCTAAATATTTTTGGGCGGAAGCTGTCAATACGGCTTGCCATGTTTTAAATCGTGTTTTGATTAGACCAAAGCTTAAGAAAACTCCATATGAACTATTTTATGGAAGAACTCCTTTTATTGGCTATTTTTGTATATTTGGTTGTAAATGTTTTATTTTAAATACAAAAGATCACCATGATAAATTTGATTCAAAAATTGATGTTGGCATTTTTTTAGGGTATTCACCTCGATGTAAGGTTTATAGGGTCTTCAACAAACGAACTCTTGTTATTGAAGAATCTATAAACGTTACTTTTGATGAGACTAATATTGGTTCACAAGTTATTTTGCCTAGAAAAGATGATGATGATGTTGAGGGAGGATTTGAACTTATGCAACCTATAAATACACCCTCAATAGAAGCACAAAAAGATGTGGAAAGTACCAACACTCATATTCAAGAAGAACTCCCCAAAGCATGGAAATTCGCATCAAATCATCCAAAGGAGCAAATTATTGGGAGTCCCTCAAAAGGGGTTGTTACTCACGCAAAGGCTTTGAGTGAGTGTGGTAATGTTACATTTCTATCTCAATTAGAACCTAAGAAAGTTAATGATGCTTTAAATGATGAATTTTGGGTTTTAGCTATGCATGATGAACTAAATAATTTTCGAAGAAATGATGTTTGGAAATTAGTTCCTTGACCTAACAATGCTAGTGTTATTGGTACTAAATGGGTTTTTAGAAACAAGCTTGATGAAAAAGGCATTGTTACTATAAATAAAGCTCGTTTGGTTGCCCAAGGATACAATCAAGAGGAGGGCATAGACTATGACGAAACCTTTACACCGGTTGCAAGGTTAGAATCTATTAGGCTGTTTTTGGCATTTGCTAGCTTTAAAGATTTTAAATTATTTCAAATGGATGTTAAAAGTGCCTTTTTAAATGGTTTTATAGAAGAGGAAGTATATGTTGAGCAACCCCCCGGTTTATAGATCATACTTTTCCTAATCATGTTTACCGGGTTCAAAAAGCTTTATATGGGTTGAAACAAGCTCCTAGATCTTGGTATGCTCGCCTCTCTAGTTTTCTTCTAGAAAATGGCTTTTCTAAAGGGAAAATTGATAATACTCTTTTTGTGAGAAAAAAGGAAAAATGATTTTATTTTAGTGCAAATATATGCTGATGATATCATTTTCGGTGCTACTAATGAATCTCTTTGCAAGGATTTTTCTAAAGTTATGCAAAATCATTTTGAGATGAGCATGATGGGAGAGCTCACATTCTTTCTTAGGCTCCAAGTCAAGCAAACTAAGGATGAGATATTCATTTCTCAAAGCAAGTATGCTAGAGAATTGGTCAAGAAATTCAATTTGGAGAATTCTAAGCATGCACCAACTCCCATGAGTACAAGTGTCAAGCTTGATGCAGATGATAGTGGTGAGGATGTGGACCAAAAACTATACCGAGGTATGATAGGTAGTCTTCTTTATCTCACCGCAAAAACTATACCGAGGTATGATAGGTAGTCTTCTTTATCTCACCGCTAGTAGACCCGATATCATGTTTTGTGTGTGTGCATGTGCACGTTTTCAAGCTTCTCCTAAAGCATCTCATTTGATTGCAGTTAAGAGAATTATTAAATATGTGCATGGAACTATTGATCTTGGTTTATTTTATCCTAAGAGCATCTCTTTTGACTTATATGGTTTTGTGATGCCGACTTTACCGGATGTAAGGTAGATCGCAAGAGTACGAGTGGAACATGCCAATTCTTGGAAAATTCTCTTGTTTCTTGGGCTTCCAAGAAACAAAATTGTGTTGCATTGTCCACTACAGAAGCGGAATACATTGCTGCCGGCTTATGTTGTGCCCAAGTTTTGTGGGTGAAACAAAGCTTAGTTGATTATGATTTGATTTTTTTAAAATATAAAAATCTTTTGTGATAACACTAGTGCTATTAATATTTCAAAAAATTCGGTTTTGCATTCTAGAACCAAGCATATTGATGTGCGCCATCATTTCTTACATGACCTTGTAGAGAGACAAGATGTATCCCTTGTGTTTGTTGACACAAAATCTCAATTAGCGGATATATTTACCAAGCCTCTTGGTGAAGATGATTTTTGTCGCATAAGAAATGGTTTGGGCTTATGCACTATGTGAAAGTTCTATTTGCTTGCTTATTTAGTTGCATTTCACATGTATTTTTTTTGTTTTTTTTTGTTTTTTTACCCCATTTTGATGGTGACAAAGGGGGAGAGAAATCTCCTCATTTGTGCACATAGTAAGGGGGAGCTCATAGATAGGGGGAGCTTCTATCTATAAGCCATATTTATTTTGCTCTTATATAATGGTTGGTTGTCATCATCAAAAATGGGGAGATTGTTAGCCCTTATGTTTTGATGATGATTTACAACCACCATTATCGGTACTAATGGCTTGTTGAGTAAAAATATAGTGAATACGTATATCAAGCTTGTTAGTGCCATTTATGGAGGATTGGATGGAATATGCGCTACAACGATGCTTGTTAGTGCCATTTATGGAGGATTGGATGGAATATGCGCTACAACGATGATATCCAAAGGAGGAGGCATAGCGAAGAAGCAACGTTCATTCAAGAACACTAAATACAATAAGAAGCTTCATCCAACTCAAGCTATATCAAGACTCAAAGAATTGTATTCTACGTGAGGATACGTGAGGATATTAGCTAGTTTTTATTTTCTCTCTAGTACTAAAATGTAGGCAAATAGTTTAGATTTAAATTGAAGCTATTGAGATATCACACACATGGTTTCATACTTAAAGTTTTGAGCATTTATTCACAAAATACTATTTTTCACAAGTATGAGGACCTATTAGCAAAATTCATTTTCCAAACAATTTATTTTTAGTGTTAAAAACATTTTAGAAAGTCTCAGAATTTTTGGAAGTCAAATGAATATTTTACAGATTTTTTAAGTGAGTCAAAAACAGTATTTTGAATGTATCAGTTTGCGGTCGACCGCCACGGTCAACCGCGCCTGAGTTCATTCGTCAGTGGGTAACAGAGACTTTCACGGTCGACCGCTACGGTCGACCGTGAGCTCGAGATTTCCCACGGTCGACCACCGCGGTCGACCGCAGAAGTCTCTGGACTGGTCGACCGCAAATATTTTACGGTCGACCGCCGCTTATTTTCAAACGGTCTTTTGTACTATTTTCAGCGCCGATTGTACACAATCTCAGCGTCAATTGTTTCCAGATTTTGGGGGATTAGGGTATGGGTTTAAACAGCTGGTTTCTCTTATTTAAACTCATACACTTCTTCTTCCTCATTGTCCTAAGCTTTTGAAAAACCAGAGTTTCAATTTTACTGAGAGCCAAAATTTTCAAAACCTGTTTTTCTGTGTTTTTCTCAAGTTCACATACCAGTTTCAGTTTAATCTTTCTCTTTGCCATAGGGACTTGTAAAGAGAGAGCTTTTACACTATTGCTACTGTTTGAGAGCTTGATCTTGTGAAGATCAACTGTGTGGGAGTGTGATCTAGTGGAGATTAACTATGTAGTTGTGAGATCATGAGGAGATCGTTATGTAGAAGAAGTTCCGGCTTCCAAACCGGGTTGTGTAGTGGATTTCTCCTCGAGAGTGGGGAGCGGGGACGTAGGTCAGCAGACCGAACCTCGTTAACACATCGCGCGTCACAAGGATAACGATTCCTAACTCTATCTCTATTTCTACTGTTGTTCATTTTGTAGTTTGTTGCTTGTCTCAATTTTTATTGCACTATTTTAGTCTTAAGACCCTAATCACCCCCCCTCTAGGGTCCAACAATCTGGTCCTTTGGTGTGATATATGTAAAAACAAGAAGATGGGAGGACTGGGCTTATTCACTACAAAGGATTGGAATTATGCAACTGCAATCTAATTGCTATTGATGATACACATCAAAAAAGATCTATTATGGATTAAATGGGTGCATGAAAATTACATACATCAACTAGATATATGGTAGGTCCAACCAAGAACAAATGATTCATGGATGTGGAGGCAATTGCTCAAGGTGAGGGATATGCCCTTAAGAAGATTTGGAGATAGAAAAAATCTGCAAAGAATAATGAATGATTATTATGTGAATGAAAAGATTCAGATATCTTCCATATATAAAGCTCTGGCTCAATCATCAACACATGTTATTTGGTCGGATATAATTTGGGGAGGCCTACACTATCCTAAACACTAAATCATATTGGGACTAACTACCCTTTCCAGGCTCCTGACAAAAGACAAGTTATGCATGGTGGGAATGCTGAATGAAAACCAGTGTCACTACAACAAAATACAACATTTTCGACGAAACAAAAACGTCGGCAAAAGTTTAAAAAATGTCGGGAAAAATCTTTCCCAACGCAAAATGCAGCGTCGCTAACGCGTCATCAAAAGTGCGTCAAGGAAAGTATTTGGCGACGCAAAACAACCTGCGTTGGTAAAAATCAACACTTTTGGCCAAAAGTGCGTCAAGGAAAGTATTTGGCGACGCAAAACAACCTGCGTTGGTAAAAATCAACACTTTTGGCGACGCTTCATGCGTCGGGAAAAATTGGCGACGCAAAACAACCTGCGTTGGTAAAAATCAACACTTTTGGCGACGCTTCATGCGTCGGGAAAAATACATCTTTTAGCGACGCATAATATTTTGTGTCAGCAAAAGGTATGCAAAATTTTCTCAAATGTAATGGTGCGTCGGCAAAAGTAGTACTTTTGGCGACGCATGCTGCGTTGGCAAAAACCAACACGTTGGCAAAAACATAGCTTTTAGCGACGCAAAACTGTTCGTCGCTAAAAATTATACTTTTAGCGACGCAAGTTAGCGTCGGCAAAAATGTAGCTTTTAGCGACGCAGAATAAAGAGTCGCTAAAAACTATATCTTTGGCGACGCAAGATAACGTCGCTAAAATATATTACTTTTGGCGACACAATATAACGTCGGCAAAAGTGTTACTTTTAGTGACGCAATTTAGTACATCGCTAAAAGTTAAAAATTTAGTGACGTAATTTAACGTCGACAAAGGTATAATTTTTGGCAATGCATAATTATCTTTTCTGTCAACTATAAGCCTACACTGAACCTGACATCCACAAAAAAATTACACCCATTCACATCAATAAAGAAACCAAACATCAAATTATACTCCAAACATGTTGCATATTATGATAAACAAAGAATTTTCTCCCATTACAAATTAGTTACATTCATTTCCATTTCCAAGTCAACTCAAATGCATGTTTAAATATTCCAGTTTGCTTGTAATCCATAAAGGAAAAAAGAAACACAATTTGCCGAGAGGAAAAGGTGAAAGAAAAGAAAGAAGGGAACAACTGTTTAAATATTTCAATTTGCTTGTAACCTCATGACAAGTTGCTCTTTGCTTTCAAGATAATCAAATCCAAGTTCCTGCATAACAAGAATAAAGCAGCATAAAAAATAGTCGTGAATATATGCGGAGTGTAAAAAATTTCACAAAAGATCCCTGATGCAAATACATGTAAATCCTATAGACACGATTTCAAATACACCATTTCAGAATTTCTAATTATATGATGGTCAGTTGGTAATAAAATTTAATTGCAGATCTAAGTATACAATGATGTAGGTACATTGGCCAATCATTGGTCTATGTAATTAGGACAATTCTTAGAGCACAGCAATAAGGATAGAAAAGAAGATAATAAGTTTTAAAGCGCATCAATGATAAAGCTTACATGATAGAGCTTCCTTAAGACTATGGTGTGTCTGCTACTTATAATATCAGTGATCTATCTCCCTATTATGAAGAAGCAGAAGGACTAAAATCACAAACAAGCGTTGGAAAAAATGTAATTTGTTGTAGTGAAAGAAATACCATAATGACAAATTGTTATTTTAGAAAATACAAGTTGTCAATCCAAACAACCATTTATTTTTCCTAAAAATGGTGGCTTAAGACGTTAAAAGGCTCACCTAGCTTGTAAAATTCCCTCCTCTCTTGAAGGGAACTTCCGTTTCATTTTTGATCCGACTGTTGATGAAGGTATTTCCCTTCCATTATTTCCTGCAACGCTCTTATTATCACTATCCCTAGGTCGCCTACCCTTTTCCAGAATTTACGCTTGCTGATTTTCTCGTTGGGGATATTTTTGGCGATATCGCCATCATCATGAGCTGCTGTTGCTTTTCTCTTTTCCGGTAGAGCCAATGATTCACTTCTTGCTGGTTCTGAATTGCTTGCCTTCTTCAACTATCGACTGTTTTAATAAAATAGTTAAACTTCAATACTAAATTATCAACAATCAGCAGAGTTTATAGAGAATAGAAAATGTATAATGTGATCAAGCACAATAGTACCTTCCCGTCTTTTTTTTCCAGCACCCTTGGTGTTTTCCTTTTTCCCCTGCTTTTTTCCTTTACTTGCAACTTCTCCATTTGGGTTGTTCATTTGAGCATCCTTACTATCATCAATAACCTTTTTTCCTTTACTTGCAACTTCTCCATTTGGGTTGTTCATTTGAGCATCCTTACTATCATCAATAACTTCTGCTTGTTCCATCTTATCTGCTTGTTTAGAAGGCTCAGATACTGCTGGTTTCGTATTACTCATCTTCTTTAACTGTAGAAAGATTTGAGAGAGTACTAAATTGTAAATCATGAAAGCATTTGCAAGCACTATTCCCAACTAGGTTCCACGTAACATAAAGATAAAGGACTGTAATATTACTTGATGAAGATCATACGCTAAGTTTTGAGGATCGTGATACCACTGATTTTATAATAATTATTCAAAATAACAAGAGATGCTACAGAGTATTTCATCGGCATGGAATTAAAGGGGGGAAATATGCTATCGGGAACCAATCGAACTCAAGTGTTCAGTTTCATCAGAACATGATTCACATCTATTAAATATCATGCATGTGCTATTAAGAAAAGAAAAGAAAAGAAAAATATCTACAAATAGTTTGAACAAACGGTTACCTTAGCAACATAAAAACCATCCATGTTATACACGTGGGGATAAAAACGCCTTATTTTCTCTAAGGAGGGATGAAAACTCTGCTCTCTATAATGCACAAGTCTGACAACCAAGAAAAAAGAATTCAGAAATTCAGACTTAGATGATGAAGTAAGGTGAAGGTTGAGAGTTAGCATACACTGGGCGACCAAAGTCTAGTCCACACGTCACAAGTTTTACATTTATCTTCTTGAGAGCATAGTCAATGACTGTTCGCTGGAAAAATCGTTGCTTTCTTCATTGATTCCATTGCCATCTTTAAATAATAACTTTTTGAGTTACAAAGATCCGGTCTTTTTTTTAGATCCGGTTACAATGAAAATCAAAAATAAAGAAAATTAAAAAAATTACAACTTTTTCTCTTTTGTCGAACAAATCGCGAGCTCCTGTTATCCGGTCACTCGCTTGCGTGGGTTGTTTGCCTGCGACGGGGTTGTTTGCCGTGGACCACCGCGCGATCTAGATCCGGTCGGATCTAAGCAGTACGACGGGTATTATTCCACGAAGGAAATAATAGCCGGGGAGGATTGATTCACTAAGGAAACAATCGTCCAAGTCTCGGGATCTAAGACCAAGCTTAGATCCGGAGTACGTCTGCGTAGATCTGAGATCCGGTCCTCTCGAACACCTGCCCTATTTGGCGTTGACGGTCGCCGAGCACCAGATCTGAATGTCCAAGTCCTCAAAGCCCAAAGTTGAGATCTTTTTTAAGTTCTGAGTCTCCAAATCAGCAGGGCTTCGCCTCTCTCCAAATTTTCCAACCTTTGAAAATGAACAATCGGCTTGGGCCGAGCCACCTTGAGGTGGCTCGGTTTGAGCCGAGCCCCTCCGGGTGTGTTGTTCCGTCGTTTTCCGCTCTTGGTTCTATCTGTGATTTGGTTCTGTGGTTGATTTATCCAGACTTGATTCGCTAACCTGATTTGGCAGTAAATCCGGATCCCGATTAGGCAGTAAATCCACTTCTTAGTTCGAGTCCGAAACCGATCTTGATTCGATCGTGATTCGTCCGAGTATGCCCTTGGTTGGATGACTCGTTGACTCTTCGAACACTTGGCTTGATCCCGCACGCGAATGGACGTATTTCGTTGCTTGCGTGAGACTAGTTAATCTCGTTGCCTCGTTGGTTTGTCGGTTTGTGCCGAGCTGAGCTAAGGGACCTATAAGCAATTTTATATGCCTACAGATACCCCCTCCAAAGTATTTCAGTCTCGTTCTTTTATAGAAGAATCTGGAATACTTTGGATATGATTGTCCCCACCTTCAGTCGGTGTAATGGGACCTTGGAATGACTTCCGTTCTTGATTCCTTCAATTCTCCAGGCTATTCGGTGCTTTGTCGAATGTCTGAAAGAGTTTCGGTGCTGCATTTATTGTCTGACCGTTGTCGGAATTTTGAACTTTGAAGTCGGTTCCTGATTTAGCTGACCATCGATTGTTGGCGTCGAGTCTTTATTCGCGACGCGTTGTCCGGTGTAGTGTTGTTGAGTTATCCTTAAGAATAAAAATATTCTCCAGGAACTTCTCAACCAAAAAATAGGGAATAGTTTATACTCATATACCTTATTGGAGTATTTAAGAAGTAGTTTATACTCGTATACTTTTCGGAGTGGTGATTCTTTCGTTGCAACGCATTGATCGGCGTTGACCCAGGGTTACGCGTTGACCGGCGTTGACCTTAGGGTTTTGAACGTCGTACGTTGAATTTTTTGCTCGCAACGCGTTGACTGGCGTTGACCTAGGGTTACGCGTTGACAGGCGTTAACCCTAGGGTTTCGAATGTCGTACGTTGAATTTTTGCTCGCAACGCGTTGACTGGTGTTGACCTAGGGTTACGCGTTGACCGGCGTTAACCCTAGGGTTTTGAATGTCGTACATTGAATTTTTGATCGCAACGCGTTGACTGGCGTTGACCTAGGGTTACGCGTTGACCAGCGTTGACCCTAGGGTTTCGAACGTCGTACGTTGAATTTTTGCTCGCAACGCATTGACTGGCGTTGACCTAGGGTTACGCGTTGACCGGCGTTAACCCTAGGGTTTCGAACGTCGTACGTTGAATTTTTGCTCTGACTTTGAATACATAGACTTCGCCGTTGTCATGGGAATAGGCTACCCAGCAACGTGTATTAAACGTTGACTTATCCCTCCTTAGGCTTCGGGATAAAATACCCCAGAATCGAACTCTGGTGTCTTTTTCTACGGGGAAAGACTAAACCGGCGACGCGTGTTAGGCGTCGGCATATCCTTTCTTAGGATTCAGGATGAAATTCCCCATGCGTGTAAGGCATGGATTTTGGTGTTATTAATAACAACCTGTCACAATGTTGAATATGTGAACGGGTGTTCTTTTTAACGGTTAAGAACTAACCGGCAGCGCGGGTTAGGCGCAGACTTATCCTTGCTTAGGTTTCAGGATAGAATACCCCAGAATCGAACTCTGGTGTCTTTTTCTACGGAAAAAGACTAAACCGGCAGCGCGTGTTAGGCGCAGACTTATCCCTGCTTAGGATTCGAGATAAACTTCCTAGTACCTATGAGGCACAGATTTTGAGAGTTGAAAAAGTGGTGTCTTCTCTTGGGGCAAAGACGAACCCGAAATGGGAGAGGAAGAATTTTATATTCTATCTTCCGACACTGAAGAAGAATAATTTTATATTCTATCTTCAGCTGGAAAGGAGACTCGAGGTGGGATCTCCACCCCCAGAATCCGGAAAGGTGAAACTAAGAGTGGGATCTCCACTCCAAGAATCGAAAAGATTCAGATAACCCTAACTGTCAGAAGGTTTGATTACCGAACTAAAGGTGAATTTCTCGTTTATCGAGAGTGAATTGTTGGGATTTTGACTGTGGTCCTAACTGTAAGAAGGTTTGACCATGTTGGGAGATTTGAAACGATCCTGACTGTAGGAAGGTTTGATCGCTCGATTTGAAAGTGGACCTCTCGTTCATTGGGGGAATCGAGAGGGGATTTTAGTTTTGGTCCTAACTGTAGAAAGGTTTGACCGAATGGAAGGTTTAAGACGATCCTAACTGTAGGAAGGTTTGATCGCTCGATTTGTGGACCTCTCGTTCATTGGGGGAATCGAGAGGGGATTTTGACTGTGGTCCTAACTGTAAGAAGGTTTGACCAATTGGGAACTTTACATCCAGACTCTAACAGAGAGACTGTTGAGTGCACAGACGCGGTGAGAATTTGAATGGGAGTTTCTTATTCATTACATTGCTGTGGTTTTGGGAACTTCCCATTACATAAATCGTCCACCCCCAGTTTCCTCTGCAGAACTGGTTCGGACATTATTATCAATTACCTAACCGGGTTATCCTTAAGAATATTAGCTTAATATTCTCCAGGAACTTCCCGTGAAAGAAAGGAAACAGTTTAGACTCATATACCTGTTGGAGTATGTAGGGAGCAGTTTAACCTCTTGCACCTGTTGGAGGATTGAGAAACAGTTTATACTCGTATACTCTTTGGAGTGTTGAGAAACAGTTTATACTCGTGTACTCTTTGGAGTTTTGAGAAACAGTTTATACTCGTGTACTCTTTGGAGTTTTGAGAAACAGTTTATACTCATGTACTCTTTGGAGTTTTGAGAAAAGTTTAAACTCGTGTACTCTTTGGAGTTTTGAGAAACAGTTTATACTCGTGTACTCTTTGGAGTTTTGAGAAACAGTTTATACTCGTGTACTCTTTGGAGTGTTGTCGTTCTCAATTGGCTTACCTTAGCGTTATGACGCCGGCTTCAACCAAGGTCTGAATGCTATTCTTGAGAGTAAAGCAATCCTTGGTGGGATGAACGACCCTCCTGTGGTACGCACAGTACTTTGGGTCCGTAGTGTTGTCAGCTTCCTCCTGATTTGTGATAGGTGGTAGCTTGATCTTGTTACCTTCAAGGAGGGATTCGAAGATGGCTGGGATGTCTTCGTCCTTGAAAGAGTACTCTTTTTGGAGTCTCGGACCCGAAGTCTTTGGCTGCCTTCGGGATTGCTGTTGTGACGATTGATTAGCACCACCAGCAGCTGCAGGTGCTTTGCCCTTACCACGAGAGGCAAGGTTTGAGTTCAGAGGATTAGCCGTCGGTAGGTTCCTCTCGGCCTTCTTCCTTCGGAGGAAGCGTTCGGCTTTTTCACCGCACACCTTCAAGTCTTTCCAAGTGTCAGACGGTGCTGTTCCCATTGCCTCCAATACGTCCAAGGACAGATTATTATGGCAGGTCTGGAGAATGAATTCCTCGGTGATCGGGTCCCGACAATTCATCGCTTTGTTCCGGAACCTTTTGACGAAGGTGTCGACTAACTCCCCGTCCTTCTGCTTCTCATCGAGCAACGATCCGATAGATACCTCGATGTCGTCATTGAAGAAATTAGCAAGGAACTTGGTCTCTATGTCGTCCCAGCTATTTACGCTTCCTGGCTTGAGGCGGCGATACCAATCGAAGGCGGCTCCGCGAAGAGTGCCGACGAATGACCGCACCATCAGAGGCTCGTTGCCGGAAATAATACCCAGGTGCGATTTGAAATAAATCAAATGCTGAGTGGGGGAACCCTTCCCATCAAACGGCGTAAAGTTAATCAGACTGAACTTCGCCGGATAGGGGATTGATTCCCATTCTCGTGGGTATGGACAAGGAATGCCCGTCTTCTTCGTCTCTTGAGCGGATATCAATGTGTTGATTTTGCTCTCGAGGTCTTTGATCTTCAAGTCTTCACTTGTATCTTCGTTGGCATCCTCGTTACCACCCCCTGTATTGATGGGAGGGTTATTGGCATTGTGAGCTCCATCCCTATCCGTGTGCTCCTCTTCCTGAACAACCTGGTTACGGCGGCTTGGTTCACCTTGCTGGTTCGTCAGTGCCTGAATTTGTTACTCATGCATCTCTATCATAGTCTGCATGGCCATCTGCATCTCGAACCTGAAGCTTTCCTATTGTTTGGCTATGGCATCTTCGAGCATCTTGGCCACTTGTTCCGCGCTTATCATCAATGACTCGCGGGGTTCTCCCTCACTGGACACCGTATTGTCTGATGCGACAGCAGAGCAGGAATCCGATTCTTCATCTTCTGACGGTAATCTTGTCCGAACCCTACCATAAGTTCCTCGTGTAATGGCTCCAAACTGTAGACGAGTTAGATACCAGGGTACTTCCGGAATTGACTCGGGATTATCCCTTGTCGATGCCCTTTTGCTGGTCATGTTAGCGGTGACCCTCGAAAATTCTCCATCTTCAACCGTCGTTCTTCTTCGTCGGAAACGCCTAGGCCTTGGTTTTGGCGTTTCGGTACTAAGTCTTTCGAACACCGAAACTCTCTCGGGGACTGCCTTAATGCAGTTGCACTCAGATAGTACCGCCCGAATGAGCTTTGAGCAAGGGCACTGAGTTTCTAGTCTTCGAGGACTTCTCTTTCTGGCTTTGCTCGTACCCCCAGCACGATAGTACAGCTCATCTGTTTGAAAGTCAGAGCAACCTATCGTGTGTTGGCACGATTTCTCAGGTATAACGTAATCATCATCTGATGACAACGTTTCCTTCTGAGGGAGAACTGCCTTCTTTGGACTTTCAAGAGTCACGCACCTTGAGACATGCCTTTTTGGCCGTGAATTCTCAGCGAGCTCCTGAACTTCAATGCGCAGCATAGTGCGCTTGGGTGCCATGATTTCTTTGTCATGTCGAGGGTTGCGGTGACCCCCAGCATGTTGATCCGTTCGGGGCTGTCTTAGTGGGCCCAAACGTCCTTGGATCGGAGCTTTGCTTCGCTCTTCGGGAAGCGGACCGAGGCGTTCCAAGACTGACTTCCTTTTCTGGGATGGTCCTGCGGGATCTCCCGGAGCAGTTGCGGAAATCATCGGCGGTCTGGATTGATTCGCCGGAGGTTGAACTTTCAGGGGCTGCAGTTGCTGCTTTTTGGTCTGAACCGCCGCTTCAGACTTCGGCCTCCAAACTTTGCGAGTTGGTGGCGGCTTCTTGGCTATCTCTTTCTGCAGCTTTCTACGGGTTTCTTCAGCTTGAGCCCGTGCCTGCGCTGATAGTGCGCGGCGCTTGCGGATACGTTCTTCCAGCGTCGAACGATTCCGTTTGACACGGACCCATTCCATTGTTGGCGGCTTGGAAGAGGCGCCGTTCATCTGTTGTTGAGGCTGTTTGCCTCTCTTGTTCTTCAGATCCGCGTTGTAGCGGATCCCGTCAACGGACTCCATGGCCTTTGCGAACTGTTTCGCAAGGCGTTGACGTTGCCTTTGGCGGGCTCTCTTCGAGAGAGTCACTACGCCCTCTGCGGCAGAAGGGTTGGTCAGAGCAGATCTGACCTGGTTGGAAACTGGAGGAATCTCACCCGATGCGACTTTGGCATCAAACGGGGCGAGATCTTCGTTGGTGGCTTCGACTTCTTCATACCAACGAGCTTTTCTCCTGGAAGAGAACTTGGACTTCTTGGACTTGCGTGGGGAGGTAGATCCGGATGAGGATGAAAGGTACTCCTCGAACTTGGTCTGATCGAACTCGTATTCGACCTCCTCCACGACCGGGATCGAGATCCGCGGCTGCGACGCTCCGATCTCGGCAGCGAGATCGGTGGCTCCCACTGTGGTCGCCAGATTGTTCGCTGGAAAAATCGTTGCTTTCTTCATTAATTCCATTGCCATCTTTAAATAACAACTTTTTGAGTTACAAAGATCCGGTCTTTTTTTTAGATCCGGTTACAATGAAAATAAAAAATAAAGAAAATTAAAAAAATTACAACTTTTTCTCTTTTGTCGAATAAATCACGAGCTCCTGTTATCCGGTCACTCGCTTGCGTGGGTTGTTTGCCTGCGCCGGGGTTGTTTGCCGTGGACCACCGCGCGATCTAGATCCGGTCGGATCTAAGCAGTACGACGGGTATTATTCCACGAAGGAAATAATAGCCGGGGAGGATTGATTCACCAAGGAAACAATCGTCCAAGTCTCGGGATCTAAGACCAAGCTTAGATCCGGAGTGTAGCAACGTAGATCTGAGATCCGATCCTCTCGAACACCTGCCTTATTTGACGTTGATGATCGCCGAGCACCAGATCTGGATGAGCAAGTCCTTGAAGTCCTAAAGTTTGAATCTTGTTAAGTTCTGAGTCTCCAATCCAGCAGGGCTTCGCCTCTCCAAGATTTCCAACCTTCAAATGAACCAAGGCCTAGCCTATTTATAGGCACTCAGATCTGTGCCTAGGCACAGATCTGGGCCGGCCACCTCAGGGTGGCTCGGCTCTGGGCCGAGCCACCTTGAGGTGGCTCGGCCTTGGCCGGCCGAGCCACCTTGAGGTGGCTCGGTTTGAGCCGAGCCCCTCCGGGTGTGTTGTTCCGTCGTTTTCCGCTCTTGGTTCTATCTGTGATTCGGTTCTGTGGTTGATTTATCCAGACTTGATTCGCTGACCTGATTTGGCAGTAAATCCGGATCCCGATTAGGCAGTAAATCCACTTCTGAGTTCGAGTCCGAAACCGATCTTGATTCGATCGTGATTCGTCCGAGTATGCCCTTGGTTGAATGACTCGTTGACTCTTCGAACACTTGGCTTGATCCCGCACGCGAATGGACGTATTCCGTTGCTTGCGTGCGACTAGTTAATCTCGTTGTCTCGTTGGTTTGTCGGTTTGTGCCGAGCTGAGCTAAGGGACCTATAAGCAAATTTATATGCCTACAATGACTGCCTCAATCTAGAGTATAAAAACAAAAGAAAGTCAAAATCACACACAGGTTTTACACATTTATCATCTTAAGAAACTAATTCAAATTCAAAAAAACCTCAGGAATCATGGAGCATGTTGAAAAAACAATGTAACCTCCAGATTTTGAATTAGCATCAACTAAATCAATTGCTGCTAAAATAAGTTACTGCAAGAGACATATTGCCTTTTTAGAGACCATAATAGAATTAACCAAACAAAAGTGAATAGAAAATAGGAGCAAAATATTCCAACATAAAACTGTACAGGTGATGGAACTAAATCAACTTTTTAAATCAATGTAATGGAATTTCGCTGACAATGGATGCTAGTACCAAGGACAGATAGGCCCCTAAGGTGCCAAACCAGAACATCTCCTTGCTTCTTCTTTTTTTCTGTGTTCCATCGAATCCAACAAACATCTAAGGTACTTTAGCTGCTGAAGTTAGACAATAGACAAATTCAATGGACATTCTTTGATGATGAAGGCCATATAACAAAGTCACAACTATAATAAGAGAAAATGAAAAGCATTATGTTACAGACACCCTTTATCAGATCTTTGTAAAGACTAAAAAATAAGAAACAAGTGGGCCAGTAGTGCTACTACATGACCCAAATAATTATAGGGCTCATCCAGTGATCAATAAGTTTTTTTTCTAGTACAAACTCCTCACCAGATGTGGATAATCCTGAAAGGTATGGACCCATGGTATGGCAAGTTACTTTTCAAAGCATTGTTATCTAGTGCAAACAATAGTAATCTTCAGGCCATCTTATCTATCTATCTACCACTCCATGAAAATAAAATAAATAGATTTGCAAATTAAAAATGATAAGAATAACATTAATCCACTGTGCATGACATGATCATGGCATAATACAGTTAACAACACACTACAGCCATAAGTACCATAAAGTTTACCCATACTGCATAGTAAACCTGAAGCAGAATGCCACATAAAATGAAAAACCATGGCATGTTTTCTGGAAGACCTTTTCTTCAATAAACAACTGTTGACCCTATAGTTTTGATGATGATTTGGCAAACAATTTATTACTAATAAGCTTTCTAGTGTTTTATGTTTATGCTCTCTTTTCAGGTATTTCAACACACGTAAATCAAGCGTTAAAGATTCAAGTTCATTTGCATGGATTTACCTAGGTATATGTTTAGTTTACTTACATATATTGTATGATTATATCTAAGCTCAATATATATATACACTTAACACGATTTTTGACGTTTTCTATCATATAGATGATTTTTCATTTCATCAAACGTTGTTAAAAATAACTTTATCTTATGTTTACAGCTCTTTCGTACTTCATTATATACATATAATACATGCACAATATATATATGAATATTTACAAGTCCTATATCAACTTTCACTTTCATAAAAATACAGGTTTTCTAAGCATTTTTCAAAAACAGGTAGTTTTCACAAACGAAAATTGTTTTTCCAAAAATTCCTTTTCAAACATGTTTATTTCATCATTTAGAAACTTTCCCCAAAGTTTTACTATTTTTGGATGTGATTTGATATTTTTAACGAATTTTCAAAACTGCCCAAAACCTATCAGTATTGCCTATATCAGTTTTCGGTCGACCGACCCGGTCGACCGACAGTGGTTTTCTGAGCTCATGCTTGCGGTCGACCGAACCGGTCGACCGAGAGAAAATCCGGTCGACCGAAAATTCCATCGGTCGACCGCCAGCTCCAAACCCTCATTGTCGATGTTTTTGAACTTAGCGGTCGACCGGATCGGTCGACCGACGAGCTGTCAGAACCTTTCTAACGGCTAGTTTTTCTAACCGTTTTCAAACTGGGTTTTTGGTCTTTTACCTATTTTTTACTGTTGTTTTGGGGTACTATATATATCCCATTGCTGCTCTTCCTCTCTAGAACTAAGAAATCCAAGTTTGGTGTTTTACAAAATATTAAGTGCGTTTAAGAGCTGTTTAAAAGTTGATTTCATCAATCAGTTTTTCAAGAGGAGTTTTTTTTACAACAAGAAGTGGCATTCAATCCCATTGGAATCATCTCTACAGTTCTTCTTGTTTAAGAAGTCTTCTAAACTCCTTTATAGCTTATTATTTCACTTTCATTTCATTTAGCTATATATATTAAGTTTCATTCACTGTTATCACACACACTTATTGAGATTAATATTTTCATACTATATAGTGTGGGTTGTGGGGTGTGATTTAGTGAGTGTGAGCTTCATTGTGTTCTCACTTGTTATTTGAGAACAAATCATTGTATTTAACTTTTATTTGTGAGAATCACTTGTAATACACTTGTACACCGAGAGAAGTGTGAGGCGAGACACGGGGTCAAATCCAATAGGAGTGGCGTCGATTGACGAACCTAGGGAGAGGTTGTAATCGAGCACTTGAGGAGGAGGACACGGGGTAGGTTCCTACACTTAGTGTGTAAAGTATGATTGCATAGTGTTTGTGTAGTGTGAGAGTTTTCGGTGATCTTGTAAACCGAGTGTGTAGAAGTTCCGGCTTCCAAACCGGATTGTGATAGTGGATATCTCCTCGAGGTGAGGAGCGGGGACGTAGGTCGTGGTGACCGAACCTCGTAAATATATTGCGTGTTTGTGTTTTGCTTAGCGTATTCTTATTCATCTTTATTGTTCATATTCATATCTTGCAAGATCAAATTAATCAATATAATTTTAATTAGCTTTTAATTGGGATTAGATTAGCATAAGACCCTAATCACCCCCTTCTAGGGTCTAACAGCATGGTGTTTGGTGCTTGGCAGGTTTGACAATCCGAGTTTTACCTTGGACTGCAGCCTTGTGTGAACCTTGGGGCGTCACATCGCGGGAATCCAATATAGAAGCAAAACTATAACTGATAATATTTACATTTGTGCATCTCCTTGTGTAATAGCGATACTCTTGTAATATTCTTACTCAATCGCTCTGCGATAATAGGTTTTATCGTCCTATTTCGGATACATGAAATGACAATACTTTTGTAATACTCTTACTCAATCGTTCTGCGGAAATAGGTTTTATCTCCTTATTCCGGATACATGAAATGACGATACTTTTGTAATACTCTTACTCAATCATCCTGCAAAAATAGGTTTTATCTCCTTATTCCATATACATGAACTTACCATATTCTTCATATTTATTTATCAATTTAACTTGTCACAAAAAGTATGTTAACACAGCATATTCTAAGCATACGTGCACATATCTCGGTGTGCGTATCTATATCTAGTATTCACTGACATCCCATGTGTTAAACTACTCATAAACATTGTATCATAACAGTGCAAGGTCGAGAGACTCGCTCGAAAACCAAAACAAACGAAAAATAACATGCACATGCCGAAATACTGATTGGCGGTCGACCGCAATTATGCGACGGTCGACCGCGATGGGTTCCAGGGCCTACCAAGTCCTTTGTCCTGCACGCGGTCGACCACCGCTAAGGCACGGTCGACCGTGGGCTGATTTTCCAGATTCTCAGGCTGTTTGTGTGTGATGTGTTCATGTCGTGTTTATGTGATCCAAACATGTTTAAAGCAACGTGAAACTTGTATGAAAACATGTCTACAGCAGATAAAAACTTCTGGTAACAAACTCAACATATATAGCATGATTATTTACATAAAATTTATATTCAAAACCCTAAGTCATGCATAAAAACTCAAAACGAAGAACAAATCATCTTTCTTCAGATTAAACAGCGTTTTAAATCATTTTCAGATCTTAAATACTTCTGGAAATCCGTTCTCAAACTTTTTAACATGGAAAGACCTAGTCTTTATACATATAATACAAAAGAATTGACTTTTATTCATAAACTAGTCAATTTGGCTCTATCGAACATGTTAAAAACTCTTTCAAAACGTTTTAAAAACTAGGAGGGGGATTAGCAGAGATGAACTCGCCTGAGATTTGTAGAAAAACATTTAAGATACCAAGCCAAAGAAGATCTCCAATCCAAAAGCCAAAAATCACACGAAAATATCGCTTGAAAGCCTCCAATCTTCTCCAAGAATCAAATTAGGGTTTAAAGTGGTTTTGGTGGCTGTTAGGGTTCTTAGAAAACTAAAAATATCGTGAAAATATGATATATAAATCAGAAAAAACGGATGTGGGTTTTAGAAAACCGAAACCAATTCAAAAATAGGAATCTGACTCTCTGCAGGTTTCGTGGTCGACCGGATTGAAATTTCCCAACTTCTCATATTTTTGGCCATTGTGCATGTTTCGACTCTTTTCTTCCTCACGAATGATCTTGTTTATACTCAAAACACATGGTATACTACTCATATACATTTAACTATATTTATCAAAATAAATATCCATATATCATAATTAATCACATATTAATTATATTAACACAAATTTTTTGGGTTTTACAGTACATTGTTCTTCGCTGCACAAATAGAAAATCATAAGAGGGCGGGGTTGAGTTCCCCAGTTGTTCATCTGACGATCAAGTCAGTGATTTGCTTGAGTGAAGAAGTAAGTGAACTATAGAAGTTCTTAAGCATAGTGTCCAGAGAAAAAAAATCTTACCTTATTGTAGAAAATAGTATCCTTATTTATAGTGGTAGTAGGGGGTAAGATGGTAATTTCGACCGAGTATCGGCTGGCGGCCAAGTCAGCAACTGCTTTACATGTGTCGGTCGACGAGTGGAGGAGAGGTCATTTCGACATTTAATGCGAAGTAATCGGGGGCGTGCGGTGCCGACGTAGTCTGATGTGTCATAAAGACTATTGGGGACAGAGGAATGATGACGCTCATAATGCATTTAATGACATTTATTGTGAGGTGATTGGCTGTCAGTGCACGGAAAGGGCTTCAAGCCTCAAGGTAGTTGTCACCTTTCTACTCGTCCGGTAGAAGATTGAGAAGTACTGCCTTTTGAGTCGTCATTGCGAGATGTCGACAGAATGGTCAGTCGAGTAGGTTGGTCAATAAGTTGACCCAGCCAGGGGTCGACATGTAGCACCCTTTGAGTCGTCCTCACGAGATGTCGACGTACGTGTCGAGTTGTCCGAGCTGGGTGTTGGGTTATTCTGAAGTGCTGGCTCGATTACGCATAATTTGAGACAATTGTCTACCATTGATTAGAAATTACTTTTTAGTACTAAAATAACTATAACAGTAAGAATAGTTGCAAGATAAATACCAAACACCCTATTAATATAGTAGCTAGCTATCTCTTAGCTTAATGATGCTACACAATGATTTGATATGGCCACGCAACATCTAATTTGCAAAGCATCACACTATCAGCTCACAATCTACGCAGTGACTAGCGTTACAAGTTTGGTAGCTCAAGACAAGGGACGCAATAATTTATTCCATAGTACCTATTAACCCTTGCTAGTAGAAAACGTCAACTTCGAATATTATTACTGCTTTTATTACTTTCTAAAAGACTATATCATGGAATCTAACAATTATCATAAGAGTATGTAGTGATAATTACTCTACTACACGCTATGCTATATCCACACTGTAAGTATAATATCATATCCAGTGTAATCTCTTCTCTCTTCCACTTGCTTCAAAATTAATGAATTATCAATGAAGCTCATACTTCTCTTCTCTTATATAGTATAGAAATAGTGTAGGGGAGAAATAAGTATGGTCGCCACTTATTACTATAACTCTATGGCTCTTTCAAATGAATGGAAAAAAAAAAAAAAACCACAGGCTTATAATAAAAAAATCTATAATTTATCTAGCTACCTACCGCATCTTCAGTCACCAACCCTGAATCCCTAGGACCAAGGTACTTTCTGAAATGCGATAATAAAGGGTAGTCACAGTACTGAAAAAGTTGAAAAAAGAAAAGAGAAGAGTTAATTGCATATTGGTCCCTTACATCATCTTTAATTACCCAAAAGTCTCTCAAATCTCATTATTTGCTTATTAGTCCCTTAAATCTTTAGTTTTCTTTGCAATCCGTAGTGTTGGGTGATGTTATTAATAACCGTTATATGTGACGGAATTAGGTAAATTATCCATTATACCCTCACCTATACCAACTTAAATCCACTTTCTTTCTTCAACAATAGTTCCATGCTTCCTCCAACCCAAAGTCAAGGTCATTCCCATGACTAGCTTTCCTCTAAGGGGCTGTTTGTTTGCCTAAAAAAAAAAGAGGAAAATCAAAGAATAGAAAAGCTATTTCTAAGAAAAATTATTTTGAGATTATTTGGTTGGCTAAAAAAAAGAAGGAAATCAAAGAATGAGAGATGAGTTGTCACATTATTATTAGATGACGTGTGTGATTTTTTAAGAAAATTTGTTTTGAGGTTGTTTGGTTGGCTAAAAAATAAGAAAATAAATTATAAGAAACATATTTCCTATAATCGGTTGTTTTCTTGTGTTTGGTTCATTCAGAAAAATAAGAAAATAGATGAGATGAAATGAGTTGTCATTATATTATTGGATGATGTGACACACACTTAAGAAAATTGATTTCCTAGCTTTTTTGGAGGAAATAAGTGGAAATAAAATGTTAATGAGATGAGATGAGTTGTCATCATATTATTGGATGATGTGAGTGATTTTTAAAGATGAGATGTGATGCAAATGAGATGAGTTGGATGATGTGACCCATTTCTTGTGTTTGGTTTATTTTTAGAAGATGATATGAGATAAAAATAATATTTTATTGAATGTTATGATGAGTTTTAGGGATAAAAATGGATGAAAATAATATTTTATTGATTTCCATGTACCCTTTTTATTTTCTTGATTTTTAGGAAACCAACCAAACAACCCCTAAACGCAAAACTTACAAGGACAATGAATACTTCAGGGGCGATAAGGTAACTTGAGTTATTAAGTTAAGCATTAACTCGACTAGAGTTAGAGGAGTTAATAGTTTTTCTAACGGAAGGACCATATTGTAAGATGACTAAAGATTTAAGGGACTAACAAACAAATGATGAGATCTGAGGGAGTGCTTGGCAATTAGAAATGATATAAGGGACTAGGAGGCAATTGACCCAAAAGAGAAACATAAGAAAATGGGATAAAGGGAAGTCACAGTTTTCCCATGGGATGGTGTTGGTGGTGGTCGCAGAGGAGGTCTGTGGTCACAGTACAAACAGTACGTAAAACGCGCAAAGGTAATCAGCGGTGGACATTGAGAGAGACATCAAATAAAAAAAAAATGAAATAAAAAAGCTAGATACTTTCGATTATAAGGCCATAAAGTAAGTGAAGTGGCCAGCATAAAGCCAAAACAACTGTAATCGCCAATTATAAATTTAGGAAGAGAGCAGAGTAAAGTAGAGCGTCTTCACACTTCACTCTAGTGTTTTGAGAGAGAGAGAGAGAGAAAGAGAGAGAGAGAGAGAAGAGATGGGTCTTGTTCCTCTCTGCTTTGTTCTTCTTCTGGCAATGTCTCCATGGGCTTCAGCTGCTGTTGAGGATGGTAAGTACACAAATTCTCCTTTTTTTTCCTGAATATTTTTTGGTAGTAGACACTATAAATAGCGATCCAAATGTGCTTTTATGAGGTTCGTTTTGTTCACGACTGTTCAATATTTGCACATTTTAGCACACATATTTTGGGTTTCTCTTTTAGCATTATGTTGGAAGCAGAAGAACTCTGTATTCCTTGGAACCGCAGAGCTTAATTTGTGCGGGCAGTTCCCCCCTTTCCCATTTTGTTTTCTATTGAAGCACAAGAACAAATAAAATAAACAAGCTCT